>NC_089252.1:37985466-38291783 GCF_963930625.1 Muntiacus reevesi | reverse complement strand
ATCCCTTAGAAGAAATGGTGTAGCCCTCATAGTCAATGAAAGAGTCTGAAATGCAGTACTTGGGTGCAATCTCAAAAACAACAGAATGATCTCTATTCATTTCCAAGGCAAACCATTCGACATCATGGTAATCCAAGTCTATATACCAACCAGCAACACAGAAGAAGCTGAAGTTCAACTGGTTCTATGAAGACCTACAAGACCTTCTAGAACTAACACCCAAAAAAGATGTCCTTTTCATCATAGGGGATGGAATGCAGAAGTAGGAAGTCAAGAGATACCTGGAGTAACAGGCAAGTTTGGCCTTGGAGTACAGAATGAAGCAGGGCAAAGGTTAACAGAGCTTTGCCAAGAGAACACACTGGTCATAGCAAACACCCTCTTCCAACAATTCAAGAGATGACTCAACACATGGTTATCACCAAATGGTCAATACCAAAATCAGATTGATTATATTCTTTGCAGATGAAGATGGAGAAGTTCTATACAGTCAGCAAAAACAAGACGAAGAGCTGACTGTGGCTCAGATCATGAACTCCTTACCATCAAATTCAAACTTAAATTGAAGAAAGTAGGGAAACCATTAGACCATTCAGATATGACCTAAATCAAACCCCTTATGATTATATAGTGGAAGTGACAAATAGATTCAAGGGATTAGATCTGATAGAATGCCTGAAGAGCCATGGACAGAGGTTCATGACATTGTACAGGAGGCAGGGATCAAGACCATCCCCAAGAAAAAGAAATGCAAAAAGGAAAAAAGAGGAGAAGCTAAAGGTAAAGAAGAAAAGGAAAGATATACCCATTTGAATGCAGAGTTCCAAAGAATAACAAGGAGAGATAAGAAAGCCTTCCTTGGTGATCAATGCAAAGAAATAGAGGAAAAACAATAGAATGGGAAAGACTAGAGATCGCGCCAACAAAATTAGAGATACCTTGGGAATATTTCATGCAAAGATGGGCACAATAAAGGACAGAAATGGACCTAACAGAAGCAGAAGATATTAAGAAGAGGTGGTAAGAATACACAGAAGAACTGTACACAAAAGATCTTCATGATCCAGATAACCACAATGGTGTGATCGCTCACCTAGAGCCAGACATCCTGGAATGCAAAGTCAAGTGGGCCTTAGGAAGTATCACTACGAACAAAGCTAGTGGATGTGATGGAATTCCAGTTGAGCTATTTCAAATCCTAAAAGATGATGCTGTGAAAGTGCTGCACTCAATATGCCAGCAAATTTGGAAAACTCAGCAGTGGCCACAGGACTGGAAAAGGTCAGTTTTCATTCTAATCCCAAAGAAAGGTCATGCCAAAGAATGTTCAAACTACTGTACAATTGCACTCATCTCACACACTAGCAAAGTATTGCTCAAAATTCTCCAAGCCAGACTTCAACAGTACGTGAAAATTGTGAACTTCCAGATGTTTGAGCTGGTTTTAGAAAGGGCAGAGGAACAAGAGATCAAATTGCCAACATCTGCTGGATCATCAAAAAAGCAAGAGAGTTCCAGGAAAACATCTACTTTTGCTTTATTGACTATGCCAAAGCCTTTGACTGTGTGGATCACAACAAACTGGAAAATTCTTCAAGAGATGGGAAGACCAGACCACCTGATCTGTCTCCTGAGAAATCTGTATGCAGGTCAAGAAGCAACAGTTAGAACTGGACATGGAACAACAGACTGGTTCCAAATTGGGAAAGGAGTACATCAAGACTGTATACTATCACCCTGGTTATTTAACTTATATACAGAGTACATCATGGGAAATGCTGGGCTGGATGAATCACAAGCTGGATTAAGTTTGCTGGGAGAAATATCAATAACCTCAGACATGCAGATGACACCACCCTTATGGCGAAAAGCGAAGAACTAAAGAGGCTCTTGATGAAAGTAAAAGAGGAGAGTGAAAAAGTTGGCTTAAAACTCAACGTTCAAAAAACTAAGATCATGGCATCTGGTCCCATCACTTCATGGCAAATAGATGGGGAAGCAATGAAAACAGCGACAGACTTTATCTTGGGGGTTCCAGAATCACTGTAGATGGTGACTGAAGCCATGAAAATAAAAGATGCTTGCTCCTTGGAAGAAAAGCTATGACCAATCTAGACAGCATATTAAAAAGCAGAGACATTACTTTGCTAACAAAGGTCCATCTAGTCAAACCTGTGACTTTTCCAGTAGTCATGTATGGATGTGAGAGTTGGACTATAAAGAAAGCTGAGTGCCGAAGAATTGAGGCTTTTGAACTGTGGTGTTGGAGAAGACTCTTGAGAGTCCCCTGGACTGTAAGGAGAGCCAACCAGTCAATTCTAAAGGAAATCAGTCCTGAATATTCATCAGAAGGACTGATGCTGAAGCTGAAGCTCCAATACTTTGGCCACCTGATGCGAAGACCCAACTCATTGGAAAAGACCCTGATGTTGGCAAAGATTGAAGGTGGGAGGAGAAGGGGATGACAGAGGATGAGATGGTTGGATGGCATCACCGACTTGATGGCCTTGAGTTTGAGCAGGCTCTGGGAGTTGGTGATGGACAGGGAAGCCTGGTGTGTTGCAGTCCATGGGGTTGCAAAGAGTTAGACATGACTGAGCAACTGAACTGACTGATATTGATGAAAATAGGGGTGCATGTATCCTTGAATTATAGTTTTGTCCAGGAAATGTCCAGAAGTGGGATTGTTGGGCCATATGGTAATTCTACAGAATCCCAACTCTTTAAGTGACAGGATAAAATTATTGTCTTCAACTTTTAGAATAGCCAGGTGTGTTTTATTTCTACTTCCCTGAAGGTTTCAGAGTTTTCTTCCTGTCTTACTCTTTAATTGTCCCAGGGATGATCAAGACCCATCCAAGAGAGCAATACAAACTCTGCACTAATGCTGTTTTGGCCAAACTGGGGGGCCTGGCTGTCAGAGCTGCAGGGAAAAGAGTGGGTCTTTCCAAAGTGGTCAACTGGGGCGTGCTCCTTCTTGCTTTTTCCACCTCCCAGCATTATTATGACCAAACAATAAGATCAGCTGTGTGACAGCACTCAAGAAAAGCAAATATTGAGCATTACCAATCAATAAGTCTCACTCCTATACATTACCCGAAAGAAATGACCCCAGCCTGCAGATTGGGTCTGAGTGGGTCACTATGGTCCTTTCTCCATGACAAAATGGACTAGGGGAATCAATCCAGACTGTCATCCTGGCCAGTGATGTTACTGATCCTTCTACTTTTCAGTATTTACAAGGAAAGAACTTTTTCAAGCAACTGTGAATGGGAAATAAAAATAAAGCATTGATTGAACTCTCTGCAAGTTATACAATTGCTTTCTATTTATGAACTCATAATGCAATGCATAGTTAAGAGAGATTAAAACTAGAAAAAAGAACAAATAGTGGTGGGAGACAGAGGAAAGATAAAAACTATGTGACAAGGACTGTTCAAAATGATTTAAAGTTTCAGGGACTACATTCTTTTCCTGTGGATCAAGAACCCCTGGGAAGACAGAATTGATGGAGCCATCTCAATCCATCCCACGTGAGTACTAACACCTTGAGTGAGATAGTGAACAGCTTTTAAAGAGATGAATCTTCATTCTGGGGACGAATATTAAATTTCACATTTCATAAAAGCCTTGAATCAGATTTACTGCGTGAAAAGCGATTCTCAGTTACCATCGTCCACAGGAAACAGGGCACCCTCTGCTCACTTCTGATTTGGATTGTCTGGCTCATACCAGTGAAAAAGACAATTGTTTCCTCCAAGAATTCACCTCAGCTGGCCCTTGTACATTAAAGGTACTGAAGGACATTTTAATTCTGGACCAGGAACAAGAGGTTTCTGAAGCTATCATGATTTGTCCGAACCTACATTTGGTCATCAAGAAATGCAGCAAACATAATCTCCTGGGCTTCTTGAAACTTGTCCAGCTGGTAAACACAGTAACATAAGACCAACTCATCAGAGAACATGACTTTATAACGGAATGTGCCTTTTTGACTGTGCTCCCCTCACATCTCTGGATTAGTATGTGTTTGCTCATGAAAACAGAGACCACTCTAGTGGATCAAGCAGGAAGGGACTGAGTAGAAGAAATAAGGTGCTTATAAAAACATTGGAGAAAAGCAAATATCATGTTAACACATATATGTGAAATTTAGAAAGATGGTACTGATGAACCCCTCTGTAGGGCAGGAATAGAGATACAGATGTGAATGGACTTGTGGCCATGGGGGGAAGGGCAGGGGAGAGGAATTGAGAGAGGAGAATTTACAAATACACACCACCACGTGTGAAATAGACAGCTAGTGGGCAGCTGCTGTATCAGCTCCGTGCTCTGTGACGACCTAGACGGGTGGGTGGGGCGGTGGGAGGAGGCTCAAGAGGGTGGGGACAGATGTAGACATACAGCTAACTCACACTGTTGTGCAGCAGAAACTAATACAAGGTTGCAAAGCAATTATCTTCCAATTAAATATATATATAGTGATGGCCTATAATGGAAAAGAATCTGGAAAAGGATATGTATTACATGTTTTTGTTTAGTTGTCAAGTTGCATCTGACTTGTTTGTGACCCTATGAACGGTAACCCACCAGGCTCCTCTGTCCGTGGGATTTCCCAGGCAAGAATACTGGAGTGGGTTGCCATTTCCTCCTCCAGGGGTTCTTCCCAACCCAGGGATCTTCCAAACCTGGGTATCGGGTCTTAAAAGACAGATTCTTTACCACTGAGCCACCAGGGAAGCCTATGTATATATATAACTAAATCCCTTTGCTGAACACTTGGAACTAACTTCAGTAAAAAAAATGAAATTATATAAAAAGCCTGATGGAGGGGGCACTGGGCACTGCTGTAGCTTTCAGGTTTGCAGTTAGAGACCAAAGAGCTGTCTTCCGAAGTCAGGAAGCTACGGAGAGTGGCTGCGGGTCCCCCAGATGAACCTCTGCAGGCTGACGCCAATGGCAGGGCAGACACTGCTGATAACTCAGTCCACATAGACCACAACTGTGGCTTCCAGAGGAAGAAATGAAATGGCTCGCGTCTTCCTCTCACTTTCCAAACATCTAGTGAGCTCCTCTCACTGGATGGAATGTTAAGTGTATGCAGAGCCCTCCTGGCCGGGGAAAAGGGAAGTGGAGGTTCCATATTTTTGGCCTGTGAAACATGGGATAAAACAGGAGATATATTGCCCAACCTCCATCTTCAGGATTTCTAGCTTGCTACCCTTCCCTGCTGGCTCAGTGGTAAACCATCTGCCTGCAATGCAGGAGACCAGGGTTCAGCCCCTGCAAGATCCCCTGGAGAAGCGAATGGCAACCCACTCCAGGATTTTTGCCTGGAACGACCCACGGACAGAGGAGCCTGGTGGATTACAGCCCATGGGGTTGCAAAGAGTCGGATGCCACTGAGTGACTAACACTTTCACTTTCATTTTCACCCTTCCTTCACGCTGCACAGGTTTAATTGCTGCCTGTCCTGGATAAATGCATCTCCTGGATGAAAAGCAACAACCAGTGATCTTCAAAATAATTCCCCATTCAATTCCATTTTCTCTCCTTGGGACTTCAACCTCCCCAATACCTTCCACCTCTACTTTGCTTGATTTTTTTCTTAACTGCGTAGGTCAACATTCTAACAAAGAATGGGAACGCTGATATGTGTCAAATGGATTAGATCTGACAACAGACGTTACCGTCATAATGAAAGCTGTTGAAAGCATAGTTGCTATGAAAGTGCATTAATTCAATTCAACACATCCATTTACATTTAACAAAAGACCCACGATGACATTTTGACATACTTTTCTGGCTCTTGTATCTGATTTTGATGAAAAGTAATACTGGGCTAAGAAAAACAGGAGGAGGTAATGATAGAAGGGAGGTGAAAAGATGAAGTAAGGAAATTGTATTTGAATCTTCAAGGAAAAGAGAGGAAATAAAGTTTTATGCTATGTTCAGTGAAATTTTATGTCACACTGGGGCTATAAAAGGAAATGGGTCCTGCTGGGCGTCTGGGTGGAGCCCAGGGGGATGGGAACAAAGCTGAGTTGGTGTGTGTGCAGCGACTCAGCTGTATCTCTACACAAACCACCATTCCCTACGAGGCAGCAACTATGATGTCCTGCTTTTCCTGCTCATTCGGTTGCGTCCAACTCTTTGTGACCCCATGGATTGTAGCCCTCCAGGCTCCTCTATCCACTGGATTTTTCAGGCCAAGTATACTGGTGTGGGTTGCCATTTTTCTCTCCAGGAGATCTTTCTGACCCAGGGATCGAACCTGAGTCTCCTGCAGCTCCTGCCCTAACAGGCAAATGCTTGACTACTGAGCCACCTGGAAAACCCCTATGATGGTTCCATCATCACTTTTGTGCCCTGCCCCTGATCTGCCAGTGGGGGCTCTAGAGGGAGCCAGCAAGGAAGGAGGAAGAAGCCATTCCTCTGATCATATCCCCTGCTGCACTTCTTCACCCCAATGGGGGCAATGCCTGTCCACAGCAGTGGCCAACTCCAGTTTGCAGCTGTTTTTTTAACACTCACAACACTGTAATCACACAGGCTCAGAGACCTCCACCAGTTGAGCTTAGCCTTCTCAGAGCTGGGACCCAGCAGGACTGAGCTTTCAGGAATGATACTCCAGCCCCACCCCCACCCCACCCTCCACCCCGGGGTGGGAGGAGGGGACAGCTACTCCCATCACTACCCCTAGAGGATACTTTGCTGTTCTTTTGTCTATCTGGTTTTCTTGTTAAGAATATATGCAGGGTTTACAATTCTTTAGAATAAATTCTCTCTCTTAAAAATAGCAGGAGGAGATGGAGGGCAGGAGTTAAAGGGGATGACATAAGACGAGGTGGTTGGATGCATCACCGACTCAAAAAGCATGAGTTTGAGCAAACTCTGGGAGATAGAGAAGGACAGGGAAGCCTGGAGTGCTGCAGTCCATGGGGTCACAAAGAGTAGGACACATCTTAGCGAAAGAACGATGAACAACAACAAAATAACTCATGAGTTTTTGTCTCCTGATTGGACCCTGTCTGATACATGGGCAAACCACACTGGGAATATAAGATGTCTCGTGCTTGCTGAATGACTGCAGGAATGATTGAATGAATGAGTGCTCGGTCGCTGACAAAAGGCCATGCTCAAGCACTAGTGGGAATGATGGTGCCCTGGGAGGCCAGCTGGGTGCCCCTGGGATTTGCCCACAGCTCACTCCCTTGCCTGCCACCTACTCCCCCACTCAGCTTTCTGCAGAAACCTTTTCCTGGCTTTGGGCTCCCTCGCTGCAGACAGGGGAGCAGACAGATTCCATACCCAGGCAAACAGGACACAGTCAAGGGTGTCTGCACGATGCCACCCAGAACTGTCAGGAGGACACCCAGCTCGGCATGAAAACAGCACGTGACTCCCAGACTTGCACTTACCCCTAACTCCCAACTGCGGAAAGCCTCAAACATCATCCCCTGATCAAGGAAAGAACACAACCAAGGGAGAAGTCGGGTTGACTATTACCCAATTGAAGTAACACAGTAGGAAGCAAATGAACCTGATTCTAAAAAATGGAGTACATTTCTGGCTTGGCAGAGGGAAAAAAAGTGCATAAATTTTTAAATGCACCTGAAATTTTCCGTGATTACCACCTCACCGAGGAGCTGGAATCCTAAAACGAGAGCGCCACCTGCTGTCCGTGATCAGAACCTACAAGTCGTGCATATTTCAAAGCAGCTGCCCAGAATGGTACAGCTACGGATAAACGTTCCATGTTAACAATGTACCAGACCAAACATGCGTGATGCCTAGAATTCACTTAGCTCCCCCAAGAGGTTTGGCTCAACTCAGAGCAGATGAGCTTGCCACACGTCCAAGTTATTCCAAGGAATGCATGTTGTCCAGCATCTGGGTCTTTGAAGAGGTTTCTCTGCTAAAGATTGGCAGCATGCCACACTTTCTGGTAAAACTCTTGGCAGATGAAACAGAAAACAAACAGTTAACATGTGAAAATAAATAGTTATGGCTGTGGATTAGACAGGATAAGAATGTCACAGGAGCCTGTTCCATGGAACTGGTAAATCCAGGATGTTAGGACGAGGAGGGATCTTTGAAATCTTTTACAAGGACCAGAGCAAGCCTTAAGAGTAAGTGATATGATTGACAGCTTGTAGATGTCACTGTAGGGTCCTGGAGGGGATGGTGCTTATGGAAGAACTTTGAAAGTCTAGAGTGGTGATGGTTATGATGACGATGATGATAAATATTATTTGTTAACCCACATCCAGAGAGACAATGAAAGACAGGGAAGCCTGGCATGCTGCAATCCATGCAGTTGCAGAGTCAGACTTGACTTAGCGACAATCCTAGATGAGGAAAAAGAGACCACTTTTCCTGATTAGTTTCTGATAATTCTTAAAACAAGGCATAGCTCTCTTAGAAAAAATTCAGGATGAGGATTAAAATGCAAATACAGGGACTTCGCTGGTGGTCCAGCGGCTAAGAGTCCAAGTATCCAATGCAGGGGGCCTGAGTTTGATCCCTGGTTGGGGAACTAGATCCCATAGGCCGAATCTAAGAGTTCATATGCTACAATTAATATCCTGCAGGCTTCAACTAAGAGCCAGTGCAGCCATTTAAATAAATAAATATCAAATACCATGGAAAACAAGAAATCGCAGACTCACACGTGTTTCTCCAAACAGCAAAGGGTGTTATTGCAATAAATTAAGTTCTTTCCTGAAACAGGTTTTGGAGGATGGCAGGGAGGGACAGAGTGTCTAGCATGGTGTTGTTAGTGACTCGGTCATGTCTGACTCTGCGACCCCCATGGACTGTAGCCCTCCAGGCTCCTCTGTCCATGGAATACTCCAGGCAAGAATACTAGAGTGGGTAGCTCTTCCCTTCTCCGGGATATCTTCCTGACCCAGGGATCGAAACTGAGTCTCCTGCATAGGCAGAGTCTTTACTATCTGAGCCACCAAGGAAGCCCCCTACCATGGGTGAACAAGAGCTAAAAAACCAAAAAGGGCTGACAATGGCGATCACATCATAGGGGCCCAAAATAGCACAGACAACCTGGGGCATCAGCCCCAGGACACATGGTCAGGACAGGTGATCTCAGACCTGCGATTTCGGGACGGTCCTTTTCCTGCCAGTTCAGCCCCTCTGCCCTGCAGCCCAGGAAAGTGGGCAGGGGCCATGGGAGCCAGAGCCCCGCTTACAAAGCCAGGGGGCCGTGTGACCTCTGGGGTAACTTGATGCTCTGGTCTCCAAAGGAAGAAGGTCTTCTTCGGTCAGGTTTCAGCGTTTCACCTTTTTTCCTGCTCTGCTTTTACTTCGTGTGGGGCTTATTTCAGCCAGTAAGAGTCCCCATCATGGGCCCCGTGAATTCACGCCATCTCCCTCTGACCAAACAATCTATCATGATTCCCTGACACCCGGCAGGGTCAAGTGGTAGTCACTGAGCCACCACAAGACCCCAAGGTGCTTCTGAACCATCAACAACTGGGTTATATTCAGTGAGATTCTAGTGTCAAGTGTATTTTCCGGTGACCCAATTTCCTGAAATCGCACATCAGCATTGCCAAACATGACATTAGGTGATTCCTTGTAAACCAGCATATCAACTGACCAGAATTCCTCTCCTAAGGGTGTTCGCACATCATTTGCAATAAGAGCCTACAAAGTCAAATTAATTTCTATGCTGATAGGACATTTTCATTTTACTGATAATTGAAGGCTTTCTGGACCAGAGAAATGTTCCTTAAGGTAAAACTGAAGAAACTATTAAAACATGTCAGTCATAATAGGTATGTTTATGATACTGACAACATTGGCTAAGAAAACTACTAATGTTAGCCTGTAGCTTCTCAGACTTTGCTCAGCAGTCTAAGGGAGGAACAGTGAATAAGATGGGGTCTTGTCCTCTTTGCAGGAGTTTTCTTTGACTCTATAAAGATATCACTGCACATATATTTTCCAGAATGATTGGCAGATGGGCAGAGCAAAGACCTGTCCATGTCACACGCAGCCAATCTGGCCCTGGGTGAGTTTGCAGTTATGCTGTAGAAGGACTTCTTAGGCAGTGAAGAAGGCCACAGGAATGCAGAGACGATTCGATTGTTTTTGTCTCCCTTAGAGGCAATACTATTTAATCATTGTTGACTAAAAAAAAATATACTCACAACTTAAATGTTGAGAGCTGGATTTTATTCAGTGAGAATATTAGCACTCGAGCCCAGGAGACAACATCTCAGGTGACTGGGAGAGAGCTGATGCCCAGGAGGCAGAGGAGGAGCCAGGCTATATACAAGTTTGCAGCAACGGGCAGGTAATCTGAATATGAAAAGATTACTATTAATTAAGAGAAAATGAAATCTCTCACATGAAGAGCTTTAGTAGTCCCCTATATATGGAAGATCCAAGCATCTGGCTTGCTAAAATCACATCTTTCCTATGCATCTAGCTATCTGGGGCCAATCCTGCTTTCTTTATTGTTCAGATACTAATTCTTTGTTTACCGTAAGAGATGGCTAATGTGTTGGATAGCCACTTCTTACATGGCACCCCCCAACCCAGCTCCTCAGCATTCACCAGGGAGGCAGTAGCTGATGGCTTCCAAAGAGCTGTCTTTATTTTACCTGGGCTCAGTAATTTGCAATTGGAAAAGGCTTATTGGGTGGTAGAGCGTAGAGAAGAAAACATTTCACTTCTCATCATCAAATGAGAATAACCCAGAAATGGATGTAGACTGCCTAATATATGAATTAATAATGGTGCCATGAGTTGATTAAGCAGTTTGGTCTTGAATTAACAACTCTATTGATTGTGAGCCTGGAAATTCTGAATAAAGGCTTTTTTCATTTTTCTTTCTTTCTTCTTCTCCTTTTTTTTTTTTTTTTTTTTTCCCCTTTTACACTGCTCAACAGAAAGCTGAAAGTTGACAAAGCCTCAGCTGACCCCAGTTTTGTGAACAAGCAGACCAGCCACCATGCTGGGGAATGTCTATTGTCTGCCTCCTCCACACACAGCAGACACCAAATTACAAGGAGTCAGAAAAGAGGAAGGACCCTTTCCAACACCCTCTACCCAAGAAGGGAGCTAGCAGGAGGCCTGTGCAAATTCTGTCCACAAGGGAATGAGAGACAGAGTAACTTTCTAGGTGTCCTGAAACTCATGGTTTGTTCATTAGGGGAAAACACGCGGGTTCCCCGAGAGGATGGGGAAAGAAGGGCCTCCTTCCCCTGACTCGAGGGGGTGCCATGTTCAACCAGCAGTCTTCCGGAATGTTCAACCACTGAGGTGTCTCATCAGGGGGTGTTTTAGATGATTAAATCAGACTCTTGTAAAATGATGTGATCACTTTTCACAGTGGGGCTCAGCTTTCAATGCTTTCTTTCACCACACTTGTGAAACTGTCTCTCCCTTTCTGCTTCTGTTGGGTTCCTATTCCACAGGTGCTACTGCTGGTGGGGAGTCCTGGAGCAGATGGACAGGTTGGGGCATCAGCAGGAAGAAGGCCGAGAGAGGTGTGGACGGGCATCTGGTTAGTCTTGTGGACAGGGTCAGGACTCATGCAAAAGGCATGGAAATAAGGGGCCGCCCCTAGGTCTGAGCAGTAAGCACGCTACTCTGGTCCTTGGGGCTGATGGAATGCCCCAGGCAGAAGTCATTCAAAGGCTGTTCCCACTGAAAATTTCGTGGCAGGACATCAATGCACTGTTTGCCTCTTTATTCCAAGATCTATTTCTTCTATAATAGGAGTGTTGTCCACATGTTGCCCATATGATGACTTGCAGGACAATTACTAGGTGCTACTATTTACAATGGCCAAGACATGGAAGCAATCTAAATGTCCATTTAGGAGTGAATGGAGAGATGTGGAACACATACACAATGGAATATTACTCAACCGTAAATAAGAATATCACTTAACCGTAAATAATGCCATTTGTAGCAACATGAAAGAACCTAGAGATGATCATACTAAGTGAAGTACGTCAGAGAAAGAAAAATATCATATGATATCACTTATATGTGGAATCTAAAATAATGATACAAATGAATTTATTTACAAAGCAGACTCACAGACTTCAAAAACAAAGTTATGGTACCAAAAGGGAAACATGGTATTGGTGGTGGGGGGGATAAGTTAGAAGTTTGGGATTAAACAAATATGAACTACTGTATATAAAACAGGTAACCAATAAGGACCTACTGTATAGCACAAGGAAGTCTATTCAATATTCTATAATAATCTATGTGGGAAAAGAATCTGAAAAAGAATGGATATGTGTACAGGAGACAAAGCCAGGTCTGCCCAAGGTGAGAAGTCTCCCCCAATGCCACAAAAGAACCTAGCTTCAACCCGATTAAGCCTCAAGATAAAGGTAAGCTGGAAGTAAATCCACATTCCTCTCCCCAGAGGCGAGCTAGAGAAATGTCCGATTGTTAAGATTTGGGCTGATTCAGGAGAAAAAAAAATTCACCCAGAGTTCATAAGGACAAGTCAGGCCTTAAGCAGGCTGTCATTCTCTGGGTAGTCTAAAACTTTAATTCTATACCTTAGCTAAAAGCCAACCCTGGTAAGTCTGGTAGCTAAGGCAGCTGGGAACCAACAGAAGCAACTGCAGAACCTCTCTGAAAGAATCTCCTTCTGACCTTCCACCTAGTTTTCAAAGGAAGCTTTCAGTTCCTTCAGGTAAAGCTTTATGGCCCAAAATCATGAGACTTACAGGGAGGACCCATGAGCGAGAAGCAACAGAAACAAAACTCAGCAGAACTGAAATAAGATATTAGATGTTGGATTATCAGACAAGAGACATTAAAATAAGCACATTCGATAAGTTCAATGACATAGAAAAAAAAAGGATCAAAAAACAGTAGTGAGGAAGAGGTTAGAGAGAAAGACCTAGGTGACTGGATTAAGAACCAAGTGGAACGTCTAGAAATGAAAACTATAACATCGAAGCTTAAAATCCAGTGTCTGCTGTTTAACTGATCAAGACTCAGCTGAAGAGAAATTAACAAATTAAAAGATAGACTTGAGATTTTTCTAGAATTCCATCCAGAAGGAAAAAAAACAGATGAAAAGAGGCTAAGTCCCATGATGTGTGCTAAGTCACTTCAGTTGTGTCTGACTCTGCGACCCCGTGGTCTGCGGTCCCCAAGGCTCCTCTGTCCATGGGACTCTCCAGGCAAGAATACTGAAGTGGGTTGCCACCTCCTCCCCGAGAGGCTCTTCCCAACCCAAGGATCGAACCCAGGTCTCCTACATTGCAGGTGGATTCTTTATCACTATCGCCACCTGGGAAGCCCTTAGGTTAAAATTATAACAAGCACTGCAACATGATCTCTGTGGCTACCGATTGCACGTCAAGCAGGGTTTCAGGCAGCAGTGGGGTGTGCCATGTAATTCACACATCACTACAGAACGTCCATAAGGCCACAAAGCTCTTATCACCCACAGGAGGCACGAAAGGATCTGTTGACTCAATCAGGTGGCATCGTTAGACGAGTGTCCATCACCGGCACGTACCTACAACCGTGCTCAGGCGCCGTGGGGTCATCAGAGCCGGAGGCTGTGGACACGGGCGGTGGCCCTGTACAGTACCAGGATTAGTCCTGTCGAAGAACGTGATAAATATAGTGCAGGACAGGTGGCTCCACTTCGTGACTTTTGAAATGAGAGGCCCAGCGAGAGCCTAAGAGATGAGTGATGCTAATCCCCTTCCGCCTCTTGACAAGGACGGCCAGGACGGCATTTCATGGCTCGTGGGGACAGATGATCCCAGGACAGCATCTCAGGAAGACGGGAGGGGGCTGCCACAGAGCTCTGGGATCAGAGAAGCCAGTCCCTCCACAGGCAAGATTTCTCCCAACAGAGGGAAATAGCTTCAGAGGACTCAGAAAGCAGAGCCAGAAATGGAGCTGGAACCAATGCGATGGGCAGACAATGGGACTCCACAGTATGGAGACTTTAGGACCCAGGAGGAGCACCTGGGCTGTGGGCTTGGGAGGACTCCGCTGGTGAGACAGGGCAGAATGCATCTCTGAGAGATGGGGGTGGTCCCGGAGGATCCTACAAGGATCCACGGAGGGCCGGGCAGAGCTGCTGACTTCTTGGTTGGTTGTCTCTCCCATGAAAGGCCAAATGCAGTATAGCGTACCTGGACTCCCATCTCTTACAAGGATATCCTGGGGCATGGAAGCTCCCTTGGGATAAGGCTAAACTTAGCCCGACATTAATTTTTTTTTTTTCCTTTTGACTCAGGATACACAGTGCAAAAAGCATCCTCTGTGTCAGCAGCCAAAGCCACTCACCTGGGACATGCAGCCTCATCCTTCACGTTTGGCATTTTGATCCCCTGTTCTGTCTGAGGCTTAAAATGACATAGCTGCCATGGTATGTGAAAGCCGCCTTCGCTCTGTTTACTGTTTCATTTCATCCCTGACTTCCCATCACTTTTCGAGGTATTGAACGCATTATTGAAAGGCTGGGTTGACGTCTACAACTCTCCTTCAACTGTCTTCGATTTTCTCAGCCAGATATTTTAACAGTTACTGCAACTCTGTTGCAGGGTGTAAAAATGTTTGTGTTCGCTTATTGGGGGAAAAAAAAACCCAGTAAAATCTGACTACATCATCTGTGGACCTTACTACAATGTTTGAGCCAGAAATGATAGACTTTCCATCTGGACACAGTGGTATTTGAAGTTCTGAATGATGAAGATGTTCTGGAGCCCAGGATGCAGGGGCTTAGCACAGTTAACCACGCCGTCCAGCTGGACCACGGCCGGGAAGCAAGTCACAGACAGAGTCCCACCAGGGGGCCACTGCAGCCAGCCTGAGCCCAGACTCCATCTAGGAGGAGGATGCCCGTGGGGAGGGAAGGAGGAAGGACAGGCTTCCTGCGGCATGGGCAGTCCTCTCTGCCAGCACTTGACACACAGGAGACTTTCCTTCCCAAAAAACACCCACCAGGGAAGTCTGGGCACAAGGTGCCCACAGAAGCCAAGCGTCTCCTGGAGCCTGGAGCAGAAGGCCTGCATTGGAGGCACCCTGACTCCCCAGGGCTGCGAGTTTGGGCATCAACCACTAGGACCTCAGAAATTGTCTTTGGGAGAAAAGTGACAAGTGTGGGGGTGGTGTCATGCACTTCATGGAGCTAAGGTGCAGAATCTGTCCTTGGAGGATGTGACCGAGGCCATCACAGCACAGAAACACCAGCTTTCTTAGAGGAGCTGGTTGTGGTCCCAGAGGGTCCACTCTAAACAGTGACAGCGGGGACTCTGCTGGCCAGAAGGGAGGTGACAGGGAGGGCTTCCTAGAAGCAGAAGAGACTACTCCTAAGGCTCCTGGCTGGTGGCCAGAAACACGAGGACCAGCAGGGGTCTGTGTGCCGGGCCAGCTTCTTCAGACACATTTATACTCCCAGCATCTGTGTGGAAGCTTTGACATCTAACCCCCTCTGGTTTCACCTGCACTGACCACCCTGCCTTTCTCTTACTGGCTTCAGCTTGGACTCACACTGACTTTGGCCCTACAGTGGTCCGAGTTCCTGCCTCGGTGACGCCCCCCCCCCCCACCCAACCCCGTTCACTTGAATCCTTATGCTTCCCTAAGGCAGGGAGATGCACCCAGCATCCTGGGAGGTGGGTCGGGGAGATGTCGGCTTCCTCCAGGCTGTCTGCTCCTGGCATGTGACTTGGGCTCAGTGTTGGTCCCACTTTCCTCATTTATGGAAAATCACCAGTTCACAGAGTTGTTGTAGAGATGAATTAAGAGACATAAATATAAATCAGGCTTCCTAGGAGGCACTAGCAGTAAAGAACCCACCTGCCAATGCAGGAGACATAGGAGACTCAGGTTCAATCCCTGGGTTGGGAAGATCCCCTGGAAAAGAAATATTGGCAACGCACTCCAGTATTCTTGCCTGGAGAATCCCATGGACAGAGGAGCCTGGTGGGCTACAATCCATGGGGTCACAAAAAGTCAGACATGACTGAGCAACTGAGCATGCATGCTCAGAGAATGAAGTGCTACTGCCTGCAGTGGCCATTCTGTCCCCAAGCTCATCATTTATTCATTCAACTCATGACTGCCAGTTTAATTATATAGGCACTGTTAATGTAAGTGTTAGCCTAAATAAGTGATAACCACTCTCCTTTGCTGATTCTTTGCTTCTCAAGTACAATATTTTTAAACGAATGTTAACTTTGTTTCCTGCTGAAAAGCACTTATTCATTAGGGATACATGCACATCATTTACTTCATTTGGTTGATAAAACAAATTTCAAGGAAGGCACCATTTCCAAATTAATGATTTTGAATAATTAGATATGAATGCATCCTGTACAATGCATTAAGTACTTACTGTGAGCCAGAAAGAAAGTTACATGCCAGGCGATGCAACCATGAAATAAGAAAAGTATGCTGATGCTGTCGTACGGTGGGGGGTGAATCCCTACGAGTTACATGTCTGCATGTGCATCTGTGTGTTCACATGCATTTATTCATGTGTGCACATGATCATACTCTAATGCACGTAATTTCATCTGTGGTAGGGGCAATGAAGGAAAAGAGGAAGGTCAAGGAAAGCTTTGCTGAAAAAGTGTGTTTGATCTAAAACTTGGAGCGCGAGCAGGTGTTAGCCTTCAAGGTCATTTCAAGAAAAGGGAAGGGTGCACTTGAAAGTCCGAAGACAGGATAGAATCTTCAGGAACTAAAGAAGCCAGTATGGGCACACATTTGTAAGAGAATTAACAGTGGAGGGTCTCCCCTGATGGCCCAGTCGTTAGGAATCTGCCTTGCAATGCAGGGGATGGATGCAGGTTCAGTCCCTGGTTCAGGAGCTAAGATCCCACATGCCACAAGAAAACTAAGCCCTCGAGCCCCAACTAGAGAACCTGTAAGCTGCAAAGACCCAGAACAGCAAAAATAAAGTAAAATAAGTAAATGAATAACAAAAGGTTTCATCTAAAAAAAACAAAAAAAAAGAATGACCAATGGAGCTGGAGTTTGTGAAACCTTATAAATCATGTGAAAGATTTTGGATTCTATTGCAAATGTTGAGCAGGGGTCTGCCATGGTCCAATTTGCATATTTAAAAGACGCCCTTGGTACCTATGCTGGTTGATGAAAAGGGGACCAAGGGGATGAATGAGGAGGCCAGAATGAAGTGCAGTGTCAGCTTGAATAGGACAATAGAAGAATTTTGGACGTGGAACCTCAGGACTGGGTGAGACAGTAGATGAAGGATTAAGAGAGAGAGAAGGCTAGAATTCATCTTAGGTTCCTGGGTGGGTTGGGGTATCATTTACTGAGATGGAAAATGAGGAGAAGACATATCAAAAAATCAATGGATTGAACCATTTGCACATGGGTGAGCCCTCTGTTACTGAGAGTGTTTGAGCATAAATTTTTTAAAGACATGTATGGGGGAGAAATTTACATGAGATGGATTTCAAGATTTGTTTGTTCCAATTCTAGAGTTTGCAAGTATTGGATGGATGTCAGCCTGGTAATATTAAGAGAAAAAGAGTAAATACTTGGCCATCTCCTGACCTATGGAAATGGGTACAAATAAAGTTCTCTATTACCTTCAGTACGAAAAACTGACACCTCTCTGAATTATAGCTTAATTGGTAAAGAATCTGCCTGCAATGCAGGAGACACCAGTTCAATTCCTGGGTCAGGAAGATCCCCTGGAGAAGGGAAAGGCTACCCACTCCAGTATTCTGGCCTGGAGAATTCCATGGACTGTATAGTCCATGGAGTTGCAAAGAGTCAGACACGACTGAGCGACTTTCCCTTTCTCTGAATTATACAATATTGTCACAGTATATGAAACTTTGAGAGTTTTAAAGATTTGACATAGTACAGTGACATCATTAACAACACTTCATTGTTGCAAAGAACTCTAAATAATGTCAATCTTCTAAGTTAAAAAAAAATAAGAATTTTCCATCAACAGATCAATGGATTAAAAAGATGTGCTATGTACACACATACACACACAATAGAATATTAACTATAAAAATGAATGAAATAATGCAATTTTCAGTAACATGGATGGACATAGAGATTACGATACTCAGTGAAGTAAGCCAGACAAAGACAGATGTGATACGATATCACTTATATGTGGAATCTGAAAAATTAATACAAATAAACTTGCTTATAAAACAAAAACAAACCCACAAACATGACGATCAAAGGGGAAAGGAGGGAGGGATAAATCAGGAGTTGGAGAATGACAGATACACACTATTGCACATAAAATAAACAGCAAGGATTTACAGTATAGCACAAAGAACTATGTTCAATTTCCAGTAATAACCCAGGATGGAAAAGGATCTAAAAAAGAATTCACTTTGCTGTACCCTTGAAACTAACACAATATTGTAAATCAACTATGGTTCACTAAAAGAAAAATCAGGAATTGTAATTTCAAAGGTGATTAATCCTGTGAATGTTGAATTGTGTTTCTGTTCCTTTCCTAATGCTGTGTCATTTTAGCTGGTAAACAGAAATACTGATCATTCTTTCCTCAAATGAATGGTGAACTATGACAGTTTTGAATTAGGTAAGGAATAGAGGAAAATATCCTCATTTACACTGAGACTTCCTAAGTAGCAGAATTATAGGAACTTAGCTTAGAAATGAACTTGTCCAACCCACATAGATGTAGTTTTATATAATGTGAGACAATCAGTAGAATTAGGGAAACTTCTCTTCCAAATATTACACATATCTTCTCAAATGTATTATTTTAAGTTCTTTCTTCTCTTCCCCTTTGCCTCTTATTTTCCCAGAGCATAGATTTAAAGTAAGTTGTTAGCAAGTGTGTAGACAGTCTTTAAACTGCAGCGGTACGTGGACTGAATGGCAAGTATCGAATCAGAAATTATTCCTTACATTTCTAGTCTCCTGAGGAGGAGGAACAGCAAGATGGAAAAAGGCCTGTCATCATCAAAACATATGTGGGGAAAATAATTTCCCAGTGAGAAGATAAAATTCTGGGGCTGTCTCTGCGGCTGGAGCTTGGAGTGTGCAATCTGTTCAAAACCCTTGTGTCTGCAAGATGCAGAGCATCACGGGGTTTCTGGACCAATATGTGGGAAAAATAAGTGCACGAGCGTGCCAGCAGGACTTTTTCTTGGTTTTTCAAAATTGTTCAGCATTTTGTTTTGTTTTCTTTCAAATAGCCTGTGCAAAAAAAAAAAAAAAACAACCCAGAAACAATAGATCACAGTCTGCATTAATCGCAGGAAGAGCATCCTTTTCTGTCTATGACTTGTATAAAACCGGATCAGAATGTACGGGGCAGTTTCTCAGCTTCACATCTAAGTGTGTGTGTGCTTAGCCGTGTCTTATTCTTTTGCAGTCCCATGGACTGTAGCCCACTAAGCTCCTCTGTCCATGGGATTTCCCAGGAAAGAACACTGGAGTGGGTTCCTGCTCCAGGGAATCTTCCCGACCCGGAGATCGAACCTGCGTCTCCTGCTTGGCAGGCGGGTTCTTTATCACTGAGCCACCTGGGAAGCCCAAGCTTAAATAGGAGGGACACTAGTAATTCAGATCAAGAAAAGCATCAGAACGCACATCGCATCAGAGAGTAACAGAGAGGCCTTCTGGACTTCTTGCCTGTGGGCGCATTAGGTGAGGCAGGTGTGTACAGTGCTCAGCTGGGAGAAACTACAGGGCCAGCTCTTTGATTGCATTTGTCACATCTTGCATTCTAAAATGTTTTTATTAGAATGATAGATTGGAGGAAAATTTTTCCTTTCCAAAGTTTGGAGAGGAAATCTAGCACGAGTACTGATTTTGCTCCTCCCCATCCTTGATTTAAACAAATTCAATTGTATTCCTTAAGTTCTGCTACTAAGTCACTTTAGTCGTGTCTGACTCTTTGTGACCCCATGAACTGTTGCCCATGAAGCTCCTCTGTCCGTGGGGTTCTCCAGGCAAGAATACTGAAGTGGGTTGGCATGCCCTTCTCCAGCCTTAAGTTCTAAACAAATTAAAACACATGGAGAAGGAAAAGGGGAGAAGGAAGAGGAACTGAGGCTTTTCCAACTCTATTTTGGCAATCTTGAGCAAAACCAACGTATCTCTCTTCTTGAGAATTAAGTAAAACTACCTGGCAGTTAGGACGGGGTGAAGGGAGGCTGTAATTTAGCAGAAAGAAGGCAAATGGGCATCAGTGTCCACTCAGAACTGGCCCTGCTATGCTCTGATTTCTATGTGACTAGAGGAAGCCTCTCTTCTGTTAACCAACACTTTCAAGGGTTTTCTCCTCTTTAACTCATTCTTTTTGGGGTCCCTAAGAGCACGCTTAAGCTCAGTGATTTGCTAGAAGGACTCATAAAATTCAGAAAATCTGTCATACTCATTGTTATGACCTAACACAGGGAAAGGACACAAGTTAAAATCATCAAAGATAAAAGGAGCATATTCAGGCATGGTTTCCCATTGTCATCTCCTGGTGGAGTAATTTGATGATACAAGTAATTCTCCCAGCAATGATTCGTGACATGTACGCACTATGGCCAACCAGGGAGGCTCAGCTGAGCCTTGGTGTCCAGGGTTTGTTTTGGTTGGGAGTTTGTCTTGGAGGCACAGAACTCCTCTGTGGCTGACTTTAGCACCTGGGTTCCCAGCCTCTCCAGAGGTTACACAGATATTGTGTTACCAAAGACCCTACCATCAACCACAGTGTGAGCCCAGATGGTCTGATATGACCCATGGCCCTAGGTAAACAAAGATGTCTTTATGAGGCAGGGTATTCCAAAGGCTTAGAGATTATTTCCCAGGAATTTGTCAAAGACCAGACCTTTCTTTCAAATGTACAGAGTTTCAACACCCCAGACCTCCTGAGTCAACTTTTTATTGCACATGTCATGTGATTTTGTCAAATTCATTCTTGGCCTTTGCACAATAGATGATGACCATGAAGGACTCGACCTTGGTGGTAAAAAAAAAAAAGAACCTGCTCACCTTGATCAAAAAGGATTATATTGCCTCTTCAGCCACAGAAGTAAGTCAGCTAAAATGATGGTAGAGGATGCATCCCTGAGACCCTGGCAAGTTCATTTACAAACTAAGAAGGTCAACTCAGTTGTCTATAACCAACATATTACATGGTCAGATGAACAGTTGAAGTTTTCTACAACAAGCATATTAGATACATTTCTGGGAGATTAAAGAGTTTTCTTGATTACCAACAACAAAGAAGTAATCATGATAATGAGAGGGTAACAGGTAGGAAGGCCAGAGGTCCCCAAGCGGAAGGAGGAAATAAACTGCACTTGCAGATGTTTTTTTCCTTCTCCGCACAAAATTTAAAGAGGCTTCTTTTAATTCTGTGTTGACGACACCTGGTTCTGCCTTGAGCTAACCGATGTGTTTTCCTCGTGGAAATGTTTTTCTTCAGCTATGTTAATTAAACTATGTATTTGCTTTGGAATCTGCCTTTCTTCAAAGTGGTTCTGCCTAAGACTAACTTTTTTTCTTTTCTCAAACCTTGAGCTGATAATGGCTCAACAAATCAGTACATTGTTTTAGGGCTGAGGGATGACACACCTTGAGTCATCCTATCTCAAAAATGCATATTGTGGGTGCCAGGCCTGGTGAAACTCCCTCAGCCTAGAGGTGTTTCTTTTATCTGATTAGAAGCTCACTAACAGACATAAAATGTCTTGCTAAAAACCAGCCGGTGGGCACTCTTTCTGTCCCTTTCTGATGTCTTTGTCAGAAACTTTCCTTATCTTTATTATACTTTAATAAAACTTTGCTACACAAAAGCTCCAAGTGGTCAAGCCTCATCTCTGGCCCTGGATCAAATTCTTCTCCTCCTGAGGCCATGAATCCGGGTGTAGCCCAGGGCTCACAGCAGCAACCTTTAAATAATAAGAAAGCATGAAAGAGTAAAACATAAAGAAGATGTTCATTCTTCTTGCTAGATTTTTTGTTTGCACTACTCCTGTGATTTCCTGGATGAAAATATTCCTGAACTTGTACTCACTTGACTTGGTGGAGAAGGATCACACCAGAACTGTATTTTCAATTTTCAAAGTACTTATCTACTTCAAGATTACTTAGGAATTCTTATCCAACACAACTTTAATCTGCCCTCCTAGAATGAAGGGTAATCAAAAACCAAATTATAGTCATTAATTTCTAATTCCCACACTGTAGATATCATCCATTTGTAGTTTTGATTAAAACAGTGAAGGCAGAGAATTAATGTTATTAAGAATCAAAGAAACCAAAGGAAGAGCTGTTTTGCAGGTTTCTGTGTGTCCACTTGCAGGAGTTGCTTTGGAAAATTTATAGCCAAATTCAAGTTTGACTCACATGTGTATTTGAACTGGGATGCAGAGAAAGCATAACTCATTACAAACGTTCAGGTCAAGCTCTGGAACAGATTCTGCTTACTCTTCTATAAGACATTTCAGCTCTGTGTACCCAAATGATAATATTTCATCAAATCCAATTCTTTCTTCAAAAAATGGGAAAGAAATAATTAAAAATTTCTTCTCTTCCAGAAACATAAGAGAAGCTTTAAATCTTTCATTCCCTCTGAACCTCCAAGCCAATAAAAACAGATGGAATCCAGACAAACTAGAGGTCTGCAGACTCCTGGATTCACGTTTCACAAAGCCATAGCTCTTTTCATACTTTTGAAAGTCAACCAAAAGTAAATTATATTTTTCATGGTACTACAAGGAGATACTGATTTTGATCCATTGAGTCAACGTTTTTGGCTTTTCTTGAGTAATTACAATGACTCTAAGGTCAGGTAGCTATGCACTGGGGCATGAGACAAGGAGAAGACAAACAACAAAAAAAAATATATATATATATATATATAGTCTGAATTTCAAAGCTAAGAAAAGCTTAAAGTGAGTTGACTTTAAAGTGAATTCAATCAAGGAAGCTGGAACCTCAGTCCTACAGCCCTATAGAAACGAATTTTGCTACCAGAATGAGATGGAAATGAATTCTACCCTAGAATTGACAGAAGGAAATGCAGACCAGCTAAACCTTGATTTTAGAAACATCTGTGTTGACCTTCTAACCTACAGAATTAAAAAATAATAAATAGTAAAATAAGTGAATTCAGTTGCCTCAGTTTGTAGAAAACCGAAGCCTGGACAGGAGAAGTCACCTGCACAGACTTCACTTTTTCATTACTCATTGGATATATTATGATTGAATCTCTTCCCTATGCTGATGTGAAGTCCAAGTTAGCCATGAGGATAAAGTCCAGTGGCTTTGCAGTCCGGGGACCAACAGCATCCAGGAGCCTAGCCGCTGAGGCTGAAATACAGATTGGCCCCAGTGGCATGCCCTGGCTCCTCTGGGGAACTCAAGTTATTCAAGGCTGAAGAATATGGGGGACTCTGTGATGCTCCAAGGGTGACTCTAGTTCATCCTATGGAACCCAGTCATCCTGTATATTTCATAATGTATGTTTCCCTCAAGGGCATCCGGAATTACTTTGACGCGTTCCGGAAGGACTCAAGTTCACTTTAATTTTCTGTCCTGTGCTGAAATAAGAAGAAAGTTTAAGCAGTGGGAAGCAAGTTCTCTCCTTGCAAATAGATTCCTATGACACTACTAAAAAAAAAAATCTGCATAGCAAGCTTGATGCTAACAGCTTCCAGTTATGCTCGCCTAACGATGCCCAAGCTCTTACAAATTCATTATGAGCCCTCTCTGCTTCCCTTTTATTACTATGCTGTCCTTTTTTAAAATTAGTAATGCTTTGCATTCAATGTATAACTTAATGGGTACCTTCAAAGAACACTCATAAAAAGTTCTTTTCTCAACAAGGTCAAGATTGTTCTTATTACTATTTATAACAGCTTTGATGTTCCTCTGAATTTTATTTCATTTTCTTACAATCTATGAAAAGTTGTATTTTGATGTACTTGGATAAATTATAATTACCTGATGGTATCAATACTTAGTTGCACATTTAATCTAGGCTGGGAATTTTGTGTTTCTCTGTTTCTCACATGGTGCTGAAAATAAAATTCTTTGGTGGGATAAGAAGATAGAGAACCCATGGATACCTAAGGAGGTATTGTTTAGGATGGAGTTGTTGTTTAGTCCTAAGTTGTGTCCAACTCTTTGCAACCCCATGGACTGCGAATACCAGGCTCCTCCATCCCCCACTACCTCCTGGAGTTTGCTTAAATTCCTGTCCATTGAGTTGGTGATGCTACCTAACCATCTTATCCTCTAGCATCTTCCTATTAGCTAAATCTAACAGCTTGAATGCTTCCTTTTTCGGAAAAGACCATTTATTGAACTCGTCTTGTTTCTCTCATTTGTAATAGAATCTCAGAGACTGTCCAGACTCACCGTTGCTGATATACATTACTGATGAGAAGCAGCCCAGCGCAGCTTTGAGCCTCACCCCCATCATCTCAGGATGTTGACACTTGCGTCGTCTTCCAGGGACCAAGCCCACAGGGCGTTCATCTTCCACTGTGTAACGCATAGCCATCCACATGCATATTCAGTCTGTGCTTGGAGGCATAGGAAATGGCATTTTAAAATGCAGTAACCATTCCCACAAGAAAAGGGTTTAAAGTATCTGTACAGATAATGACAGCTTTCCCTCTCCATCTCTTTGCAGGAGTGTCTTGTTGTGAAGGACAGGTGTATCCCGTCTGTCTCTGGTTACTACAGAGAGACAGTACATTGACTCAAGTCTGAGAACAGAGCACATTACTTTTATTAACCATTTACTAAGTCAACAAGTAACTAATAACGACATGCTTCTTTCTAATGTGCAGCAGCTTTATGAATTTAGCAGTATTATTTCTCGAACAGATGTGTCTTTTCAAAACCATCTTCCTTCCCTAGGAACAGAGGATTTTTTCTTAATTGTGGGTTTGTAAGCTGCTTCAAAAGGTGTCTCTGAACACACTACTGAGATCACGTCTTACTGAGAGCCTGGTGACATGCAACCACCCCACTATCAGGATGTGAACAGTCAGCTGCCTACATCAAGCCCCCAATTAGCTTGCATTCTTTGGCTAAACGTACTCCGCCGCCCTTGCAGTCAGCCTCAGGGCTTTGATTTCAGAAGTCTTAGAAATACTTGGGAGTTATTCGAGTGTGGCGGCATCAAAACTACAGAAGATAAGCAAGATGCATTTCACAACCCGTCAGCAAACTGTAGGGTTTGATGGCAGACACCAGCACTGTATCAAATTCCCTCCGCGTGGGTGTTTTGAATAACCAAGCACATTAACCAGGTTTGTGCTCAGCACTTCCCTTCATCAATAGAAAAGGAGCATTCACAAAGAATCAATATCTAAAGCCCATCGGGCAACTGCTATTACTTTCATGCAGCCCTCAATGCCGACTGTTCACAAAGAAAACCTTGCTTCTATACCTCTGAAAGGCACCGATGGAAGCTGCCAACCACACTGATACCACCCTTTCCTTAAGCAGTATAATAAGCTCTTGGGTCACCTTCAAACTATGGTTATGTTCTTTCCCTGGAGTAGAGTTACTGTGAGGTATCAAGTGACTGAAAAAGCCAGGAGAGGAAATAAAATGATTGCTCAGCAGGAAAAGTGGGATGGTGGTGCCCCAGCCTGACTCTCGGCCCAGAACAAGGTCATGGAAATTCAGCATGAGCCCAAGTGGGTCTTCGGCAGCGGACACCAGGGGACACCAGCGGGGGCGATCCTGGCACGCACGGTGTTTGTGCGACAGCTGCCTGTATGGGCTCCAGCTCCAGCCTCTGTCCTGCTCTGCAGAGAGAGCCTCACACCGCCGTTTCCCTCTGAGTCATGAGATCGAGTAAGAATTCCACTGATGTCTTTAAATAGTCTTGGCTCCAGCAAGTGAACGTGGGTGAGGTTACTGAGTGTGCCTATGTGTGCCCGGCGGGGATAAGCAGATCTCCGGTTGCTGCTGGGGGGTGGTTGGCGGCGGGGGTTGGGGGGGGGATGTGGAGGGGACTTCAGCTGCCTCCCGGTGACACTGTTGAGATCTGTTTGCAGTGGTTCAGCACAAGAACTCATGTCCCCAGGGCGTTCACGGAACAGTGGTATCTGATGATAATGGCAGGAATGGGCTGCCCTCTATGATGGATGGGATATTGACTTTGGGGTCTGGTGGGAAATCCATTTGTCCTGTGAATAAGTTACATGGACACACCCCTCCTTGATCAATGCTTAGAATAAGAAGACGACAGCCCACCCCCTGCCACTAAAGCTGCCTAAGTCAGCACCTGAGAATGAGCCCCGCAGACCCCCGGGCTGTGCTCCCCTCCCCTACGTGGGGCGAAGCGGTGAGGGGAATTAGGGTGAGATGGCTGCCAAGAACAGGGATTTGACTGATTCGTCCCAATCGTGTCCTTTGGTTCTGAAACTTGGGGCTCAGCCTGTGCTACACACCATCCAGTATGCTATCTTTGCTTTAATCTCTCTCTAGTGGGGATCACGAGGAAAAGGCAATGGCACCCCACTCCAGTGTTCTTGCCTGGAGAGTCCCAGGGCCGGGGGAGCCTGGTGGGCTGCCGTCTATAGGGTCGCACAGGGTCGGACACGACTGAAACGACTTAGCAGCAGCAGCAGCGGCAGGGATCATGACTTGCCACATTGTGGAAACCCACGTAGGTCTGTCTCTTTCAGCACACTTTGAGCTCCTTGATAGAAGGAGCTGAGCCTTATTCTTCTCGAGGTGCCTGCCCAGGAAAAGTGCTAATAAACATGAATTTAACTGAATTAAACTAAGGGTAGTAAGAAGTTAGATGATCCTGGCCACATCCCCCATTCCTGTCTTGCTATTGTCTGCTGTGTCCTTAGACAAATGTGCCAAGAAACCTGAGCGCTTGTGGATCCACAGGCATTGTACGTTCACTGTCATATTCATTTGAATTCTTGAACTCTCAACACACAGTGACATCTCAGGGGCTCTCAGCTGGGACAAAGACAGCGAGGCCCAGTAATTTTCGTGGCGGGAACTCTGTAATGGCTCGTCCTGATTTTGCATTGAACTAACAGCTGTGTAACTCTTGGAATTG
Organism: Muntiacus reevesi; assembly: GCF_963930625.1. NCBI lineage: Eukaryota > Metazoa > Chordata > Mammalia > Artiodactyla > Cervidae > Muntiacus > Muntiacus reevesi. Next base: position 38,264,737 of record NC_089252.1, on the reverse strand, counting down.
AAAACAAAGCAAATATTCTTACAGAGCCTTTTCTCCAAAGAGCTTTGCATGTCACTCAACTCATCTGTAATTTGTAAAATTTTGAAATAAGTGAGAGATCTCCAAAGCGTTTTATTTCATTAATTTATTTATTTTTGGCCATGCCCCTTGACATGTGGGACCCTTGTTCCCCCATCAAGGATTGGACCCACACCACCTGCATTGGAAGAGTGGAGTCTTAATCACCGGACCCTCAGGGAAGTGCCTCAGCTAATTTTTAAAGGACCACAGGTGAAAGCCAGTAGCAAACATCACCCCCCTCTGAATATGAAAGGGTAATGACTTTTGGGGGTGGGCTGTCTATGCCTTACCTCCTCTTTCCTGCCTTTTGAGCTTTTCCCCCCGGCTGTTAGCTCACCTCGGAGAAGGCAAATCTAGGAAGAGAGGAGGAGTGAAATTACAACAGGGGACGGTAACCATTGGCCCGCGTCTCTAGAGAAGCTTGAGGATATGACTGGGCGCAAGAGAAGGATTGGAAAGAAGATGGACACTGAGTGTTGGCTCTGTTTGTGTTTATTCTCTGAAAGCCAGCACGCTGCACCCCGTCACCCACCCCCAGACGTCAGCATGAGCGGCTGGACTGCTGCCCTACGGTCATTCTAGAGGCAAAGTTCCTGTGGCTTGTCTCCCCCGGGACTCAAGGGGAAGCTCTGCTGGATTTGGTCGTTGCCAGGAGGGCTGGGTGCCAGCTTCTCTTTGGTCCCAAGGGATGCTGGATGGAGACAGGGGTGGGGGCATGTCTTGCTGGGGCTTTGTGGCTTCAGGGTGCCAGCTCAGGGACTGAAACCACACGGTCTCAACCCCTCCTATATTGTACCTGGCTCACAGCACGTACTTAGTAAACATTTCACTTTTGGTGGACATTGAATCATACCTGCTGTCCTCTCTCTCAAAGGCTGAATCCCACTGCTCCCCAGAAGAAGCAGAATTATTTTTCTTTGGGGAAAGAAAACCCAAGTCCCCTATCCACTGATATTCAGAAGGAGATGATATTATGCGGGTTTTTGGGAGAGGCCGGCGGGCTGTCTCTTCAGTTGTGTCGGACTCTTTCCCACCCTGTGGGACTGTAGCCCACCAGGCTCCTCTGTCCATGGGATTCTTTAGGCAAGAATACTGGAGTGGGTTACCATGCCCTCCTCTAGGGGATCTTCCCATTACCCAGGGATCGAACCCGCATCTGCTGCATTGCAGGTGGATCCTCTACTGCTGAGAAGTAGAAGCCCATTTATAGGAGTATACACAGCTAAAAAGCAAACACCTGCTAAGAAAGGGGCGTTCGGTACAACTCAGCACATAGTAACGCAAGCCTCCACCCGCAGCAACAGGAAGAGGAGAGGGTTTAGACTAGGGAAGTTCCCGTCTGAGTCTGTCGGTGCCTCCAACGCCACCCTCAGGTGTGTTTTCTGTCCTTCAGGTAACTGACGAGCATCTCCAGCCCCCCCTCCAGCAGCTCGGGCAGAGGTTTGGATAAAGGGTTACGGGAAATGTGCAGCCCTTTGTCCATGGGGTTCCAGGCGATCCTGGTCAGCCTGCAGAGCATGTAGAGCTCCGCAGGGAGCGTCTGGATGTCATTGTTGTTCAGGTTCAGCAGCTCCAGGCTTGTGAGCAGGCAGAGCGAGCGTGGGAAGGTGTGGATGTGGTTGCCCTCAGCGATGAAGATCTGCAGGCCGGCCAGGCACTGGATGCTCTCGGCAATGTTCTCCAGGCGGTTGGAGCCCACGTGCAGGAAGTCCAGCTCCTTGAGTGAGAACACGCAGACGGGGATGTGGGCGAAGCGGTTGTGGCTGAGGTTCAGCTTGCGCAGCCGAGACAGGTCGGCGAGGCTGGCGGGCAGCTGGGACAGGCAGTTGTGCGACGCGCTCAGGACCTCCAGGCTCCGGCAGGCGCCCAGCTCGGCCGGCAGCTCCGTCAGGCCGTTCATGTGCACGAACAGGACTTTGAGGCTCTGCAGGAGGCTGACCTCCCGGGGCAGCGTCTTCAGGCGGTTCCCGCACAAGTTCAGGACCACCAGCCGCGTAAGCTTCCCCAGCTCGGGCGGAACGGCCCGGAGCTGGTTGTGGGACAGGTTGAGCTTCTGCATCTCCGACAGGCCCCAGAGGAAGTCGGGCGCATCCGTCATGCCCTTGGTGACCAGGCTGAAACTGACATGGCGCAGCCCCCGCTTCAGCAGGCAGCGCGGGTCCCTGCCGGGAAGCAGAGCATCGTCCCAGGAGGAGAACTTCTGCCTCCCCCGCAGTAGCCCCCGCCCCAGGGGGCCCTTGTCCTTGCGACGGGCCCCGGACTGCCTGGCCCCCATGTACCTCCTTTCTCCAGCGTCTCTCTTGCCACAGATGGTGATGGAGACCGACTCCACTGCTAAAGCCCAGCAGGGGGCCGATCGGGTGATGGGAGCCGTAGCTGGTGGTGCCGCAGGTGGAGTAGGACTTGGGGGGATGCGGGAGATGGGAATCCCAGATGCCCGGCTCTCGGGATCCCTTGGGGTTCCAGATGCCTGACTGTGGCTCCAAGAGCTGCGAGCACCCCGACTGCGTCGAGGTGGCTTCTCTTGGAGAAGCAGGGCTGTAATGACACACTCCTCCCCGGGGCTGCAGAACTGAACTGCTTGGCTCCCTCTGAACACCACCGGGCAGCTGTCGTTGTCACTCTGCCCGCACTTTATTGGTCTGGTGTGAGCAAGCAGGTCACGGGGAGGCCGCCTCTGACTGTCCCCTCTTGGCTTCTCTGGGGTGTCACAGCTGAGCAGGGTGATTAACCAGCCCGTCTCCAGGGAGAAACCAAGGGGGAAAATTGAAGCCAGGGTGTCGGCAGGTCTCAGGCTCATCCCAACCCCAGAGCAGAGCTGGGCTGAATGCTGGTCACGAAGCTATTATTATATGTTCTCACAGCCAGGAATCAATAGAAGTATTACACACACACACACACACACACACACCAATTCAAATTGCTGTGAATCGCAGATTGTGCAAAAAAAGTAGCAGAAGGAGTCTTGATGCCTGGAATCCTCCAGGCCAGGGTTTTACACGGTGCTGGTCAGAGGTGATTTCTTGAGGAGAGGGTGAAGAAGGGTGCAGACTGCACTCCCATTTTCTCTCAGAGGAGCTCTGGGGTCACCTGTTTCACAAAGAGCTCCTGGATCTGCTCAGGTGACTTCAAATGTCAGGACAGCACTTGAGTGATGGCTTAGTAAGGAAAACACGGTGCCCACTGTCCTGGAAAGTGGTCTGAAGAGGCTCCCTGGTACACACCTCCCACTCTCCATCTCTGTCTCTCTCGTTGCACAAGTTACCTTATTCCCTAAGCTGCTAGAGTCAGCTGTTGGTGTCATGGGCTGAACTGTGCCCCACCCCCCCACCAAGATTTCCAGTGTTGGAGTCCTAACTTCCAGTAACTCAGAATGTGACCGTGTTTGGAGATGGGGCTACATTGAGGACACGGGGAGCAGACGGCCATCTGCAAGTCAAGGAGCGAGGCCTCAGAAGCAATCTACCTGCCCTCACCTTCTCTTAGATTTGCAGCCTCCGGAATTGTGGAAAAATACATTTCCTGTTTAAGCCCCTCCATCTATGGAGATTTGTACGGCTGCACTGGCAAGCCCATCCAGCTGGGGTGCTGGCAGACACATCTACATAGGTGAAAAATCCTGAAACTAAGTCATGATTCAGGGAAGAAGAGACACCGAGGATGATGACCCAGGTTCTGAAAAAAGGGCTAATGGGCTGTGCAAGGCTGGCTTGACCCAGAGGCCTGTGGCTTTCATTGGCAGCAGTCCTGGCCGGGCAGTTCTCCTGGACAGTGATCCTGGTCCTGTGACCGAGGTCTCAGAGCTGTCACCACCACGCCTGGAGCTCGAGCTGGGCTCTGGCTGGGCGCCGCCCCTGGGGAAGCTCAGATCCCTCCACGGAGGAGGAGCAGCTGGACATGCAAGACGATGCCAGACCATTCCTGCCCCACTTGGCCTTTGAGAGACATCTGGCCCCTTTTGCCCGATGAAGCCCCTGGCACTCCTAGACAAAGGTGGAAACCTGGGATGTTTTTTATAATGGGATTCTTGTCTGTTGTAGCTGTTAATTGGAGAGAAAAAACACCATGTTTAAATCTGTACCCCAGGATTTAGAGCAGATCACAGTTATATACGTACATTTCATATGACGATAGAATTCTGCTGCTTCCATAAGTCTGAGAGATTATGCTAGGATATCTGAACTGTTGGGACTTAGCAGAAGCTAGGATGGTTTGAGAAAGAGTCACAGCTTTCTTCTTTGTAACAATTATCTCTCTGTCTCTAATACATTCTTCAGTTCAGTTCCGTCGCTCAGTCGTGTCCAACTCTTCACGACCCCATGAATTGCAGCACGCCAGGCCTCCCTGTCCATCACCGACTACTGGAGTTTACTCAAACTCACGCCCATTGAGTCGATGATGCCATCCAGCCATCTCATCCTCTGTCATCCCCTTCTCCTCCTGCCCCCAATCCCTCCCAGCATCAGGGTCTTTTCCAATGAGTCAACTCTTCGCATGAGGTGGCCAAAGTATTGAAGTTTCAGCTTCAGCATCAGTCCTTCCAATGAACACCTAGGACTTATCTCCTTCAGGATGGAGTGGTTGGATCTCCTTGCCATCCAAGGGACTCTTAAGAGTCTTCTCCCAACACCACAGTTCAAAAGCATCAATTTTTCGGCGCTCAGCTTTCTTCACAGTCCAACTCTTACCAATAAATAAGTTTTGAGTACTTATCAATAGCCAATGTTTATCAAATATTTACTATATGAACCCTAGACACTGTATGGAGAAGATGAATATTAAAATTACCTCCATTTCACAGATGAGGAAATGAAGAAAAGTGAGAGGTTAAGTTACTAACACAAAATCAAGTCACTCTCCCAAGTCAATGTCTACTCAGTGGCAGAACCAGAATTCAAACCCAGGGAGTCCAACTCAACAGCCCTGGTTGGAACCATAAGAAAATGCTAGACTTAATCCTGTAGAGAGCTCGAATAACTACGACTAGGATATGGCTTTCTGTTTTCAAGTTTCTATGGAGTGGGGCTGGAGCGAGGCCTCAGAAGCAATCTACCTGCCCTCACCTTCTCTTAGATTTGCAGCCTCCGGAATTGTGGAAAAATACATTTCCTGTTTAAGCCCCTCCATCTATGGAGATTTGTACGGTAAAGAAATGACTCATCGGTAAAGAAATGACTATGAAACCACACAATAGAAATAACTACACAATTAGGCATTAGCCCTGCTTTCTCTGCCAACACAACCAGGAGAAGCCAGAGTTAAAATATTCCAGAAGACTTTGGCATAACGAATTCAATCCCCTCTCCCAAACAGTTCAGTTCTTTAGCGAGGTTCTCATCTATCTAATGGACGAGCTGTGTGAATTGCTGACTGTTTCTTCTGAGTTTTTGAAACGTGGGTGCTGCCTCTTGTTAAGCACAGCGATCCAGTCAGAGCAGGTTCATGGAGGGGATGCTCACTGTCTCTGGGTTGTGTCCCCGTCTATGCCAAGGAGAGCCCCTTCCTACCCCACGAGTCAGGTTCTTACTGTAAGTGAGACCATTGCGAGGAAGTGCAAGTCAGACTTAACCTCTTTCTGGTGAAAGCAGGCAAAATCCAAGCAAGCTTTTATCTTGCTCGCATTAAGGCTGGTCCCTGAGGAATAAACAGGAACTGCTGTGGGCTTTAGAGTTCACTGTGAAGCCCACACATCTGACTTTTGCTGAAAGAAACTTTTTGGAGCTGAGTGGATTTCAGTTTGGCATTAAGTCTCAGAGCACAGCCTTATTGACAAGCTCTCCAAATTCCAGGGCATGGTAAGTAATGGGACCTAGATCTCCTGTGTTGCAGGCAGGTTCTTTACCATCTGAGCCACCAGAGAAGTCCAATATTGTTAACCTCATGTTAAGTATGAGGAAACTGAGTCAGTGAGGTAAACTGATGCAGAAATAGTTAGTTTTAGAATTATAATCCACACCCAGTCTTCCGATATAAATCCTGTTCTCATACTTGTTGTTCAGTCACTCAGTCATGTTCGACTCTGTGAGACCCCATGGACTGCAGCACACCAGGCCTCCCATCGGTCACCATCTCCCAGAGTTTGCCCAAGTTCATGTCCATTGCACTGAGGATGCCACATCCAGCCATCTGATCCTCTGTCGCTCCCTTTTCTCCCTGCCCTTGATCTTTCCCAGCATCAGGGTCTTTTCCAATAAGTCAGCTCTTCACATCAGGTTACCAAAATTTTGGAGCTTTAGCTTCAGCATGAGTCCTTCCAATGAATATTCAGGGTTGATTTCCTTAAGATTGACTAGTTTGACCTTGATGTCCAAGGGACTCTTAAGAGTCTTCTCTAGCACCACAGTTTGAAGGCATCAATTCTTTGGCCCTCTGAATAACCTACCTCTGTCTGCACAACTTCTCTTCCTTGTAAAGTGGCTTATTACTATTCTGATTGGTGCATGCCACCTCAGAGCCACCGCATTGAGAGGCAGCTGGCCTAGTGGTCAGCACTGTGAACCTTGCTTGCCAGGCCAGAGTGTCTTGGGTTGTCATCCTGAGTTTATTACTCAAAGGCCATGTGCCCCAGGGCAAGCTACATAGCTTGTCTGTATTTCCATTTTTTCATATGTAAAATGCAGGTAATCATAGAATTTCATAAGGGTGCTGTGGGAATTAAATGGCTTAATACACCTTATTAAGACAGGAATCAAGGCCAGCCCCAAGAAAAAGAAATGCAAAAAAGCAAAATGGCTGTCTGAGGAGGTCTTACAAATAGCTGTGAAAACAAGGGAAGTGAAAAGCAAAGGAGAAAAGGAAAGATAGACCCATTTGAATGTAGAGTTCCAAAGAATAGCCAGGAGAGATAAGAAAGCCTTCCTCAGTGATCAGTGCAAAGAAATAGAGGAAAACAATAGAATGGGAAAGACTAGAGATCTCTTCAAGAAAATTAGAGATACTAAGGGAACATTTCATGCAAAGATGGGCTCAATAAAGGACAGACATGGTAGGGACCTAACAGAAGCAGAAGATATTAAGAAGAGGTGGCAAGAATACACAGAAGAGCTGTACAAAAAAATCTTCACGACCCAGATAATCACGATGGTGTGATCACTCACCTAGAGCCAGACATCCTGGAATGTGAAGTCAAGTGGGCCTTAGGAAGCATCACTATGAACAAAGCTAGTGGAGGTGATGGAATTCCAGTTGAGCTATTTCAAATCTTAAAAGATGATGCTGTGAAAGTGCTGCACTCAACATGCCAGCAAATTTGGAAAACTCAGCAGTGGCCACAGGACTGGAAAAGGTCAGTTCTCACTCCAATCCCAAAGAAAGGCAATGCCAAAGAATGCTCAAACTACCGCACAATTGCACTCATCTCATACGCTAGTAAAGTGATGCTTAAAATTCTCCAAGCCAGGCTTCAGCAATACGTGAACCACGAATTTCCAGATGTTCAAGCTGGTTTTAGAAAAGGCAGAGGAACCGCAGATCAAATTGTCAACATGCACTGGATCATCGAAAAAGCAAGAGAGTTCCAGAAAAACACCTATTTCTGCTTTATTGACTATGCCAAAGCCTTTGACTGTGTGGGTCACAATAAACTGTGGAAAATTCTGAAAGAGATGGGCATACCAGACCACCTGACTTGCCTCTTGAGAAACCTGTATGCAGGTCAGGAAGCAACAGTTAGAACTGGACATAGAACAACAGACTGGTTCCCAATAGGAAAAGGAGTACATCAATGCTGTATATTGCTACCCTGCTTATTTAATTTATATGCAGAGTACATCATGAGAAACGCTGGGCTGGAGGAAGCACAAGCTGGAATCAAGATTGCCGGGAGAAATATCAATAACCGCAGATGTGCAGATGACACTACCCTTATGACAGAAAGTGAAGAAGAACTAAAGAGCCTCTTGATGAAAGTGAAAGAGGAGAGTGAAAAAGTTGGCTGAAAAGCTCAACATTCGGAAAATTAAGATCATGGCATTCCATCCCATCACTTCATGGCAAATAGATGGGAAAACAGTGGAAACAGTAGCTGACTTTATTTTGGGGGGCTCCAAAATCACTGCAGGTGGTGATTGCCGCCATGAAATTAAAAGACATTTACTCCTTGGGAGGAAAGTTATGATCAACCTAGACAGCATATTAAAAAGCAGAGACATTACTTTACCAAAAAAGGTCCGTCTAGTCAAGGCTGTGGTTTTTCCAGTGATCATGTATGGATGTGAGAGTTGGACTATGAAGAAAGCTGAGAGCCGAAGAATTGATGCTTTTGAACTGTGGTGTTGGAGAAGACTCTTGAGAGTCCCTTGGACTGCAAGGAGATCTAATCAGTCCATCGTAAAGGAGATCAGTCCTGGGTGTTCATTGGAAGGACTGAGGTTGAAGCTGAAACTCCAATACTTTGGCCACCTGATGAGAAGACCTGACTCACTGGAAAAGACCCTGATGCTGGGAAAGATTGAGGGCAGGAGAAGGGGATGAGAGAGGATGAGATGGTTGGATGGTATCACCGACTCAATGGACATGGGTTTGGGTGGACTCTGGGAGTTGGTGATGGACAGGGGGGCCTGGCGTGCTGTGGTTCATGGAGTCGCAAAGAGTCGGACATGACTGAGTGTCTGAATTGAATTGAACTGAATACACATTAAGATCCATAGAACCCATCTCCATGAGTAACCAGTGAGTGGATATGGGACAGAGCACATGAAGGACGGCCAATTGCACAGCTGCCTCAGGGCTCTGGGAACCTCACCCATGCAGAGCGAGCCTGGTCTCTTCCCTCTGCTGGACCTTCCTCTTAGCCAAGCTGTGCCGACCGTCAGCTCCCCATGGGGCAAGCACACTTTCCCGGAGAGCAGGAAGCCCTCAGGCAGATCCAAACACAGCTGTTTCTCTCTCTTAAGTCAATCTTCTCTCCCAGACTTACTTGTCCACAAAGTTCCTTATCACCCCATGTCCCTGAAACAATTCTGAGGACACAGTAGATGCTCAATAAATGGTCACTGAAACAAACATCTGGGTCCTGTTGGAAATCTGATGTGAGGAAAAAAAAAACCAACACAGGAGCCTTTTGGCTTTCATGTTTGTTTATCTGTGTGTTGTTTTTATTGATTGATTCACTGATGTATGGTTGATATACAATACTATGTAATTTATAGATATACAATATAATGATTCATGATTTTTAAAGGGTATATTCTAAATACTATTATTATAAAATATTGGCTATATTCCCCGTGTTGTACAATGCATAGTGTGGTGTGCATGCTCAGTCGTGTCCAACTCTTTGCAACCTTGTAGACTATAGCCCGTCAGGCTCCTCTGTCCATAGAATTTCCCAGGCAAGAACACTGGAGTGGGGTGCCATTTCCTTCTCCAGAGGATCTTCCTGACCCAGGGATCAAACTTGCATCCCCTCTGCCTCCTACATTCACAGACAGATTCTTTACCACTGACGCCATCTGGGAAGCCCTGTACAGTGTATCCTCATAGCTTATTTTATGCATAATAGTTTGTACTTCTTAATCCTCTACCCCTATATTGTCCCTCCTCCTTCCCTCTCCCCACTAGTAATCACTCTAGTTTGTTCTCTGTGTTTGTGAGTTATCTTTTTTGTTATATTCACTAGTTTGTTGTATTTTGTAAATTTCACACAGAAGTGATATCATACAGTATCTGCGTTTCTCTGTCTGACTCACTTAGCACGATGCCCTCCAAGTCCATCCATGTTCTGAAAACAGCCAAACTCTGTCCCTTGTTTATGCCTGAGTGGTGTTATCCTGTTTGCTTTTCATCGCTTCTCTGTTCCTATATTTTGACATTCATCTTCCTAGAGAACCCCTCTTTTTACCCACACCCTGCGTGTCCGGGCTCCTCACAGAGTCCAGAATTGTTTTAATGCAGATATAATTGACATATGACGTTGTGTTACTTTCAGGTATACCACATGAGGATCCATTGTTTGTAAACATTGCGAACTGATGCCCACAAGGAGTCTAGTTAACACTCATTGTCAGGCACAGTTACAGAATTTTGTTTTCTTGTGATGGGAACTTTTAAGATTTTCTCTCTTAGCAACTTTCAAACAAGCAACATTGTGTTAACTCTAGTCACCATGGTGTACGTTTTGTTGTCAGGGCATTTATTTCATAACTGGAGGTTTGTGGTTTATGACCCCCTTCACCCATGTTGCTCATCTTCACCCCTGCAACCCCTACTCCATTTTCTGTATCTATGAGCTCCTTTTTTTGTTTGTTTGTTTTTAGAACCCCCAATTTAGCCGCCATCGCAGCAGCTCCTTGAACAAAGCTTGGTCCCACAAGCCGAGTCTATTTCATCTCAGAGGAGACCTCACCTCAAACAATGATAATTGAGCTTTTAAAAGGGTCGCCTCCAGAGAGAGATCCATTTTGCTATCCCCACACCCTTCCTTCTCAGGAGATCCTTCTGTGGGGAGAATGCTAGTTCTCCTCACTTCCGTTTTCCCTGCATCCTCCTGTTTGTCCCTGTGGAGCTGAGTAACCACTGAAGGCGTTTATAGTCTTACTCATTTGGGCCCAATCCTCAGAGCACACTTCAAGCTGAACAACAGTGCAGAAATGAGGAAATAAAAAGATGCTTTGATTAAAAGTGGAGAGAGTAATTAAACTGAATCGACATCGTGCGTAAGTTCATATCAGAAAGCAAGGTCATGAATTTAAGAACAATGAGAATCCACGTAACATCCTCAGACCTGAGGAGAGCCTCTTTAAAGATTGAGTTTCAAATTATTGTGAAATTTTAGGGTGATAAATTTTTTAATGGCTCAGAAAGTAAAAAATAGAAGCAAAAGACAAAAGTTCAGTCAAGGGAAACATACAACCCCATCTGAGACAGTTGTCTCAAACAGGAAATGTAAAATATGCATGGTGTGTTATTGAACTTACATGTTTGATTAAATTATAAGCTGGAATCTCATTTTAAAACTCCTCCAATGATCTATTACTGTTTTAATTTCAGATTTGGCATGGACCATTTTAGCAGAAGCTCCCCTCCCTGTCAGGGTGAAGCCCTGAGTTGGAGGAATTCTACATCCAGTTTTAAATTCTTGTTTGAATAGGGTTTGCAGGCAGAGAGCTTGGGATCAATTCCTTGTTCTGTCACTTTTTTCTAGCTGTGTGACCTGGCACCAACTACTTAGCATCCCTAAACCTCAGTTCGCTCCTCTGAGAGACAGGGGTAATAACAATTTGGGATTGCTATGAAGATTAAATGAGATGAAGCAGGTACACTCTTTAGCTCAGCTCCTGGCAGAAAGTAATCGGTGAATGTTAGTGATGATGACTACTATTACAATACCTATTCTACTAGCTTCATGACCTGATAAAGCAAATTTTCAGTCTGGCTGAGTTTTTTCTGAGGATTAGTCTATGTACAACAGTGGCCCAGTGTTGGGCTCCAATAAGTGATAATACTGGGGCTTCGCTTGTAGCTCAGTCAATAAAGAATCTGCCTGCAATGTAGGAGACCCGGTTTCGATTCCTGGGTCAGGAAGTTCCCGTGAGGAGGAAATGGCAACCCACTCCAGTGTTCTTGCCTGGAGAATCCCATGGACTGAGGAGCCTGGCAGGCCACAGTCCATGGGGTTGCATAGAGTGGGACACGACTTAGCAACTAAACAACAAGTATAATATCAATATAATCATCATCATGATCTACCTTGGCCATTACTTGATTTTCAAGTGTTCGCATTTTAGCTGAAAGGAAGGGAGTTAAGATGCCTCTACACTTAGAGTGAGAAAGACAAATACCATATGATATCACTTACATGTGGAATCTAGACTATGACTACAAATGAACTTATCTGCAAAACAGAAACAGACTCACAGACATAGAGAACAAACTTGTGGTTGCCAAGGGGAAGGGGGTGGGCAAGGGATGGGCTGGGAGGATGCGGTTAGCAGATGCAAACTATTATATAGAGAATGGATTAACACCAAGTCCCACTGTATAGTACATGGAACTATATTCAATATCCTGTGATAACCATAATGGAAAAGAATATGAAAACAAATATATATATATATATATGCTGCTGCTAAGTTGCTTCAGTATTAGGTATGGGGTTGCTGCTGCTGCTTCTAAGTCGCTTAAGTCGTGTTCGACTCTGTGCGACCCTATAGACGGAAGCCCACCAGGATCCCCCATCCCTGGGATCCTCCAGGCAAGAACACTTGCCATTTCCTTCTCCAGCGCATGAAAGTGAAAAGTGATAGTAAATTCGCTCAGTCGTGTCCGACTCCTAGCGACCCCGTGGACTGCAGCCTACCAGTCTCCTTCATCCATTGGGTTTTCTAGGCAAGAGTACTGGAGTGGGTTGCCATTGCCTTCTCCGAGTGTGGGGTTAAGTGTGGGAAATGCTTTAAAATGTTTGCAGTTATGAATTATGCCCAACTCTGTCCATTTTGTTTGCACATTAGCACATGTCCTGTGGTTGGACAGTCTTATCTCTTGCGCTTGTCCCCTCGCAGGCTAGGCAGGCTCCCAAGCTGCTCCTCGCCAGCCCAAGCAGGACCCATGTTCCACTGCTTAGAGTTCTGGTCTTCACAAATCCCTGCGCACGGCCTACTGCTCCAGCTAAGTTCCTGAGGGAGACACTTGTTGGAGTGACTGTAAATTGGCAGGATCTTGACCCCACCCCCACTCCCGTGTGGAGACTAGACTTAAAGAAAGCAGTTGCCCAATTCCTGTCTGGTTTTCCTACAGGGTTTTGAGGTCATAAGTCCAACAGAGAGAGCTCAGAACCAGGAAAAGTTGCGGAAGGAGAAATTTTAAAATTTGATTGAATTTAAACCAAAAATTACTGCAAAATCTGTGATTTGAATGGTCTTTTTAAGCAAGGTTTTGTGCATGTTTTCCATTTCCAGGCAGCTATGAGAGCTTGAGAAAGACTAGTTTAGTTCTAAGAAAACAAAAACGTTATTTATTTTTTTTTCCGTACAACCCAGTTTGGTTAAAAATCATGCAGGCTCCATCTCCAGAACTTTTTAGAACTCAAAAACAAAATTAATGGAAACATGATGGGAAAGAAAGCAAAACATGTTTTCTTTTTTTTGAAAGGGAAAGAAAACCTTTGCCGTGGTTTGTGGCTCTATAAAAATTTGTGTGTTTGGTTCAATTTGTTCTGCAGTTCAGTAAATTGGAGCAGTTTGTTTTGGCTTTTGGTTCAGCTCACATCCCTGTAAATATATTTGTCCTTTGAGAAGCAAATATGCTCCCAAAGAATAAATCTAGAACAGTATCTTGTTGTTCAATCACTAAGTCATGTCTGACTCTTTGTGACCCCATGGACTGTAGCACTCCAGGCTTCCCTGTCCATTGCCATCTCACAGAGTTTACTCAAATTCGTGTCCGTTGACTGGTACCTTATGCCCCATAAAATCTCCTCTATCAACTTGTCAGCAAATGAAATACAAGATGTGGAATCAAATGTGCTATCAGAGGCTTCTGTCTCCATGTGTGGACTTGTGGCCTCAGGGAAGCCCAGTTTCATTCTCAGACTGAGATGTGTTCTCTAGTGCTCCCAGGTGAGCTGGATTCACTGAGAAGCTAGTGCAGCTTAACCTTAGGGCATCTCAGTTGCTCAAGATACTTCCAAGGCACCAAGCGAGTCCCTAGTGATGAGCTCACATTGTAGAATTTTTAAAAAAATGTAACGTATAAAGATAAGTAAGTAATTGTAGCTACAACCTACTTGACTTCCCCTCCAATTGCTCTTACCCCCAGTTCAAAAGGCACTGGAGCAGCTAAACATCATAGGGGTGGGGGGGCAGATGGGAGAAATTTGGACAAGGAATGTGTCTTGTTTGGAAGATTCTCTATCACTTCCATGGATAATTAAATCATTGCTAGCCATCCTGGGGTGGCTTCCAGGACGACTCGACACTCACCATATTCCATGGTTAGTGACATGATGTGAAGGTGCAGAACTGGAGGTCAGACTGAGATACAAATGCATCCTAGGGCTCCTGGAACCAGAAGCAAATCTTTGGAAAGTTCTTTCAGCTGTTAGATATGGTTGTACATTATTTGCATGTTTGAGTATAATAACTCTTCCTGCTCTGCACACTCACTCTTTCACATTGTTTTTGCTCCACCTCCATGAAGAAATGGTGTCTGTTTCCCAATGCCTTGAATTCAGGCTACACATGAAACTTAGTTTGACCAACAAAATATAGCAGAAGTGGTAGAGTTCAGTTTCTACAGGTCAGTGAGTTGTTTAGACTGAGGGCATTCAGAGTCCACCCTTGCCCTATTTCTATCATATGAAGAAGTCCAGGCTAGCTCCCTTGAGGATGAGCATCCATAAGGAAAGAGATGTCCAGCTGACAGCCAATGCCAATCGCCAGCGGAGCCATCAGATGACTGCAGCTCCAGGAGTGATGGCAGGTGAGATCAGCAGAACCACCCTGCTAAGCCAAGCCCAACTTGCTGACCCAGAGAATCATGAACAGATATAATATTCATTATTTAAAGTAGTTATGTTTCAGAGTGACTTGTTATACTACAACAGATAACTAATTCATACAGGTAAAATTATATACAGTAGATTTGGTTCTCATCCATGCATAGTAAAATCAGAAGTGGTCTTCTGTCTGGGTTGTTCTCAACAATGCCATGTATAAAATTATAAGTCATATATTTTCCTTTGTTACTTTCCATCCTTCCTTCTTTCCTTCTTTCTTTCTCTTTTTTTAATCTTGAGCATGATGTATTTGATGAGACTCAAGTCTTTTAAAATGCAGTTTGTAAAGATGCTTCAGAAAGTTTTAGTATAAGAAATAAGAAATCACAGACTTGTTATTTGAATGTATAAGAAGAGAATCTTCTCTTGTGAGCTTTATTTTTTATTATTAAAATAAAAAGAAAATAAATTAAAATAAAAAGAAAAATCAGGTTAAAAAAATAAATAGCAAACCCTAATAGAGCACACCATTGTTTAACCTATACACAGAGTACATCATGAGAAACACTGGGCTGGATGAAGCACACGCTGGAATCAAGATTTCCAGGAGAAAAATCAATAACCTCAGATATGCAGATGACACCACCTTTATGGCAGAAAGTGAAGAAGAACTAAAGAGCCTTTTGATGAAAGTGAAAGAGGAGAGTGAAAAAGTTGGCTTAAAGCTCAACATTCAGAAAACTAAGATCAAGGCATCCAGTCCCATCATTTCATGGCAAATAGATGGGGAAATAGTGGCAGACTTTATTTTTTTGGGCTCCAAAACCACTGCAGATGGTGACTGCAGCCATGAAATTAAAAGACGCT
Organism: Muntiacus reevesi; assembly: GCF_963930625.1. Taxonomy (NCBI): domain Eukaryota; kingdom Metazoa; phylum Chordata; class Mammalia; order Artiodactyla; family Cervidae; genus Muntiacus; species Muntiacus reevesi. The sequence continues at coordinate 38,249,376 of NC_089252.1, read as the reverse complement.
TGCTCCTTGGAAGGAAAGTTATGACCAATCTACACAGCATATTAAAAAGTAGAGACATTACTTTGCCAACATAGGTCCATCTAGTCAAGGCTATGGTTTTTCAGTAGTCATGTATGGATGTGAGAGTTGGACTATAAAGAAAGTTGAGTGGCGAAGAACTAATGCTTTTGAACTGTGTGTTGGAGAAGACTCTTGAGGGTCCCTTGGACTGCAAAGAGTTCCAACCAGTTCATCCTAAAGAAATCAGTCCTGAATATTCATTGGAAGGACTGATGTTGAAGCTGAAACTCCAATACTTTGGCCACCTGATGTGAAGAAGTGACTCATTTGAAAAGACCCTGATGCTGGGAAGGATAGAAGGCTGGAGGAGAAGAGGACGCCAGAGGATTATGTGGTTGGATGGCATCACCGACTCAATGGACATGAGTTTGAGTAAACTCTGGGAGTTGGTGATGGACAGGGAGGCCTGGCATACTACAGTCCATGGGGTCACAAAGAGTCAAACACAACTGAGCAACTGAACTGAACTGAACTGAATAGAGCACAATTCTGCAATGTAGATGGTTGTACTTTCAAGCCAATAAAAAGAAGAAAAAAAAAGGGCTAAAAAATTGTTCCAGATAAAAGAAGCAAAAGGAAAAAATGACAGTTAAAGGTAATATATATGATACTTGATTGGATCTTGAACCAGAAAAAAATTAACTTTCTTATTTTATTATGAGGACATTAGTGGAATAATTCTGAAATTTGAATAAAGTCTGTAGAGTAGATCATAGTGTTGCATCAATGTAAACTTTATGCTTTGAAAATCATTTCATTGTTATATAATAGAAAGTCATTTTTTAAAAAAAATACATAGTGAAATATTTAGGAGCAAGGAAGCATGATGTCTATATCTTACTTTCAAATGTGCATACAAATGTGTAAGAAAATATGTATACAAATAGAGCTTTAAATATGCATAAGCATGTGTGTATATATATATATATATATATATATATATATATAACCAAAAAATAAAGCAAAAGAAGTAAAATATTATTATTGGGGGATTATGGGCTAAGAATATGTAGGAATTCTTTGTACTATTTTGAAACTTTTCTCTGTCCAAAATTATTTCAAATTAAAGTGTTGATTGTTTTAAAAAGTAATGGGAAGATGAAACAAAAGTGGTAAAGATGAACAATTAAATAAATTGAAATTTTTCTTTCAGTGTGGAGCAAACTGTAAGAACTACATGGTGGGTCGACAAGAAGAAAGGAAATTGAAGTTTTAAACAGGAACAGACATATTTTAATACCTAAAATTAACATAAAGAACTGAGGGATTTACCCAAGATGTGTTTAGGAGGAAGGCAAGTATAGTTAAAGGCAGCAATTGGAGAAAGTAAAAGCATTTCACTTTTGTGCCCTGAGCTCAGATTGTTCAATGCAGGAGTCTTGCTCTCCGACCTTACCTGGAGTCTAGAAGAGAATCTTGAAAGCAGAGGGCTGAAGAAAAAGAGGATATAGAAACTATTTCCTCACAGGTATTACTAGCAGAGGGCGCTGTAGCCGAGGAGATGCTGCTTTCAGGAGTCAGAATGCCAGGATTTACGTTCAGCCCCCGCTTTGCCCTAGGCTCTGGGGACATCACTCAACTCACCCGATCTTGGCTCAATTATCTATAGATTCAGAAGCAGTAAACCAGAGACCAGGGAGTCCTCCATGCTTTAGGGGCTAGGTTTTTGTTAACCTTTCTGTATGTTTGTTATTGATGTTTATCCTTTTCAACTGTCTTGAGTCATGAGATTAGCATCAGCAGTGGAGGAACACAGACTTCTGTTTGCTGACCTACTTCAGAGAGTCTTTGGTGTCTCCTGGTTAAAAATAATTTGCTTGGCTCCAAAAACAGGGTTGTGAAACTTTTTGACAGAACCTTATATGGAAGGACTCGACTGTGGTTAGCTGGTTTCAAATGGTGCTTGTTGAAGTTGCTGAAGACAAACTCTTTCCAGAATACTCTTGTAAAAGAAGAGTCTGCTGTGTCACCTTGATTCTGAGTTCAGTCCGACTCCTACAATGACTTTCAAAGACGATGACCTTCCCAAATCCCTCCAGCTCTTATCCTCAGTCATCAAACTCCGTGTCCTTTTCATGTTTACTCCTCACACTTTCTCTTCTTTCCCTCCCTCTCCCTCCTGCCCCCTCCTTCTCTCCATCTATTTTCTGTTCCATTTACTTTCACTGTCTATTCTACTCTCTGGAAGAATGCCTAGGGCTCTCTGTCTTACAGACTTTCAGTAAACAGAAGAGTTTTATTGTGTCATTGGGGCTAATCTAGCTAGTTGATGGGACTGCTGAATCTGTTAAACCTGTAAAATGTCATTCTTGGGATTATGTTAAGCCTTGTGAGTAGTCACTAAAAACCATTACCCTGCAAGAAGTCTATCGGCAACTGTGCTGTCATCGTCAATGTCCCACCTGCCCCCTCTCCCCCCATCGCCCTCCTTCTCTGGCTGCTGCTCAGGGCAGGGGTCCATATCCTGGTTCCTCTGCCCTGTGAAGGGAAAGTCACTCAGTTGTGTCTAACTTTTTGCCACCCATGGACTGTAGCCCACCAGGCTCCTCTGTCCATGGAATTCTCCAGCCAAGAATAACTAGCCCATATTCCTCTGCCCTAGCAGATGCCATAGTATCCGATATTCAGCAGTGATGCTGGATTCAGAAAGAGAGAACTAGAAACAGTAGGTGTGGCAGACAGTAAATATACACAGGCAGATTGGAAAGGAGAGAAGGAGAAAAGGAGCAGGAGACTCAATTCCTTTAATGGTGACTGTCTAATTTTCCCAATGCGCTTCCTGATTTCCCTCCCCCTCCCCCTGCCCCCTCTTCTTCTTCTTCGTCTGGGCTTTGTTAAATCTCTTTTCACATCTTTCCTCAAGGCTCTCTCATAGTTCCTTTCTATTGGGTATTCCAGGGACCTTATCCTTTCCAGGCCTGTCCACCCGCAAGACCCCCCACTCCACCCCCTCTGCTTAGGTAACCTGCACTAGCCTGGTAGCTCTCCCCGGCACAAGGATGTTTGCATTTTCAATGGGGTTTCCCTGACTTTCGGATCTTTCCAGAGACTCAGCAGTCAAGTGAGGGTTATCTGTATTTAAGAAATCACCCACCGTGATCCATTCTGGTTTGGATGAAAAACTGTAGTGTTTTATTCATTTAGCTGACAGCTCTTGGCATTTGGTTTTTATTCAATGTCATCATTTGGTAATGTTATTTTTTAATATTCCTGACTGGCTTTAAAAAAACAATTAAGGACTTTGGAAGTATGAAACAGTAATCAAAATTCAGTATTTTTAAAAATTATGAAATGGAAATGAGGAAGAGCCTAAATAAATAGTGGCAGATGGTGGAGGGCTAGAAATTAGAATGATGGAGAAGAGGACAAAGGAGCCTTAACCAAGGAAAAGAAACATCTGTGCATATTTAGTATCTTAATTCAGGTGGATGTCAAGGAGTGTAATCTGTGAATGAATCAAGGGAAGTGAGATGTCCTCATTCATATATCACCAACCATCAGGGAAATGCAAATCAAAACTCACATCGCTTAGGATCACTGTTATCAACAAAACAAGAAATAACCTTTGGCCAGGATTTGGAGGAAAGAGAACCCATGTGCACTGTTGATGGGAATGTAAACTGGTGTAGCTAGCATGGAAGGAGATTTCTCAAAAAAATTAAAAGTAGAAGTACCCAGCAATCCTACTTCTGGGTGTTTATCCAAAGAGAATGAATACAGGATGTTAAAGAGATATGTGCTTTCCCGTGTTCACTGTTGCATTTTTCACAGTGGCCCAAATATGGAAATAATTTAAATGTCTGTCAGTGGATAAATGGATAAAGAAGATGTGGCATGTACTCATTCAATGGAATATTATACAGCCACAAGAAAGGAGGGCAACCTCCTATTTGTGACAACATGCACGGATCCTGAGAACATTATGCTAAGTGCAATAAGTCAGAGAAAGACAAATATTGCATGACATCACCTATATGAGGGATATAGGACATAACCCAAAGTCACATATTCAGGTCTCAGTCTCACGGAGGAGCCAGACAAGGTATATAAACACAAGGAACACAAAGACTGAGTCCTAACTGTAGCCAGGTGAAGAGATGGGGAAGAGTTTGCTTCCTGGTGCCTTGGTCCATATGCTTAGTAGGGTCTCACTCCTACCAAATGCGTGTGTCTACTCCCGAACACCTTCCTAAGCTTCCCTTTCAAGGGAGGGCACAGTTGAGCATCCTGCCCATCCACACCCGGAAGATAACAGCTCTTTCTTTAGCTAAGTTTCTATTAAGGAGAAGTTACTGCGTTATTTGATAGGCAGTTCAAAGAATAAGCAGAAGTCTGAAAATCAACTCATAGCCGATCTGGAGTCTGCAAGGACCACTAGGGTCCCTATAAAAGTTGGTAGTAGCCTCTTATGAAACATTCATTGGGATTGTGGTTTTGGAAACAACCAATCAATTTAAAGTAATGTTCCTTCTGGTAGACAGAGAAACCCAGCTAGCCTCACACCCACCCCAGGCTGACATTTCCCTGAACCTCCTAGCTTCATCCTTTCAGTGTGTTGCAAATGTGTGACACAAATGTAGCAGAACTGAATACTCCCGCAACCTGCCAGACGCTCTGAAAGGGCCGGCACAGCGGTCCGCATGCCTGACATAAATAAAGCATCAGCGACCACAGGACAACAGAAGGCGTAAATGACCAGAGATGCGCACAAGAGTCAGGTTTTGTAAGATCATCCCTGAGTGGATGCTATTTTTGTCATTTTTTCTCAGACCAGGGCTGAATGGTTGAGTGGGAAGTCTTGGGAAGCCCCTAGAAACCAGGGAAGGATCCCAGACATGCAGAACTTCCAAGCAGCAAACACAGGCTGTCCTGCTAGGGAAATAGTTTTCTGGGAGGCTTAGGAAATGAATGGAGGGAGAAGCAGTGGGCGAAAGAGAAATGGGTAACGGTGTCCTCTTTTTCAAAGTGAAATCTTCAAGTCTCAGTAAACTTTTCCTATTTGAACTGTGGTGCTGCAGAAGACTCTTGAGAGTTCCTTGGAATGCAAGGAGGTCAAATCGGTCAATCCTAAAACAAATTAACCCTGAATATGCATTGGAAGGACTGATACTAAAGATGAAGCTCTGATACTCTGGCCACCTGATGTGAAGAGCCAACTCATTGGAAAAGACCCTGATGCTGGGAAAGATTGAGGACAGGAGGAGAAGCAGGTGGCAGAGGATGAGATGGTTGGATGGCATCACTGACTCAATGGACATGAGTTTTAGCAAACTCCGGGAGATAGTGAAGGACAGGGAAGCCTGGCGTGCTGCAGTCTATGGGGTCACAAAGAATCAGGTATGACTTAGCAATTGAACACCACCAACAACTGCATTTACTCTAAATCCATAGGGGGCCATGGTTCATGCAAAAGTCTAATGGCACCGAGCATGATGTTTCACAGGTAGGAGGAACCTAGTGAAGTTATTGAACTATTTTTATCTTTAACTTGATTAATTCTTTCTTTCTTCTTTCCTCCAAATCCTGGATTCTCCTTTAACATGACTTTGGTTTCATGAAATCCTAACATCTGATTAGGAGTGGAAAGGCAGGGAGAGAAGACAGAATTATGTAAATTGAAATGAGTATAAATAGTAAATTTGAGGACTTCCCTGGTGGCTCAGATGGTAAAGAATCTGCCTACAATGTGGGAGACATGGATTTGATCCCTGGGTTGGGAAGATCCCCTGGAGGAGGGCATGGCAACCCACTTCATTATTCTTGCCTGGAGAATCCCATGGACAGAGAATCCTGGTGGGCTAAAGTCCATGGGGTCACAAAGAGACTTTCACTTCCAGTCAAGATGGGATGTAGAAAAAAGAGGACAAAATCCTTGAAAAGATGATTTTCAGAAGTTGGACATAAGCAGAAGACAGTGATTCCTGAGACAGGAGAAACAGACGAGGTTAGCCCACTATCACCTCCAGGGGAGGGCCATCAGGTAGAGCCGGGCATGCCCTCTGAGTTCACGAGAAGGTGCTGGGAGGACGAGGAAGTCAGAAGCGCTGGAGTTCTCTGGGCAGAGAACCAGAGAGGCAAGAGCTCCATAGACAGAACTCTAAAATTCTGCAGAGGGCCCCCTCCCCTCAGTTTGCAGAATGCTGGCCAGCGTCTGCACGTGATGAAACTACCCGAGGCCAGGAAGAGAACCACCGGGAAGAATTACAGAGAACAGCTGCCTCAGCTCACACGGGACCAGCCATCCTTCGTGCAGAAAAACTGGAACCCTTGTCATTTATACCACATCAGTTGGGGGTGGGCGGGTGGAGGAGGGATGGAGTAGGAGTTTGCGTTAGCAGATGCGAACTATTATATATGGGATGGATAAATATGATCCTACTGTATAGCACAGGGAGCTATATTAATATCCTGTAATAAACCATAATAGAAAAGAGTATGAAAAAGAACATATATGTGTGCATATAACTGAATCACTCTACTGTACAGTAGAAATTAACACGGCACTGTAGATCAACTATAGTTCAATAAGATAAATTTAACATTTATATTATCAGTTTAAAGACTCATGTAGTACTGCCTTAGTAGTGAAAAAAACTTCAAAAGGGGATCTGCTTGGACCCAGTCAACAAAACTAAAAGCAAGCCACAAAAGGATCCAATCCTTTTGAAGGAAATGAATGGCATTCCAGAACAAAGCTCAGAAATATATATAGTAACACAAAATATCCAGATTCTAACAAGGTAAAATGCAAACCATTATTGTTATCCAATCAGAAATTGCTAGACAGGCAAAGAAACAGGAAAAGATGACTCAGTTGCAGAGTGGAGGTGGGTGGGTGGGGGGCCATTTGCAGCTCTGATACTTAAGGCAGAAATAATATTAATTCTATACAAACTCATCAATGAAATTCCAGATGAGGGAATACTCACCTATTCATTCTATGAGGCCAGCATCCCTTGGATACCAAAACCGGACAAAAATATTACAAGAAAGACGACTAACATCCTTAAGAATATAGATGTAAAAATCCTTAACAAAGTTGTAGCAAATTTAATCAAACAATACATTAAAAGGGTATCAAGTCCAAGTGGGGTTTGTTCTAGAAATACAAGGTTGATTTAACATTTGAAAATCAATCATATGATTCATATATTAACATGCTACATGATCACCTCAATAAATGCAGAAAAACTACTTGGCAAAATTCAACATCTGATAAAAACTGATATTCCTGATTAAAAAAAAAACTGTTTATAGACTAGAAATAGAATGAAATTTCCTTGACCTGATAAAGAACATCTACAAACCACCTACAGCTAACATCATACTCAGTGACTAAAGACTGGAGTCTTTCTGAGATCAGAAACAAGGAAAAGATGTCCACTCTCACCATTTCTATTCAACATTATACTAGAGGTCCTAGCCAATGCAATTAGAGAGGGAAAAGAAAGAAGAATCTTTTAGATTAGAAAGGAAGAAGGGAAACAGACAAGAGCAAAAATTATCCAAGAATATGAAGAAACTTTGGTATATACATGTGTGTGTGTGCTAAGACTTTTCAACTTGTATTTTAAACAGGTACTGTTTCTTTTATATCCACTATACCTAATAAAACTAAATAAGTAAATTAATTTCCTAAATTGTTCAATTAGGAAAAATAATATTGTGTGTGTGTGTGTGTGTGTGTGTGTGTGTGTAACCTTCCAGTTTTCAAAGAAATACTACTTTCATTTCTGATTTTCCCAAGACCCTTGGGGAGTTAGGAGGTGGAAACAGTTAGTGCTGTTTCCATTATTCAAAGGATGTCTGATCTCAGAGAGGCAAAGTATCTTGAAGTTCCCATGGTCAAGCAGTGGTAGACCCACAGTTAGAATCCAGGTTTTCTAACCTCTGGAACAATCACAATACCTGCGCTGTCTAGAATACAAGTCTCAGGGGAAACATTGCCGTTGACTTGTTGGAGATTCCATTAGCCAAATTCAACCAATAAATCTCCAACATCATTGATAAAGGTTTAGAATAAGATCAAAGTTACAAGTGATAGTTTGAGAGGATTTTCAATCACAAAATGCAAAGTACCTTACACTCCAGCCACCCTGATGAGTTATTGGATAGTTTATTGATCAATCATGTTGGGTAATCATTGTAAATCTGGAAGCTGTAGGACAGAGGACCTGTGTAATGGCACCCAAGTCATTCCCAATAAAAGAAGGAGTGCATAAAGGAAGGTTTTCTTTATGACTAGCACACTCTTCTTGTGACTCTCAGATTCCTAGCGATGCTCTTGTTCTTAACTACGGATGTATTTTCTCTCCATGTGTATTTGAATTTTTCCTTTATCTAAAACATCTAATAGCCAGTGAGGGACAGGGATGGCCCCTGCAGTTCAAAGATCTACACTGTATCTGTGAAAAGGTTTGAATACAAATGGGAAACATAAAATCCCAAGTCCTGCTTTATTGCTCCTCAGCTAGGTTTCTTGGACAAGACTTGCACCTGAGTTCCAGCTTTCATTTCGCATCTAAAGAGGGCAGATTGTTAGGGAGGAATAGCTGCAAGTGAATCTGTTGCCCTTCCAGTCAGTCTTTCAAGGAAATGAGGACTACAGTAGGCAAACAATACAATCATTGTTTTTATTTTCAGTTTTCTACCAGAAACTGGTCTGTTCAACTTGTGAACTAGACAGACTATTCATCCCTTCTTAGGCCACCCCTTTCACCAATCCTTCTCAGTTAGCTTAATGAGCCCCATTTCGCTGTCTGCCCTCTCCTCTCACTTGACTGGATGTGCAAGATTCTTGGTGTTTTTCAGTTCCTCCCTTGAACTTTAATCGTTCAAGGACATTTCTATTTCCTTCACTGCAGTGTAAGCGCCTTGAAAGCAGTATTACATTTCACTCAAATGTCTCCAACACTTCGGCCACCTGACGTGAAGAGCCAACTCATTGGAAATGACCCTGATGCTGGGAAAGATTGAGGGCAGGAGGAGAAGGGGGAGACTAAGCATGAGACGGCTGGACGGTATCACCAACTCAATACACATGAATCTGAGCAAACTCCAGGAGACAGCGGACAGTGAAGCCCGGCGTGCTGCAACCCAGGAAGTCACAAGGAGTCGGCCAAGGCGTAGTGACTGAACAGCAACGGGCTCATCACACAAACCTCTCTCCTGGCTAATTCATAACACTGAGCAGATATGAAGATGGGTAAGAGAAAAGAACACAACAGATAAAATGCATAACTGTGTGTCCATAGCTTAGACTACGAAGTGGCGGATTGCCACAACCTTGGGGATCCCGGCTGGGTCTCTCACCAGTCCCATCGCTGACATTGTTTACCTTAATCAAATTTAAAGTCGCGTAATACCTTAACAATTTTGCCAAATGATACAAGGAATTTGGAACACCATAACTTTGCATACTCTTTTTTGTGGTGCATTTTTTTATCTTGCTTTTTAAATCCTGCAGAGTTGATTGATACTATTTTACACGGCCATCGTTTGCATAGGCTCCCTCTTACATCACAGATCTACATTTGAAGTCCCCTTCCTTTTCGTGAAACTCTGCCTTCAATATTTCATTAACAAAAGTTACCGCTAGTAGGCACATCCCTGGTGGTCCAATGGTTAAGACTCCCAGCTTCCAAAGCTGGAGGTGTTGGTTCTATCCCTGATCAGGTAACTAAGATCCTACATGCCTTGGGGCATGGCAAAAAAAAAAAAAAAATATATATATATATATATATATACACACACACACACATATATATACACAGGTTGGAAAAGTTTTTATTGATCTGAAAATTAGCTTATTTTACTTTCATTTCTGGTAGATTTTCCTTCTGCTAAAAATACAATTCAGGTTGGCATCTGTTTTCTCTGGGTGTGTGCTAAGTTGCTTCAGTCATGTCCGACTCTGCAATGCTATGGGCTGTAGCCCACCAGGCTCCGGTGTCCATGGGATTCTATCTCTTCTGTGAGTCTATTTCTGTTTTGTAAACAATTTCGTTTGTATCATTTTTAAAAGATTCTTATTAGTTTATCAATGTCTTTAGTTATTTTGTAGCCCAGCAGGCTTCCCTTGGTGCAAGTGGAAGGACTGGTCAGGGTATCTTGTATCCAGACTATTGGAATCACAAACTTTCCACTGTCTTTTCATTGTTATCGCGACAGTGATCATGCGTAAACATAGTCTCATTTACAATGATGGAAAAGATGTTACTTTGGGAAAATATGCTTCCTTTTCTTGTCGCCATAGCAAAGTTCTTGAGAGAGGGTGAAAAACAACAGAATCAAAGAACCAAGGTCACCAGGGAGACACAAAGGATTAAAAGCAGGCAAGTGGGAGGCAGGCTGTAATAACTCCTGAGCCGGAAGCGGTGAGCTCCCCGCAGTTGGATGGACTGCCGTGGTCAGGACAGGTGCATCTGAAGAGGCTTGGGAGGATAATGCTGGACATTAGCAAGGCTCTAAATTTAGATCTCTTTCCAGAAATGACACGCATTTAGATTGCGTTCTTAGACCCATCAGATACTGTTGATGAAAACTAATTGTTTGGAAACTCATTTTTCTAGGTGTCTGCATCAGAAACTCTATAACTCAACATGGATTATTAGACTTGTATTTCTGCCTGAAAATCCAGCCAACTTTGAATGTTTTGCTTCCTGGTTCAAAGCTTGAACTTTGCTCTTCTCATTGAATGCCCCCAAATGGTAGATTAATATTAAATGTTAACCAACCCTCTATTGCTTACATTTAAAAATGTAATTTGATAAGAGCTTTTCTCTAACCTATCCAGTGAACACACTTCAACTGTGAATGAATTCCATGAATATGTGTTCTATTCAACAATTAGTAGGATCTGAAAGAAGTAATTTCTTCTCTGTCAAGCCGTTTCCACTAGTTGGTGAAATCCTATTGATTTGACTTCTGTATGTAATTTGTGGCTCCATGTGATTTGGGCCTTTGGGTCTCTTTTCATTTAATTTTAAAGTCTTCTGGGAATCACTTAGGTGATTCCTTTGAATCAATGTCATACATTACTTGAGAGTTATGCAGAATAATTTTCCATTTTGATGAATGAACCAGGAAGGGAAAACAATCAGGAAGATTCCAATCTCTACAAAGCACTCTTCACACCTGGAGAAGAGAAAGATAGAATATGTGCTTCTTTCTTGGCATTTTATAATTTCCCCCAAATATATTAGTGGCAGTTTCTTAGCCATATTTATTAATTTCTCATGAAAATCGAGTCAAAATATTTTGATCTTACCAGTAGTCTTTCAAGATTTGCTGTTCTTTTAATAAACCCTTATGACTATCTTTTGATAAGTGAAGATGAATGATTGTTCTAAGACAAATTCACTTTTATCTGTTTTTTTTTTTTTTTTTTTTCAGATTTAAGACTTGAGTTTGCACAAATTCTGAGAGATAGTGAAGGACAGGGAAGCCTGGCATGGTGCAGTCCACGGGGACACAGAGAGTCAGATATGACTTTGCAACCAAAGAACAACAAGACTATGTAAATAAGTGTATGAGGGACTTCTGTGATGCTCCAGAGGCTAAGTTTCCACACTCCCAATGCCAGGGGGTCCAGATTCAATCCCTGCTCAGAGAACTAGATCTCACATGCCGCAGCTAAGAGTTCACATGCCACAACAAAGATGGAGCATATAAGATCCGGTGCAACCAAATATTAAATATTTAAGTAAACTATTTAAAAATAATGATAATACATAAAAATAAAGTGCATTATGTGATAAAGTCTTCCAGTTATAAATATAATAGTTAATATATTGTTTAACTTATTCCTAACTGATAATCAGAAATTTTACTGATAGTTTTTGATTCTACTTTTGAAGATCTGCAATAGAAAGAGGTTTGATCCTGAATTCGAGCTGATGTAATAGGACTCTGAAGTTAGCTCATAGAAACGTTTAAATAGTATTCGTCACTCAGCTATGTCTGACTCTTTGCGATCCCATGGACTGTAGCCCACTAGGCTCCTCTGTCCTTGGAATTCCCCAGGTAAGACTACTGGAATATTCCCTTCTCCCTTCTCTAGGAGATCTTGACTCAGAAATTGAAACTGCATCTCCTGCATTGCAGGAGATTCTTTACCCTCCAAGTCACCAGAGAAGTCACAAAATATACAGAATTTTAAGTAAGAGTAAGACAATAATGTATGTTCGCATATCTCAGTTTTCCTTTTCCTTGTCAAGTGTTAGCTGCTCAGTAGTGTTCACCTCTTTCCAACCTCATGGACTGTAGTGTAGCCCTCCAGGCTCCTCTGTCCACGGCATTCTCCAGGCAAGAATGCTGGAGTGGGTTGCCATTCCCCTCTCCAGGAGATCTTCCCAAACCAGGGATCGAACCCTGGTCTCCCTCATGGCGGGCAGGTTCTTCACCATCTGAGCCCCCCGGGGCAGCCATAGAAACGTTTAGTACCCCTGTTATTTCACTAGGGGGAGCTGTTGGTCCTTCATTACTCAGCGAGGCAGCCGGGGAATCGGCCCTGTCTGTGAGGCTCCTTTCTGATTGTTTCATTATCATGTCAAGCTCAGCACAACTATGAACAAACTCTCTAATCCTTCAGAGAGGCAGAAAGAAGCTCCGAGAAAGAAGCTTATAAACTCAGTCAGATACCTTGGAAACTTCTAAAGCATGTTCAGCTGGCTTCAGGTCCATCATCAAACACTAACTACTCTAATACAAAAAATAGAAATTATAAAAATTCCATACAAGAAATTCATTAAAGTTGAAAGGCATGGTAGGTCGAAAGGGACATAATAAATGGTCTCAAAATTGCTTATTAAAGAAAGAACGGCCTTGAAAATGTTGTCAGTTAATCAGGTTTTTCTTTTCTTTTCCCTATTCAGTTCAAAGAATCTCGATATTCCTATTCCTCACAGCTTGACGATGTGAAAGAGTTCCTATGCTCACCTAGATCTGAATTTCCAGTGGCTTGCTAGATCATTCTGTCCTGTCAGAATCTTAGTTCTGGCTTCTTCTGGGGTCCAAATGGTTACAGAAGCGGGGAGCAAACATTCCCCACCACCCCACCCCTTACCCCCGGCACAGCAGAGAACCTTCACTCCCAGGATGTCCCTCCGATACTGTGGCCATGTGATGCAAAGAACTGGCTCATTGGAAAAGACCCTGATGCTGGGAAAGACTGAGGGCAGGAGGAGAAGGGGACGACTGAGGATGAGATGGTTGGATAGCATCATTGATTCCAGCAACATGAGTTTGAGCAGACTCCAGGAGATAGTGAAGGCCAGGAAGTCTGGGGTGATGCAGTCCATGGGGTCTCAAAGAGTCAGAGATGACTGAGCAACTGAACAAAACAGTTGCTTTACAATGTTGTGTTAGTTTCAGGCATAGAGCAAAGTGAATCAGTTACACAGGTACACATGTCCACTTCTTAAAAAATTCTTTCCCCATACACTACTATATATAAAGTAACTAACAAGGACCCACTGTATAGCACGGAGAACTCTTCTCTTTTCCTCTTTTCTTGCTGTTATCAAATTTCAGCTCCTCAGAAATATCACCCAGATAATCAGCTGACAAGCACACCAAGTTGTGTTTCTTCTTATTGTGGGGGCGAGCGAGGCAGGGCCTGGGTTGGGATGGAGGGAAGAATCGGAGGGAGGAGGCCAAAGCTGCGATCCTCACTGAGATTCTGACATCTGGTTAAGGTGGGTTTTCATGTGAGGGGGTCTTGATGAAGTTCGGGTGAGTGCACCAGCTTCACCATTAGGATTGTTTGACACAGCAGGCAAAGCTTCAGAGGCAGGGCTTGAAAGCGGCTCGGGGTGTAAATTATCTGCAGTGTTCTCTGTTGAAAAGCCGATGGTCTTTCAGGAAGATATGGGAAGACCAAGGAATCTGTAGCTTTCTGAGCAGGCACTTCCTGGAATAGCAAACACACTCAGGAGAACAGTGGAGTCACATCGATGCAACGAGCTGGGCGGGAGGAGACAGGTCCTCCTGAGACAGTGTGGGTCTCAGTCCCGAAAGAGCCTGGCGTGGAAGGGCCTGGTTCCGACAGGTGTGTGGTCCCCCGCGCCCACTCTGCACTCATTCCACAGGCATCTGGGGCTGCCGACCCAGTCCCCGCGCCCGGCAGATAACTCAGCCTTGCATCTCAGGTTATCAGATTGTCTCCTGAGCGCTCAGAGGTCCTGAGCATTCCTGGAGTTGGAGGTCACATGGGAGAGGCTGGCGTGAGGAGCAGGGGTTTCTAGAAGCTCCGGGAAACAGCAGACTAGTGGGAAGGTGCATGCACGCTCAGTCACTTCAGTCACGTCTCTTCGTGACCTCATGGACCGTAGCCCTCCAGGCTCCTCTGTCCACGGGATTCTCCAGGCAGGAGTACTGGAGGGGTTGCCATGCCCTCCTCCAGGGGATCTTCCTGACCCAGGGATCGAGCCCACCTCTCTTATGTCTCCTGCGTTTGCAAGCAGGTTCTTTACAGCTAGTGCCACTGGGGAAGCCCAGTGTGCAGATATTGAGTCCTGCACACACACCAGCCCTCCTTACAGGAACTCAGGGAGAACTCTGCTGTATCCCTGGGGAGAAAGCCTGGGAGAGACACGCAGAAGGAACCCAGAAAGAAGCCTCCTCATTTCCTCTCTTGGGAACCTCAAGGAGCAAAGAAAGGAACAGTTGCTCTCCACCCACTACCATGCCTGGGGGGAGAAAGTTCTAGAAAATCACTGACAGTGATATCAGTGGTATAGTCTCCAAGTTGGCACGGCTTTGGGGGCAGCTCCAGATGAGAATCTGGGTTGGTCTTCCCAGGAGGCCCTGGTGGGGGAGTGCTGAGTGGTGTGCGTGGACCTGGGGTGCAGAGCCTGGAGGGTCTGGAGGAGCAGGTCCCAGGAACCATGCAAGTGAAGAGGGGCCCAGGCTTCATGGTAGGGCAAGGCTGAAGACCCCAGGGTCCTCGGGCAGTCCCGATCCCAGGTTCTCTGTGGTCCTCAGACAGCCCTGGCAATCCAGGGACCCACCCGCCCTCCAATGGCAGCATCCATCAAGAACCAGCCAGAGGCCAGAGATTCCCCCAGCCACACCTCAGACCCTGTCCTCTGAACCCACGTTAGCTTGACTTTGCCTGGATCAAATCCCCAAAAAGCCCACAGCCTCCCGAATCCCACTTGACCTTAAAGAATATTTTGGAAAAGACCAAAATGAAAAGACAGGATGCTTTTGAGCCAAGGCAGGTAAATCATCTCAAGTGCATGAGTCAGATACGTCATTTAGGACCACGTGACGACAGTGCAGGTCCCTTTCAGGCCTCATGGGGACCACGGGGAGGAACCTGCATGCTCATTGCATCTCCAGGGGAGTCTCCCCTGCTGGAAGGGACAGAGCATAAAGGGAAACAGAGGAAAAGATGAATATTTCCTCCCAGGGGAAGCTTCTTCTACTCATTAAACTTCAGGTCTGGTCTCTGTATAGAGGAAGGATTGACTTTTTTTGAAAAATAAAGTAAATAATAAGTAGCCACATAGTAATAAATTAAACCTTGCTTATAAAACCCTCACCATCAAAAATTAGATTTTGAGCGGGTTAAAAACATGGAAATGATGTGTGCAGGATATGAGTCTCTACACATCTGGGCATTTAAATACTGGTCGTTGCCTTCTTTTTTTAGTCTTTCTGATCTTTTGTCACTTAGCAGGTTATTGCTATAGTTTTTGTTCTTGGTTTTTGCTTTATGGTATAGTTAAAATTTTTTTTCTAAAACTACTCTGGGGTAGCACATACAGAATATCTCATAACGGTTTCAGAGCACAGTCTTGGGCAAAATAAAGTCATCTCAGGTTAATTAAGAAATTTAGAAAATTCTTCCATGGACATCTCTCTGCCCTGAGACAAAGGGTTATAATTAAGATAGATTCAGTGTCATTAGGATCATTTGAAATGCCAGCTCTTCAAAAACTAAAGATAATAAAGTCAGTAGGGAGAAAACACTCTGTGTATTTAGCTCATTTATGGAATGAACTGACCTTGATTGGGACAAGGAAAAGGGAACTTTTTTGCTCTCCCCACTCTGTCTTCACACATGCACACTTGATCCCTATTTCCAAGGTCTGGGTATGCCCCTAAGCTGATCCTATCACTTTCAAGGATTAGAACCATCTCACATTCAGACCTTGAATTTGAGAAGGTCAAGGTCAAGACCCTTGTGACTCACAATTAAGTCTTGTTATTCAAGTCGAAGCCTCCCACAGCTCAGGCCTGGTGCTTTGGGAACTCAGGGGGCAGGGCCCAGAGGCAGGATGGAGCCGTGAGGGTGGAGGGGATCTGCTCTGTGAAGCTCTCCCTCCTGGCCTGTGCGGAAGAAGGGGTCCTAGGATGAGGGCTAGTCCCCATGACTGCGCCCATGGGTCCTTTGGGTTCAGACACACCCGCCTGGCACGACTGAGGCTGCTGCTCCCTGAAGGGACAGGTGGACTTTGGGTCCAGCCGGGGGGAAGCAGAGGACAGGAGAATGGGGGAGGGGTGAGGCCAGGGCGAGCCTTCCAGGCCAGGCTCTGGGGCCAGTAGGCGCAGCAAGGACCTCGTATTCACTTCCTAGGACTGCTGTCCCAAAGCTGCAGACCCTTGGGGTGGGGCTGGAGGCGCTAAAACAACAGGAAGGTACTGCCCCTCAGACGTGGAGGCCTGAAGTCCAGAAGCAAGGTGGCCCCAGGGCAGCTGTGTGTGCGGGTGACCCTTCCTCATCTCCTGCCACTTCCAGTGTCTGGGGACAATCTCTGCTGGCCATCCCTGGGCTCACGGCCGCGGGGCTCCAGGTTCTGCCCCGTCATCACATTCCTGTTTTTCTTCTCTTCCAAGAATGTTGGACCCCATCTTCCCTTAAGCAATTACATCTGCAGTGTCCTTCCAAACCAGGTCACATTCAAAGGGACTGGGGTTGAGACTTCATATCTTTCTTGGGAGGAGACACAGTTCACCCCGCAAGAAAGCCCTTGCGGGCGCCTCATAGCTTAGTGTTCAGGTGGGAATGTCAGAGGGGACCCTCTCGGTCCGTCCTCCACTTGGCTTCCACCTTACAATCAGCCAACTCCCACTGACTGTGCACTCAAGCCTCCAGAACTTGTCGGGCGTATGCAATGGCATCTGTGGGCTTCCCCACGCCTTCCCACACCTCCATTGAGAGAAATCTTTATGCTTCAAGCTCAGCATCGCTTCCTTTGCTGGGCCTTCCTCCAGCCTTCCACCCTCCACATTTTCTTCAGAGCCCTACTACGGCACTCACAATGGGATCCTGTTAACTAGCTATCATCCATGTCAATCATCGCCTTTGGGTTCGGGGCCCCTAATGTGATAGGATTGTTAGGATTGGTGGCTGAGTTCTCCACCAGACCACCCCCCAAACCCATTAACCCCTAGTCTGCCGATGCTTCTGCTCAGTCACTTCAGTCGTGTCATGGACTGTAGCCCACCAGGCTCCGCTGCCCATGGGATTCTCCAGGCAAGAATGCTGGAGTGGGCTGCCATGCCCTCCTCCAGGGGATCTTCCCAACCCAGGGACTGAACCTGCGTCTCTTGTGTCTCCTGCATTGGCAGGTGGGCTCTTTAGCACTGAGCCCCTGGGAATGGAGTAAAATGCTGCATTTGACAACTGGTCAATGTTTATTGGGAGGAAGACTTGAGATGCTGGGACACCTCCCTCCCACGGGGCCAAGGGAAGGAGTTGAGCCTTGGCTCTGAGTCTGTGGCTTCCAGAGTCAGGCCAGGTGTCAGCAGGTGGGCCTGGCAGGTGGCTGATGAAGGGTTTGGGTGTCCAGAGCAAGAGGTCAGGGACTGTGACGATTTCAGGGCAGCAGTGGGGTTCTGAGGAAAAGAGAGGTAGATGGGAGGGAAGGGAGAGAAGGAAAGTCTAGGCATGTACTGCTGGAGGACTACAGCTCTGCTGTCGTCTGGGAATCCTCAGGGAAGGACTGAAGGCGGGGATGTGTTTGACAGTGGATTGCATTCTCAGGGTGCTCCCCGGTATCAGGAGAGAGTGTCGCTTGTTTAGTGACAGTCAGACTGTTGTTCAGTTGCCCAGTCGTGTCCAACTGTTCGTGACTCCACGGACTGCAGCACACCAGGCCTCTCTGTCCCTCACCATCGCCCGAAGTTTGCCCAAGTTCATGCCCATTGCATCGGTGATGCCATCCAGCCATCTCATCCTCTGATGCCCTCTTCTTCTTCAAAACAAATGAAATGGCACACTCACGCCGTGATCTTGTCCAGGAATTCACACACGGTACATTTGAACTGACGCTTGCTTTTGAATTGTGGTGCTGGAGAAGATTCTTGAGAGTCCCTTGGACCGCAAGGAGATGAAACCAGTCAATTTTAAAGGAAATCCATCCTGAATATTCATTGGAAAGAATGATGCTGAAGCTGAAACTCCAATA
The DNA here is from genome assembly GCF_963930625.1 of Muntiacus reevesi. Lineage (NCBI taxonomy): Eukaryota > Metazoa > Chordata > Mammalia > Artiodactyla > Cervidae > Muntiacus > Muntiacus reevesi. The sequence continues at coordinate 38,230,897 of NC_089252.1, read as the reverse complement.
CTTTGGCCACCTGATGTGAAGAGTCGACTCATTGGAAAAGACCCTGATGCTGGGAAAGACTGAGGGCACGAGAAGTGGGTGACAGAGGATGAGAACTTTAGATAGCATTACTGACTCAATGGACATGAATTTGAGCAAACTTGGGAGATAGTGGAGGACGGAGGAGTCTGGCATGCTGTAGTCCATGAATTCTCAAAAATTTGTTAGCAAATGGACAACAACAACGATTGAATAACATTTGAAAACCGGCTCAGCGTGCAAGTATTTCCTACTGAATGGATATGCCGCGCCATCTAGTGGTGCCCTGGACGAACTGCCCACGGTCTGGAACAGGTTCTCTTTTCCATCCAAACTCTTGTACTCCTTCCTGTGTGTGCATGTGTCCAACATAATTTATTCCAGTTTAGGATAAAACTCTAATGGGAAAAGACTTTTCAGTGGCCATGATGCCTTTCATTAAAAAAAACTGTTGGGAGGAGAGAAGGGAGGAAACAGGGATCTTTGGCAAGAACAACAATTTGTCAATGAATAACTATTGAACATCCACCGTGTACCAGCCCCACCTGGGATGCAGTGGCGTCGCAGCAAACCTGCCCTCCTGGGAAATGCATGGTCGTGTGTGCACATCCTCACATTTCCGAGGATCTGTTTCACGCGTGTGCATACTCAGAAATTATAGAGAGAGAATCTTGAGTCTATACAATTTTCTAGAACACTCAAAAATCTGTGTCCTTTGATATACACAGAAACTTCCTCCTTTTCGGTTGTTTGGTTTTGAGGATTAGTAAGTGTTTTCTGAGCCATCCCGGCGGCAGGCTCACTTCAGTCCCCACCCCACTCCTCTCCTTGCTTGCCAGTGTTACCTTGGAGCTGTCCTCAGTCCATGTCCCTGGAGACTCGTGACTTTTTAAAATTGATTATTATTTTATCTTTTAATTAATTTTTATTGGATTATAGTTGCTCTACAATGTTGCGCTAGTTTTGAGTGTACAGCAAAATGAATCAGCCATACATACATATATATATTCCCTCCCTTTTGGATTTCCTTCCCATCTAGGTCACCAGAGTGCATTAAGTAGAGTTTTTATGTTTTATACTTGCTTTCAAAATGTGAGGGATCCTTTTAAGATTTTCCCATCAATTGAAATAAATAAGCCATACCAGCAGAAGGACATATACATACAAATGAAGTAGATAACCTATCATTGGGCCTATTTTAGAAGTGAAAATAAAATGACTAAACTTATTATTGGAGAAGGCTTTGTGTTTTTGTTTCATTTTGCTCCCTCATTTAATTTAAATATGCACAATATTTAATAGAACATTCCAGATAATAAAGTAGGGGGCTTGTCAGGAGTCGGCCCCCTTATGTCACCTAATGTTTGGTCCCCTGTAGACATTCCTAGAGAGATGCAGGGTGCTTCATGGATTGGAAGATTTAGCTTTATTAATGTTGGTGCTCCTGTAGTTTCTCTAGAAAAAGCCTTCTCCGTGCCAGTCAGTGTTTTAGGAGATTTGTGGAGTGAGGAAAAGAGAGGGGCTCACTTTTTCTGTACATCTTAAAGTGTTCTAAAAATGCAAAACTTTTCCTTTAAAAAGTAACTGTTCAGAAGGTGAAAAGACAAGCATATACTGGTAGAAAAATGCTTTTAAAGCATATCTGCTGAAGAACTGACATCCAGAGTACATAAAATATTTTTACAACTCAATATTAAGAAGATACCTTGAATTAAAAAAAAAAAAAAGACAAATGATTTGAACAGACATGTAACCAAAGAAGATATACAAATGGAAAATAGGCACATGAAAAACTGTTGGTTATATCATATCATGCATTGTCATTGGCAAATGCAAATTAAACTACTTTGAGTCCCACCACTGGAATCACTGGTATTGAAAAGTGAGAATACCGAATGTAAGCGAGGATGTGGAGCAACTGGAAATCTTGGAAATCAGAATTGTTGATGGGAATGCCGCCTTGGAAGCACTTTTTCAGCTTCTCAAGTTTTTCTCACATATCTGCCCATCCCTTGGCAATCCCACTCCCGATAGTTCCTGGAGAAATGGTGATACACATCCACGCAAAGATTTGTACTTGAATGTTCACAACAGCTTTGCGTGTGGGAGCCAAGAATCTGTCAGTTGTCTGAACTGACGAAGAGGCCAGAGGAGGGATCACTCGGCCACATGAACCAAAGGCCACTGAGTCACGGAGCATCGTGGAAGGGTCTCAGGGCGTTAGGTTAAATGAAAGAAGATACACAGACCTCTGTCTGTACAATTCCACACATGCGATTACTTCACAAAAGCCACTTCAAAGTAACATAGAGCAGAGCAGTTGTTTCTGGAAGGTGGGGAATGAGCTGACTGCACAAAGACAGTAGGGAATTTTGGGGGGCAGTGCAGGAAATGTACACCGTGAATGTGGCAGTGGTTATAGGCCTGTTTACATCCATCAGTCTTATCAAATTGCATGCTCAAAATTGCTGGATTTTATTTTAGAGGTATACCTGAGCAATGCTGATTAAGAAAAGAACTGAGTCATGTGCCTTATCTAAGCCAGCCCCTGGAGAACAGAATAGAATTCCCTAATGGATCTAGATTTATCAAGATTCACGCCCAGGATGGGGACGAGCCCACCTTCCCTCAAACACAGACCATCTGAAACCCAGATTAACTGAGGGTTTGTTAGCAAGAACAAAGGTGGAGTTACAGCCAGGTTTATCTTCTACCCAAGATCAGATCTACAGGCTTCAGAGAACACTAACATCTTTATGCAAATTAATCATATATAATCATCTTGTATTTAAAATCCTTCCTTTAGTAAATAGGTCATTACCTGTAGAACCATTCCTAGAGATGCAAAGTGTGTAGATGTTAAAGTGTTAGTGGCTCAGTTGTGTCCAACTCTTTGCGATCCCATGGACTGTAGCCCTCCAGGCTCCTCTATCCATTGAATTCTCCAGGCAAGAATAGATGCTACTGAACAATAGTTGTTCAATGAAAAGACACATTTTGAGAAAATCTTCCAGCTCCTTGAGCTGACACTTTAGGAAAGAGTGGATTAAGCTCTCCTTGAATGAGCTGTGACACTGTGACCAGCACATGTGGTGTGTGACCTTCCTGAAACTTCTCTTTTCCTTTCCTTCATTTGGGTTATTTTGTTTTCAGTCCTTGGCTGCTTGGCCTGTCCTGTTGGCTTTGAAAGGGGGACATTTTTGGCCAAACTCTCAGAGAGGAAAGACATAGGCTGCTTTGCTCCTGAAAACTGTTTATTTTTCCCCACTACATATGTTTTGTTTCCATTTCTGATGTCTGTGCTGAAATTTAAGAAGCCAGCCCACACGAATGGTTCTCATTAAAATTGACCTGCACTGGTCCTTGCTACTATCCAGGTTTGAGGAACAAAACTCTTTTTGGGTGAGTATGGGATTGCGCATAACTGACATTCTCTGTGGGTGATGAGCTCCCGGTCATTGTCAAAGAATTTGGGCATCAATTTACTGAGTTCTAACACAGGCTCAGCTGAAACATCTGATATGTAAGAAAGACAATCTGGTAGAAAAATAATCAGTGCCTTCTTCTACATTCTTTAGGTCCTAAATACCTTCGGAATGTAAGTAATCAAAAACCAAACAAACGTTATCTGAAGAGTCCTTTTTCTTCCTAAAAGCCCTCCCCAAGTGACCGATGTGAAGCTGGCCACTCAAGCAGGTAATCGGAAGAATTTCTTTGGTTAGCCTGGTCACTTGGAAAAACATAGTGAAAAATATTGTCTGTTATGCTGGGAATTCACACATAATAAATTCATCCTTGAATGTACTTACACTTAAATGTGTCTCTTTACAGATAAATATCCATGTTTCATTTTATGAGAAAATGAAAACCATGTAGCCCAGGGCATTTTTGTCTCAGTTATTAGGAAACCTGAAGTTAATCCTCTGAAGAGTTGTAATGATGAGTCCGGCTTAGGCACCTATTAAAAGCTGATGTGTTTGTTTTTTTCGAACCGTCTGGCACATGCCCAGCCTTGGAGACCCAGGGATAACAAGACTCTGGTCCCTTCTCCCACTTAAGGCCTTTCTGGTCTCGGCAGAAGTCCCCGCCGCACACTTGAAATGCTAATACTCTAACCAGGGGTTGACTTGGAGAATGTCTGGACTGAAAGGAAAAGAGCCTTCTCATCCTAATAGGAAATAGAGTTTCCTAAATTGCCAGGAGTATCAGGAGACCCCCATGCTGCTGTGATAAAGGGCTCCTCTGTTCACAGCCTCCTCCATCTACCCCACTACCTTTCAGAGAGTGACGCGGGCTGTGCCTTGATCTTGCTTCCCTCTGCCACACCTGACCTCACCACCCAGCTCTCTCTCTCCTGTTCCCCATTTCATTCTACACGCTCAACTGGGGTCCCTCTACCATCCGTGTACCATTCCTGTGTTCTTGCTGTGTGTCCCATGTCGTAGGAGAATCCACCAGAATGTCTCTGCGGTTGTCATTAGCAACTTTTCTCCGTTACTTCTGGTTCTCCTGCACTTACAGGCATGGGTAAGATTCCCCTGAGGCTGATATGACCCAGTGACCTAAGCGCTGACCTGTGACTTAGCCCTTTTGCAGCCTCCGTGATTGTGGAAGCAGGTATTGAAATGAGGCCTCCATCAGCTTGGACCCCCGAGTTACAAGAGGGAACAGCCCACTGCCAGCCCACCATCATCAGTCAGGAAAGATACCTTGGCCATTTTCTCCTCTGAGGTTCAGGAGTTGTTGTAGCGTTACTATAAAAAAAAAAAAAAAAAAAAAAAAACCTGGCATATCCTGACGATATGGCTTTCCCTGTGTTTGTCTATTTTTCTGTTTCACAGTATTGCATAAACTTTTCACATCCTGTATTTTCTTGGAGCATTCAGGACATGGTTTGCATTCTTTTTTTTCCCATCTTTTTTTTTGCCTTATTATCCATCATTATTCTTACTGACTTCAACAACCAAGTCCAAGGACTTCAGCATCTTTGACTTCCAGTTTCGCCCTCCTTACCTCTAGAACTTTTTTCTTTGTGTTAATCAGCATGCAGCAGGCTCATGTCCTGGAATTCATTATTCTAAGACATCTACACCAGGGCTGAAATTATACAATCAAGCCTTTCTTCTACATTCCAAACTCCCGAGTCCTCTGCCTGGATCCATCTGGGTTAAGCCACCCAGGCATTTTGTGCCTGTTTCCTCACTGGAAGATAAGCTAACAGCCGTGCCCGATGGGGTTGTTGTGGGGATTAAATGAGATCATGCACAAAAGCCCTTGGGTCAGTGGCTGGCCCACTGCGAACTCAGTAATGCCGTCGGCTCTAATCACGGTTGTTACTACTATATGCTGTTGGCAACTGCTCTCTGCCACACGTTAGATTCACTCTTTATCCCTGTTACTTTGGGTATGCTGTCCTCATTTTAATGTTAATTATTCTAAGTGTGTTAATTTCTAAGTCACCGAATCTATTAACATCCTAGGACCGTGCTGATCTCCTGTGGGTTGGCTTCATGTATCTCGGCCATGGCACCCACCCCCAAATCACTATTTCCTTACCCTGGAGTTGATGGCAGGCTTGAGAACATCCCCAGCAAAGACCAACAGGGAAAGGGTCCCACTGAGCTGACCAACCGTCAAACCACAGAATCGTCTGGAGGAAAAATATATGATCATTGCCCTAAGCCATTATGTTGGGAGATGATTTGTGGCCATAGCAAAAACAAACTGATAAGTGTTTTAAAGACTGAAGGCAGGAGAAGGAGACGACAGAGGATGAGATGGTTGGATGGCATTACTGACTCAGTGGACATGAGTTTGAGCAAACTCTGGGAGATAGTGAAGGACAGGGAAGTCTGACATGTCACAAAGAGTCGGGCACAACCTAAAGACTGAACAACAGCATGCATTTTAGCTGTGTGACTTGGGACAAGTTGGCTAACCTCTCTGAGCCTCTTGTTTTACCCTTGAACTGGACATAATACTGACTTTGCACATGAGGGTTAAGCAGCAGGCACCGTAAACATTCAGTAAAGTGGGAGTCACTCGTCTTCCCTAATTTTCCTGGACCACTCACCAAAGCCACCAAAGTTCATCCTCAGTCCTTAACTCCTTCTTCAAATCTCCTTTCTCCTAGCTCTCACCTCCCATGGATGAATTCTGCACCTTCTTTCCACGGAAGTCTTTGGCCACCTCCTAGGAGCTCCGCTTGGCCTTGTTCTCACCTGAGCTCCTCATGACCTTTCTCTCTGAGCATCCCACTTCCTGAGTTTGCGTCTGTCCATGGTGTCACCATCACACAGAGAGAACAGAACTCTGTCTCAAATTTCCAGCTGTGCTTCTAACATCTCCCTCAGACTATCTCGTAACATCACAAGTACAACAAACAATTGGACTTGTGACTTCCTCTCCCAGTGGCTCACCTTCCCATCTAACCATTTTTTTTTGCATTTTCAGAAAGAAAAATTTAAATCTCCAATTTCCTTGATCATCTGTATCCAATTAGTTACTCAGTCATGTTTCTTCTTTTGAAAACTCATTTCATCCTCTTTCTTCTCCATTCCCACTGCCCTCCTCTCTGCTCTATCTCCCCCATCTCACCCCCCATCTCCCCCCGGATCCAGTCACTCGTCTTCCATTTCTCTTGATTCCACTCTTTCTGTTTACTGTCAGAAGACTTTCCTAAGAAGGACTTCACTCTTGTTTCTCTGATTAAGAGTCTATAATTCCTTCCCATCACTTCTGCTTCAAGATCATATTCCTCACCTGGGTTTCTTCCTACACACCATGGACTCAATGCAGCAACCAAACTGACTTCCTACTTCTCCCCAAGTGTTCTGAGCTAGCATCTCAGGCACAGATGGGGAGGCAAAGATTAAAATACTGATGCTCTGTTTGGGAGGTGAAATCCATGGCAACAGAGAAGAGGAGAATGCAGACAGAAAGGGGAGATGTGACATCGCAGAGAAAGGCATGAAATGCTGATTCTGTTCTGAATGAACCAGAGGAGCTCATGGGGGTCAGGTGGGGGGCTTGGAAGGGATCTGAATGCGAGGCTTATCCGAGCAGAGAAGAGGACCCCGGGGCCTCCTGCAGGGCCTGGTAGAGAGAAGCAGGGGGAATTCTCCATCTCGCTCATTTGTCTTCTATTTCTCATCAGTCAGAACTCCTGCTGGATAAGAAAAAGGTCCATGCCTCTTCCACCATGACCTTGGGCACAGGATGTAAGCTCAGTTCATGACTGGCTCCCCAGGTTTTGGAAGATGAGCTGGTGAAACAAAGATGGAGCGAGCAGCTGAAAGTCAGACGCCTCTTGTGCTGTAGTTGGTGTCAGCTGTTCTGTTCAGGTGGGTGGTCTTGACCGTGGACCTGTGGCTGAGCATCTGGAGTTCTCTAGGTTCCCACACATCCTCCAAGCCTTGTCCTCCAGGTTCCTATGGATTCTGTGACCCCCACTCTTCCCACCCCACAAATATCTCCCCAATTACCTTGCCCTCTTTAAGGTGGCCAGAGTCAGCTTGCCTTGCTTGTAACAGAGCTCTTTTAGCCCTAGTAGCTCACATTGCCTTTTGCCACCTGGGGATGTTTAGAAAGCTTTGAGATGATTTATATGATGTGTCAGAATAATGCAGGAACTGCACCAGTATCATTACTTAGTGCTGAATGCATCAACATTATTGTCATTTTCAACAAGTATTTGTTTAGTTTCAGACACTATGGCAAGTGTTAAGACAAAATAAAACAAGAGGGGCAAGAATTCATTGTTTAGTGTGAAAAATAAGTTAATAAAATTCGAAGATCTGTTAAAACGGAAATTGCATTACAAGGTACATTGGTGGCACAAAGGAGCATGCAGTCTGAGAGCATTGAAGCAATCACAGAAGGCTACCTGGGGGAGGGGATGTTTGAGTGGGTCTTGAAGGGTGGCTAGGAATTCAACGAGAGGAAAAAGGAAGAGATGGTGGAGGAATTCAACAAGAGGAAAAAGGAAGAGATCCTAGCCAGAGGGAAATGCAGCTGAGTCCTGAAAAGATGGGGTCAGTCAGAAGGATGTGAACAGTTTCCAGCAGGTCCTGAGATTGCTGGACAATTCTGAAGGTCAACTTTAATGACTGTGGGCATGGGTTGAAGAGATCCTGGTCGGTGTAGTTCTCCAGTCCTGTTCAGGGGCCATGATGCAGTCCTAGAACAGAGATTGAAGCAGAACATCTGTGAACACAGATGTAATGTCTCCTTTCAAGATTCTTTAATACCTGGTAGCTGTTATTACTATTGCTGTCTTTATAGGGAGTAATTATTATGTCTATTCATCTATATTGTTTTCCAGATTTTACAGAGAAGTAACACTGAGGCTCAGAGAAGGTAAGTAATCTGTCCCAGAGTCAAATAGCTCATGTTGCCCAGAAACCCAATTCTAATTTTAGATCTTCTGACTGTCCAGTATACGGCATTGAATTAATTACTACAATGACCAGAATTAACTACTTCCTGAATCCTATAAAGGGTCTTTTAATGGAAGGATACTGTCTGTTCCACCACAAATCCTATTTCTTAGTAACAGCATCTTCCTAAAATTTGAATATTGTCTCTGCCGCCAGATCACGGCAAGATGTCTGTCATTCGACTACCCACTGGCTTCCTGACGAAAGGTATGTAGGGGTTGTGACAAAATGAGCAAAGATGAGGATGTGGAGGTAAACAAGGAGAAAAGAATGGGAATGGAGAGTGCAGAATATTGAAGAATATCTACCTCCATGTGGAGTGAACAGAAGAACTTAATAAAAACAGAAGGAAGCACCAATAACCGTGATAAGCATCTTCTCCCAAACCAGGGCAGATGAAAATGACACATGACAAGTATCTTCATAAACACCATTTCCTGATGAAAATTATTACATACAGGATGGATAAACAAAATCTTACTGTACAGGACAGGGGAAAATGCTCAATATCCTGTGATAAAACATAAGGGAAAAGAATATGAAAAAGAATATATCTACATGTATAACTGAGTCACTGTGCTATATAGCAGAAATTAACACAACATTGCAAATCAACTATACTTCTATAAAATAAATTTTAAAAGAAACGAGCATCTATTTCCTATTTTTTCAGATAATTTGTGTCCAGCTTTACCAAGTCACGTGTGCTGCTAACCTTGATTTCCAAATCTAACTTTCCTGTTGAAGGTTTTTTTGTTACAGATATCCAGCAGGCAGAGACACCCTGCAGAGTCTGGGGGACAAATGTTGTTTACATGTCCTTGTGAACAGCTGTCTCCCAGACACCCACCCCCCCACCCCAATTTAGCTTTCTCTTCCTCTGCGAGAGAAAAAACACACTTGCAAAGTTCTCTAATGACCAATTCTCTGCCAAATTTTTTGAAAAACAGATTCTTTGGATTTTGCTGTACTGGTCACTATTTTCCATTAACTTCTTTCTACTACTTGGTTTTCAGGAAGATATTTGCTTCTAGCTTGCCTTTCCCCTTGGGGTCATCTCTGCGTCTTCCATGTAAATAAGATAAATAATGGTTTATCTCTTCACGTGTGTCCAACGGCCTTTTATAAACCTGTGCTGACAAACTGGCCCATCTTCATGACAGCAGCTGCACAACATTGCTTCCTAATCTTCTGATGATGGAGATGAACACAGTAATTGAAGAAATAATTATTGGATACTTACTTGATACTGGGCACTATGCTAAGAACTTTGCTTCTCATCTTTTGACGTAGATCTTTTATGTGTCCCCATTTTACAGATGAGGAGACAAAGGTCAAGAAACTTAAATAATTTCCCAAAGCTCACTCAGTCAAGTAAATGTGGGAAGTGGAATTTGTTTCTGTATTTTTTTTTTTAAACCATGATTTTTTGTGTATGAGATTGCTGTGAAAGTCTATTTAAATGTATTTTTTAAGTCATGCTTTGAAAACTCAGATTAGTAAATTTAAAATACTGTAAGTGTTTTAAGAAACCGTTAAAGCACTGTCCTCCCAAAGTTTGCCCAAAGTCATGTCCATTGAGCCAGTGATGCTATCCAACCATCTCATCCTCTGTTGTCCCCTTCTCCCTTGGCCTTCAATCTTTCCCAGCATCAGGGTCTTTTCTAGTGAGTTAGCCCTTTGCATCAGGTGGCCGAAGATTTGGAGTCTCTAGGAAGTATTCCAGCCTCTCGAAGCCTCTCGAATTCCTGGACTCATGGTCCCCTTCCCCTGTCTTTCAAAATCGTCTTTGGCAGAGTGGGTTTCTGTCACACTGAATATCTCTGACTTCCTTGTCCCCGCTATTTCACTCACAAGGACTTCTGGGACTACTCTGGGCTCAGCCAGAAAAATTGACAAAAATCGCCTCATCTCAAGATCCTTATTTAAACAGAGAAATGCATGGATCCTAAATCTGTATAACTGAATGAATTTTGGTAGAGGTTTGTAGCCATAAAACCAACACATCAATCAGGATACAGAACATTTCTATGACCCCAGACTCCTTTTTGTCTTTTTCCAGTCAATCTTCACTCTCTCCATAGGCAACCATTGTTTTCCTTTGATTAGTTTTGTCTGTTGCAAAATGTCACAGAAAAGGACTCTTTTGTGCTGGCTTCTTTCACTTAGTATCAGTTCAGTTCAGTCGCTCAGTTGTGTCGGACTCTTTGAGACCCCATGAACCACAGCACGCCAGGCCTCCCTGTCCATCACCAACTCCCGGAGTCCACCCAAATCCATGTCCATTGAGTCGGTGATGCCATCCAACCATCTCATTCTCTGTCATCCCCTTCTCCTCCTGCCCTCAATCTTTCCCAGCATCAGGGTCTTTTCAAATGAGTCAGCTCTTTGCGTCAGGTGGCCAAAGTATTGGAGTTTCAGCTTCAGCATCAGTCCTTCCAATGAACACCCAGGACTGATCTCCTTCAGGATGGATTGGTTGGATCTCCTTGCAGTCCAAGGGACTCTCAAGAGTCTTCTCCAACACCACAGTTCAAAAGCATCAATTCTTCGGCGCTCAGCTTTCTTTATAGTCCAACTCTCACATCCATACATGATCACTGGAAAAACCATAGCCTTGACTAGATGGACCTTTGTTGGTAAAGTAATGTCTCTGCTTTTTAATATGCTGTCTGGGTTGGTCATAACTTTCCTTCCAAGGAGTAAGCATCTTGTAATCTCATGGCTGCAATCACCATCTGCAGTGATTTTGGAGCCCCCCCCAAATAAAGTCAGCCACTGCTTCCACTGTTTCCCCATCTATTTGCCATGAACTGGATGCCATGATCTTAGTTTTCTGAATGTTGAACTTTAAGCCAACTTTTTCACTTTCCTCTTTCACTTTCATCAAGAAGCTCTTTAGTTCTTCTTCACTTTCTGCCATAAGGGTGGTGTCATCTGAATATCTGAGGTTATTGATATTTCTCCCAAAAATCTTGAGTCCAGCCTGTGCTTCCTCCAGCCCAGTGTTTTTCATGATATACTCTGCATATAAGTTAAATAAGCAGGGTGACAATATACAGCCTTGACGAACTCCTTTTCCTATTTGGAACCAGTCTGTTGTCCAGTTCTAACTGTTGCCTCCTGACCTGCATACAGGTTTCTCAAGAGGCAGATCAGGTGGTCTGGTATGCCCATCTCTTTCAGAATTTTCCACAGTTTGTTGTGATCCACACACTCAAAGGTTTTGGCATAGTCAATAAAGCAGAAATAGATGTTTTTCTGGAATTCTCTTGCTTTTTCAATGATCCAGCGGATGTTGGCAATTTGATCTCTTGTTCCTCTGCCTTTTCTAAAACCAGCTTGAACATTTTTCAAATTCATTCACGTTGTGTGAGTCAGTGGTTCATTCTGTCTTATTGCCAAGTTTATTCCATTGCAAACATTTGCAATGTTTGCAAAATGTTTGCAAACATTGCAAACATTCCATCCAACATTTTAATTTTTTAAAAGTCTTTATTGAATTGTTAAAACATTGCTTCTGTTTTACGTTTTGGTATTTTGCTCAAGAGACATGTGGGATCTTAAGCTCCTGACCGCGGATTAAACTTGTACCCCCCGCATTGGTAGGTGAAGCCTTAATCACTGGTCTGCCAGGGAAGTCCCAAAATATTCAAGATTTTAAAATCCATTCTTCTGGTGATGGGCATGTGGCTTGGTTCCAGTTTGGGGATATGAACGAATAAATAAAGTTATTGTAAAAATCCTCACTTAATCACATCTGAGACTTTTCATGCACAACGTACTCCCAGGATCCAGCCATTAGGACATGCACATCTCTATTGTTGTTCAGTGGCTCATTCGTGTCTGACTCTGCGACCCCAAGGACTCAATACACCAGGCTTCCCTGTCATTCACCAACTCCTGGAGTTTGCTCAGACTCATGTCCATTGAATTGGTGGTGCCTTCCAACCATCTCATCCTCTGCTGCCCCCTTCTTTTCCTGCCCTCAATCTTTCCCAGCATCAGGGTCTTTTCCAAAGAGTTGGCTCTTTGCATCAGGTGGCAAAATATTGGAGCTTCAGCTTCAGCATCAGTCCTTCCAATGAATGTTCAGGGTTGATTTCCTTTAGGATTGACTGGTTTGATCTCTTTGCAGTCCAAGGGACTCTCAAGAGTCTTCACCAACATCTCTGGGGTGACACTATTCTGCCTCCATCCTTAATCTGCCTACTCTGTCTACTGGACCATCCACCCCTCACTCTTGCCAGAGACTTAGTTTCCTAATCACCTTATTTCTGCCATGGTACATTAAGCAGCTTAGTTTACACTCAGCCTCTTAAGCTTTGTCCTGGACCAGACTCTGACACCCTAACCCAATTTTAGTGATCAACCTCTTACCTCTTTCCTGGCAATCACATCTCCCCTTTATACTCCAGCTTGGTGCCTGGATCCTGGTATGATGTTTCTGTGTCCCAGTCCCTGCCTGGGATCCCAATCCCTTTAGAACTAAAGGACAGCCTTGCTTACCCCAAGCCTCCAGATAAATGGACCTGGCCCATGCTCTGGGCATCACTGGCTGGGTTCCTGCCACGTGGCTGTCTGTCCTCACAGCAAAACATCTGCCAGGCTGTGCTTCCTCGTCTCGTCTGTGATCATATGTCTCTGAGACTGGCTCCTGCAGCACGCCCAGCCACCAGTGACTAGACCTGGATCATCTCCTCTGTAGGAGCCATCCAGTCTAGCCCATGGTGTCTCAAATGTTGTTGCATGTTGGGCTCACCTGGAGAGCCTTAAAATATATTCGTATCCAGACTCCTCCCTGTACCAACTGAATCTGAATCTCTGGGGATAGAAACAAACATTAGTATCTTTTCAAACTTCTCCATCGATTCCAATGTGCAGGCAAGATCAAGGACAAGCAAGCCAGGAACTTCTGTTTAAGGTGCACCCTGCCTACCAGCAGCATGAGCATCACCTAGGAGTTTGTTAGAGGTCCAGAAATTCAGCCTCTGACCACAGCCCTATTGCACTGGAATCTGCATTTTAACACGATCCCCCAAACAGTTTTGAAAGCTCTGATCTGGCCCATTCCTCTCTGCCTGAACCCTTGTTTCTGAAAATGTTCATAATCAAGCTGGGTTTTTTCTTCTTTTAATTGAGAAATATAGTAGTATTAGAGAAAAATTGAAATAATAATTCATCTTTCTTGAGCATTTACCATAAGCTAGGCAGAGTGCTGGTGACTGACAGACACTGGCTCATTGACTCCTTATGAAAAAGTTTCTCAGCAAAACCTTCCCAAACAGCCAGATCAGGGCTTGGTCTCAAATTCCTTATCTCAGTGACCCTTTAAGAAACTTATTAAATTTATAATTTTAGCTTACATTTTTTTCCTGCCTTAACTGCCAGACAATGTTCCACAGAGATGAGAACCTGTCTTGTTTAATGGTGAAGCCATAGAACCGGTACTTAACAGGGACTAAAAAAATATTTGTTGAATGCATGAAGTTGGCACTATTATTATTCCTATGTTACAGATGAGGAAACTTTCCCAAGATATAATTTCTAGAAAGTGAGGGAGAAGAATGGGAGCCGTCTATGAGGCTGGCCCAAGTTCTTTATCATACCAACAATACCTCACCCCCTGCCACCCCTTGCGCTCTTATCAGCTGAACACAACTATTTTTTTCTGCATGCTTCCTGCTAGTATCTTGTTTATATATGTGCTTATTTTATATAAGTACAACCAGGACTCCCCTATTAACCGGAATTTTGCTTTTATTACTTTCAGCATTTTTTGGTAAATTTTAAGTCTCATACTTTAAAAATGGGTACCTAATAGCTTTTCACTTGATTTACAATAAATTATTAACCAGTTAACTCTTGCTTAGCATTTAGGCATTTTTGTGGCTCATTATTTACAGGTGACATTGGAGGCAACATCTTTGTGTGCCTTGTTGAGCTGAATTTCTGCTTTCTCACAAACCAAGAACATTCTTGCCTCATTTTCACCTTAAACAGGCCACGCTTGACCTTTCATGGTGCTGTAGCTAATTTAGATATTTCCAAGCCTGCTGAACCTCTTGATGAAAGTGGCTAAAGAGGCTAAAGAGCCTCTTGATGAAAGTGAAAGAGGAGAGTGAAAAAGTTGGCTTAAAACTCAACATTCAGAAAACTAAGATCATGGCATCTTAGTGATCATGCCATCACTTCATGGCAAATAGATGTGGAATGGGTGACAGATTGTTTTTGGGGGCTCCAAGATCACTGCAGATGGTGACCACAGCCATGAAATTAAAATACGCTTGCTCCTTGGAAGAAAAGCTATGACCAACCTAGACAGCATATTAAAAAGGCGATATTACTTTACCAACAAAAGTACATCTCGTCAAAGCTATGGTTTTTGCAGTAGTCATGTTATGGATGTGAGAGTTGGACTATAAAGAAAGCTGAGTGCCAAAGAATTGATGCTTTGAACTGTGGTGTTGGAGAAGACTCTTGAGAGTCCCTTGAACTACAAGGAGATCCAACCAGTCCATCCTAAAGGAAATATTCATTGGAAGGACTGATGCTAAAGCTGAAACTCCAATAGTTTGGCCACTCGATGAGAACTGACTAACTAAAAAAGACGCTGATGCTGGGAAAGACAGAAGTTAGGAGAAGGGGACTGTAGAGGATGAGATGCTTGGATGGCATCACCGACTCGATGGACCTGACTTTAAGCAATCTCTGGGAGTTGGTGATGGACAGGGAAGCCTGGCGTGCTGCAGTCCATGGGGTCGCAAAGAGTCGGACACGACTGAGCAACTGAACTGAACGGAAGCTTGCTCAAGAATGGGAACACTAGTAGTGAAGGGGAATTGTGACATTTTTTCTATTCAAATTTACGCAAGCTTGTTCATTACAGTGGCTTCTGAAATTCTTTCACTGAAATCTTTCTGCTTAATTTTGAGCAGGGAAAAATTGGGCCAACTTGGTGACTTCGTATACTTTCTATTCACTCCTCAAATGTGCTGACCCTCTGTTTCTCTAAATCAGGAGCCTGAGTTCCCTGTCTGCAGTTCAAAGATAGGGTCTGAAGTCCAGACAGAACTTCTAGGTGCCCAGGATATGGGGGTACAGATGACCCCTGTGATTCCACTATTGCCTTTCAGTTCATCCTCCAGGGTCTCAGGGCAGCAATCAGAGAACTCTGGACCAGAAATCAGCTCTGGGGGCTGACTCTACACCAGACATTTGCTGACATTGAGACTTGACCTCCTGAACTCTTTTCCTCACCTCTTCACAACAAGGGTAACTAACTGCTGCCTTTCAGAACTGGGAAGATCATACCAGCTAATCAGCATGAATGCTCTTAAGACTCAAAAAGACATATCTGCCCATGTATAATGTGCATGCAAAGTTATTTTGCAGCAGAAATACTTATAATTCTATCTTTTAATGTTAGATGCTTAATACTTGCTAAACACTGAACTTAATCACTGATTTGTTACATAAATACTTAATACTTTACTACTACAATGCTTTAATAGTTAAGAATCTCTGTGTTTTAAATTTAGTACTGTGATGACTACCTTCTCACCCAACTATATTGCATCCTTTATAAAGGGTCAAATTCTATCCTCTTGTTCTGTATTTCTATGCTTAAAAGTAATAATAATTGCTAATATTATAATGATATTTTATTCATTAAACGTGGAAGGAAATGTCTTGAGAAAAACTAGAATTGGTAAGGTTGTCACATTGACTGACACAACTGAAGTATAACTATCTCCCTATCAGGCAAAAAAAGAAAAAAGACATTTATGAGAGCGTGGGCCTTAATAAGTCACTTACTTTATCTCTCCTGTTTATATTGTGAGAAAGCAAGAGCTGCAAAGTGTTATGAATACTTGCAATAGGAAAAAAAATCAGAGGAAATTAAAAATTCTTTAACAGGGACCAGATGTATTTTTTAAAAAAGAACAAAGCAGTTGAGATCTCCTATTAAGACTGAACTCCCTTCTCCCCGCTCCCCCATAAGATCTCCTTCTAGAACTGTAAGGGTAAGCGAATGATAATAATTAAATCCAAGCGACCTTTCTTGCCTTAGACAAAGTGGGAAGCGAATTACTACTCCCTTTTAGAAAAGGCTTCACAAAACCCTCTGCCAACAGCAGAGGGGGTAAGCTGGTAGGTAGGAGCCCCAGTCCCTTCCTGGGAGGCCCAGGCCACCCCTTGGGGGCCAGAGATGCGGGTCGGTGAACCCGGGGTCCCACCATGGGGGCGAGCCCGACCCCCCACCCCACCGCCCCGCCCCGCGTGCTGCGGTCTCGGTGGCGGCTGCTCCGGGGTCCCGGCTCCGGGCTCGGCCGCATGGCCCCCGCGGGGCGGGAAGGGTCAGCAGGGTGAATACTTTCTCGGAATCTACCGCCCAGGCCAGCAGATCTGCCCCCACCCCTGCTCCTCCTCCAGTCACTTTCTCCGCTTGCCCCCCTACTCGGAGACCGCGGCGGCGGGGCGACCCTCACCCCCGAGTTGGGGATGGCTCAGGCTGTCCCCCCCTCGTGCGAGAGAGGGGATCTATGGAGGGGGAGGCCTTTAGGGAGAGAGTCTACGTGGGGAGGGGTCGGGGGGAGGGGTCTCGGAGCGGGGGAGGTCTCCGCGGGGAGGGGTCTCCGGGGAGGGGGAGGGTCTCCCGCGCGGGCTGCGGACGGTGGGCGGGGCCGGGCGCCGCGGAGGTCGGCGGGGGTGTGTCCGAGGGGCCGGCGGGCCGCGCAGTCTCGCCCTCGGCGGAGTCCCCGCGCGCGGTCGCCGCTTTCACCCCGGAGCGCCCGAGCGCTGCGGCGAGATGCGTGACGGCGGCGCGGGGCTGGCGCTCCTGGCCTCGCTGCTCTGGATCTCTGCGCAGGGCCAGCAGAGAGGTGAGCCCGGGTCGCGTCTGGGTTCCCAGGCGGCGGGGGGCTGCGGGACAAAGCCCCACGCCTGGCCGCGCCGAGGTCGGTGCACGCATCCGCCTTCACCCCCGGCCGGGGATCCGACACGTGGGTCTCCAGCGCGGCCCCTGGAAAGGTCGCCGGGCAGGCGGGAGAGGGCTGGGGGCGCACTCCAGACGGATGTGGCCCCCTCCTCGGCGCCTCGGTCTGAGTCCCCGGGTCTGTCTTGGCGACCCGGGGGCCCCAGTGGAGAGCCGCGCGGGCCTGGCTGTCGGTCCGGGCCGCGGCGGGCAGGCGGGCGGGAATGAATGGGAAAGGCTCCCGCGGAGCACCTTTACCGTCAGGCGGCAGAAAGTCGTGGTCCGAGACCCGGAAAAGGGGGTCCCCGGGCCACTCACGGAGAGTGGACGCGCGGGGAGCGCACGCGGAGGCGCGGGCTTGTGGACCCGCTGAGGGCGCCTCCCAGCGAGGCTGGGTGCAGGCCCCGAGGTGGCAGAACCGGCCATTCCGCGCGCAGCGTAGACCGCGGTCACTTAGGGGTGAGGGAGCGCGGGCTCGGATGCCTGGCAACCTCGCAGGGCAGGGTTGGCCAAGAACAGAGATCCGCAGCCAACTTTCAAAACGTCTGTCACTGCCCGGGAGGACGAGAAGCCCTCCTCCCCTTTCTGCGGACACTCGTGCCCCGCTCTTCCCAGAGACTAAGGCTTCAGGGCGCCGCTTGTTGGCTAGGAGGTCACGAATATTTCTTAAAAACGTCTATGCATGCAACCCGTGACCCCCGGCACACTCCCAAAGATACACGTGTTATTCAAAACGGAGGAAGGAACAGGTCAAAAGTAGGGAGGCGGAGCGCACAGCACCCGCGTGGGAAAGATGCGTGTTTGGCCTGGCGCCCAGCTTTGCGCCCTGCAGCCAAGGGACCGTCCCTTTCTCGGACGCATTCGCGGGGGACGCGCTGGACCGGAGCGGGCGACCGGGCTGGGGCTTTGAACGGCTGCGCGTCCTCTCCGCGCGCGGCCGGGCTGGGATGCAGGGAATTTGCATAGTTAGCCTGCAAAGAAAGGGGCCGGCCTCGCGGGAGAGCGGGCTGCGACTCTGCAAGCTGAACGCCTTTCTCTCGCATTGCTGACAGTGAAAAGCCTGGTTTCCCACAGGCTGGAGGGAGAGCAGCTGGATTCAGCTTTATTGTTCTAAGAATTGAAAGTCCTGGTCTAGGGAGATGCCCGGAATGTTTTCCGCGCCCCTCCGGGCGCAGCACTTGGCCTTGGCGGCTGTGAATGGTGTTTGGAGAAAGTGGGACCCCGTGGGGCTTTCCTGCTTTAAGATGCTACGGAAAACCACCCACAGCGGGAGGGCCTTTGAATCTGTCACACTGCCTTCCAGATTTGCAACCCCCACCCCATCAACCATCAACCTCTTTACAGGCGCCTTTGAGGGAGTTTTGACTTTTTAAAATACAATTTGGGGTCCCATGTATATACAATGAATGACCAGTGAAATAGTATCATTTGCTCATATTACAATAATAAAATAATTCTGACTAACATCACCAGTGAGCTAGTTATCTGGTACTTATATATATATATATATATATATATATATATATATATATATATATATATATAGAACAATCATCTGATAGCTTTTAGATTATTATGAATTCTTTTCTTTTTTAAGATTTTTTTAAATTGGACGATTTTTAAAGTCTTTTTAAAATTTGTTACAACATTGCTTCTGTTTTATGTTTTGGTTTTTTGGCCAAGAAGCATGTGGGATCTTAGTTCCCCAGCCAGGGTTGGAACCCACAGCCCCTGCATTGAAAGGCAAAGTCTTCACTGGACCACCAGGGAAGTCCCTTAAGAATCCTTTATCATTTCTCAACCTCTCTGCATTACTGTGACTTCTCTGGTGGCTCAGTGATAAAGAATTCCCTGGCAATGCAGGAGACAGAGGAGATGCGGGAGACTTGGGTTCCATCTCTGGATTGGGAAAATCCCCTGGAGGAGGGGATGGCAACCCACTCCAGTATTCTTGCCTGGGAAATTCCATGGACAGAGACGCTGGCAGGCTACAGTCCATGGGGTTCCAAAGAGTTGGACACGACTGAGTGCGCTGAACTACTGTAAACGTCATGATATGTGGCCCAAAAACTCAGTTTCTTTGAGATACAACCTGTGTAAAAAGAGCTATTTCTAGAAGTGCAAAGTACTAGGTGGTACCTTTCTAACAATGATGTTGTGTTAAGTCCACAACTGGCAATTACTTGGAATTACAGTTGCTTCACAGGTTAGTTCATCAAATCTTGCTTTTGGACTGTTTTTCTTTTCTAAGTAAAAGTAGACAATTCCAAGGATAAAGGAAAAACTCTCTTCTGTGACTAGAGGAAATTTACTTCATTCTCATAAAGGATGTAGTATTTAAATTGAGCATACATGTGCTGCCCAGCAAAGTGTGCGCCCGGATGGCTTTTAAAGGTGCATTTTTCTTCCTTGTAACTGTACTCCCCAAGTAAGGGCCAAGAAAAAAATACTAATTTTAGCAGTTGGAAACAAGGTTTGTGTAATAAAAACATCACTGCCTACCTCCTACGTATCCCAGACTTTGGCCCATTCCTTTTTTCTCTTCCACTTTTCCAGACGTTAAATATAGAGTGGACATCTGTAGTTAATATAGCATGATGGAGAATTCAAATGCAACAAGGATAGGAAATAAACACATGCTGTTCCTCGGTGCTTTGCACTACTCTTAGAATCACCAGAATCGTAACATGTTTACATGACCACTTATTTCGAGGTGTGTGTTAGTCACTCAGTCGTGCCTGGCTCTTTGCAACCTCATGGACTGCAGTCCACCAGGCTTCTCTATCCATGGGATTTTCTAGGCAAGAATACTGGAGTGGGTTGCCATTTCCTTCTCCAGGGGATCTTCCTGACCCAGGGATCGAACCCGGGTCTCCTGCATTGCAGGCAGATTCTTTACCATCTGATCTGTGAGGGAAGGGTGATTATTTCAAGGTAATCATCCTTGAGACCCAATTCTACAATTTTAGAATAACTCTTTCATAAAGTTCTATAAGTACTCATTATCATCTGCAGTAGGTTTTATGGGGGGGGGGGGGGAATAACCAGATGTGCCTTTAAGCTTTAGATGTTTTATTCTTTGGCTTTATAAGCTGTGGGAGCTTGGGCAAGTTACTTAATGTCTCTGTGCTTTGGTTTCGCCGTCTGTAAATGGGAGTAGTCTTGGTACCTCCTTGGAAGACTGTTCATGGTGGAATGAAAATTGCTTAGAACAGTGCCTAACCCTGGGGATAGCCCTCAATAAATACCATCTAAGCATCATTATTACTATTTTGCACTTAACTACATGCAAATATAGAATATCACTTCCCCGCTATAGTCTCAAATTTAGAGTCTGGTTTTGGAGTCTACTTGAATTCAAACACCAGCCCTGTAGCTTTGATCAGCTGTGAGGTTAATTAAGTTTCTCAGCATCTCTGGATGTCAGTCTTCCCGATTTGTGAGACAGAGAGGATTGATGTGATTCAGTAACACAGGAGCATGTTGGCCCAGCGTTGGGTGGGTCAGCATCCCAGGCATGTGGTTCATGTGATGGTCTGTGATGGTCTACCTGTGGCACCTGCACTGCATCCTCCCCAGCCTGGATCCACCTTCACTTGGGTGTTAAGATCTATTGACTTGACTTCCTGAAAACCTGTGCAATCCATCTCCCATTATTTTGTCTCCACTGCTGACAAGGCTCAGGAACTGTTTGTCTTTCCCATGAAATGTTGTGATGGTTCCCTCACTGGGTCTCCCTCCTCAGCACCATCACCATCATGATTTTTCTAGAAACACCACCCTATGGGCTTGGACTAATGCCTCCCAAACTCCTCATAATGCACACAGAAAAAATGATGTTGGAGCGTCCGATGGGACCAAAGGAGGAGGCTGGGATCCATTGGCCCAGCGCTCAGGGACGTTACCTGGGACCTCCGTGCCCCTATTCATAGTGACATGGGATGTTCAGTGCCGGACAGACTTCCCATTTAGGGCCTAAACCCTGCAGAAACCTTCCTGATCCCGTCATTGCTGAAGTATTTATGACATGCCCTTCCCTGGACTGCTGGTGCTCTGGCCACTCACTGCTATTGTTGTCCTTATCTTGGTGGCTAAGCCAGTGACTGGCTGATGGGTCTCACCCCCTGACCTGAACTTCCTGGGGGTGGGGGCTGTTTCATTCCCGTCTTCGTGTCTGCCCATTGCAAGTGTGCTCAGTGGCTCAGTCATGTCCGACTCTGTGACCCCATAGACTGTAGCCTGCCAGGCTCGTCTGTCCATGGAATTTTCTAGGCAAGAATACTGGAGTGGGCTGCCATTTCCATCACTTTGCCAATATTCCTGGTGGTTAATAGCCACCTGTCTTGTTGAGTCACATTGACATTAATATCTTTATTTATGAATCAAGTAATTTCAAAAAATAGTTTCGAATAGGTAATCCATGGTCATGGTACAAAATTAAAAAAAACCAAAAACCCAAAGGGTGTATAGAAAAAGGTTAAGTCACCTCCTTTTGAGGCAACTACTATTTTTAGTTTCTTGAGTGTCTTCCCTTAAATGTCTCTTGGTCTACTAAAAGTGAGCTACTTCATAAAAATCTACTTCCTCTTGAGCACTTCCTAATAGTATAAAGAAGGTACCAATTATTTCCTGACAAAACAAGAGACACTCTTCCCATCTCCACCTTCACCACCCTCCCTCTCTGCTACTTCTTCAATATCCCCACTGCCGGATGCTAAATGCATCACTAATATACATACGCACCTGTCAACTTTTCACTTTCTAACTTGTCCCTTTCAACGTGGCCTTTGACAGAAGGTATTAGAGCCTTGTTTCCTGGCTTTTTTGGATTTAAAAACTATAGCTCATTGATGGATTTCTTGACACTGCAGTCCTTCTGAAAGTATTGCTCACTGTAGCCTTCATGGGCTATTCCTGGAGCCATAAATAAGTTTTAAAAATAAATTTACGTGATTTGTGATGTAGAGAGGTAAAGTCTGAGAAGAATACTATTAGAAGTTATGGATAGTATGTTGATTATTTTTCTAAAAATTTTGGTTTATTGCTGGAACATCTATGGCAGACACAGGAAAAGTTAATTTTTAAAGATAATTCTTGAAGAATAAAGTTGAGCCTGCACCCTGAATACAAAGCTAAGTGGAGATTAACTAGAGAGAACTCCTTCTCGGAGATCTTAGCTGAAGTTGTTAGTGATATTCCTCAGAAATGTTAGGGTGAACAAGATAAGCAACATTTTCTCTAGCAGGGTGTATGTAGCCTACTTACATGCTTGCACATAATTCTTTTACTTTTTTGATTTCTAAAATACTAATGTGTATCCATGCACAGTTGAGTAAATAAATGCATTTCAAAATTAATGGGGGGGGGGGAATTCCCTTATTGAAGTAATTTAGGTAAGGTCGCGAACTTGGGTTCTGTTGGGACATGCCTGCTGGGGAGCTGTTTCAGTGTAAAATGCCACACTCGGGCTAGGTTCATTGCATCTTCACGTCCTCTATACTGAGGGTGACAGCCAGCGCCCAGAGTAACCGTTTTGCAGCACAAACCCTTCCCCCGAGAGTCTGTTTTCTCGAGGCTGGATGGTGAGAGCTTTCTTTGGGACAGCTTATTCCCATTTTGTGTCTTGCTTGGAGGCAGAGGATAGACAATAGGAGCAGTGAGATTCCAGACCAGCGTGATGGATAGCTTTCTGCCTAGGTGAGCATTTACTTCAGAGGTTAATCCAGAAACGATGCCGTGGGGACATATCAGATCCTATTTTCAGCGTGTGTGTGCATTTTTCTCCCCCTCTTTTTTGATTCAACCATCTGAAGCCTGAATCTCTTCATTCCTGAACTTATCTTTGAAGTCTGATCTGCTGGCCCAGCGGGCAGTGTGACTCCAGTTCTTGTGCCAGAGAGCCTCCCATCTTGCTGGTGGGAATGTCAGATTTAGCTCCAGAAGTGCTTCTGAGAAGTGCCCCTCTTTTCCCATTCCCTGAAAGATTTCCTGCATTTTGTCTCATTGTTCTGTAACTTCCTGCCAGAGCCTCAGGAAACTCTACAATGTTCAAGAAGATGCTTAAGTTGAACAGATCCTGTTTAGTTAAGAGGGGACATTTAGAAAGGAGAAGACCTCACCCCACGACACTGATTATTGTACATCCCACATTTAAATGTCTTCTAATCTCTTTGTCATGGCAGGATTTTACTCAACAAAAGTGATTATCTTGTTATCTCAGGCCCAGCACATGAATTCTTTCCTGCCCCAAAGACTACTTTTCCTGTTTCTCCCAGTTGATGGCATTCTTTTTGGTCGCCTTGGTTTCATCTTCCATTCCTTTCTTTTCTTTTTTCTATATTCTCCTTATCCAAATCGTCCCTCTCCATTTCCTTTAAAAAGGTCCCTGGGGACTTTCCCAGTGGTCCAGTGGTTAAGACTCTGTCTTCCAATGCAAGGGGTGCAGGTTCGATGCACGATCAGGGAACTGAGGTCCCTAGTATGTTAGTCACTCGGTCATGTCTGACTCTGCCACCCCGTGGACTATAACTCACCAGGCTCCTCTGTCAGTGGGAATCTCCAGGCGAGAATACTGGAGTGGGTTGCCATTCCCTTCTCCAGCGGATCTCCCTGACCCGGGGATCAAACCCAGGCCTCCTGCATTGCAGGCAGATTCTTTACCACTGAGCTAACAGGGAACCCCATGGCCCCTAAGGTGCAGCCAAAAATTAAATAAATAAGTTTAAAATTTTTTTGCCTTTCGTTCCTCTTTATGACACTGCAGATGATCACTGGCTGTCGAGAGGACTATCACACGCCAGAGTTAGGACCTCGCAGGTCTAATAGGACAGAAACCTTATTCCTGTTTGGATACCAGAGGTGGAAGGAATGGGCCTTTTGGGATTCTAATTTAAATAGTTGTTTCCAGAACTATCTCTGTCACTTGGCGTACTTCCTGTCCCTGTTGCTCTGTCCAGTGGTGGGCACTATTTTCCATCCTCAAAATTCCCCTTGTCCATCCTTCAGCCCATTCCTTCTGAATCTCCAGCTCTGGCATTTCTGTCTTTGTTTTTCTACACAATCTAGTTTTTCCAGCTCTTTATGCCGCTGCCCTGACTTTGTGGCTATACTTTTGTTCACTCTAGAAGTTTAGAGGTGGGAGAGTTTGAGATATTCATGAACTTGTGAAATGTCTTTGGGAATTCCACTGCTCTTGTTGTAAGGGAACTAGCATAAAATCTCTGATGTCTTCTTGGGCTATGGAGTAATGTTTTCTTGTGGGATTGTTGTCATTTCTAGTCAGTTTTTCTCATTTTCCCCCTTGTTTGCTCATTAATTTACCAGCTCAGCTTCATGGACTGAACATGTAGTGGATCCTCCACCAGCCAGGCCCAAGTCAGGATGTGTCCTGTGGTCCTTGTTCTCAGCAGCTTTGCTCATTTTGATTACAAGTGGACATTCTCAATGGAGGAAGTCCAAGTGCAGATTTAGAAAGAAATGTTCTCTGTGAGAAATTATGGTGGAGGAACGGTTGGGAGATTCAAGTAGCACCAGTGGGAATTAGTGTCTATATTTTGCTTGCTTCCAGTCACATAAATTCATGTTGCAGCCCAGTGGTGGGCCAGGAATGGGGAGGCGGGGGAATTGAGCTCCTGGTAGGGCTTCCTCACCAAACTTCCTGTTGGGTGACATCTACTCCTCCAGGCTTCCTTTCTGTCATGGAAGCACACGACTCACCTGTTTGGTGGCTCCTCTGAGCCCTCTCAGAGTGGGTATAGTTATTACAGACGTTTTCTCTCTGGGCTGCATGTTTGATTTTAATCACATCAGTGTGGAGGCCCCAGCCCCAGGGATTACAGTTTCTGTGGTCTCCGGTGAGGATTAGTCATTTGCATTTTTAGGAGATCTCTTCAGTGTTTGGCTTATGACTTCCCTCCTAGCTCCACCAGCAAAATAAGCCTTTCTTCCTTCTCCACCCCCAACACTCACCCCTGTCACCCCCCACATACACAACAGACACACTACACACACACACCACATAAACTTACATATTCCACAAGTATTTGTTGAGTTTCTAGAATGTTCCACCCTCTGGTGGCCAGTGGTCCTTGAATCCCCAGAGCTGTAGTCAAGCAGGCACGAGACGTACCTGAGGAATCCTACTGCCTGTGTGTCTCAGTTCAAAGTTGGAGGAATTTTTGTTTCTGAATGCCTTGACCACCGCCATCGCCCAGGTTACTGCAGTGAAACAATGTCACTGAAAACAGAAAGAGAACGCTGGTTATAAACATTATTTCTACTGCATTGGGTTTTCTTTTCGTTTAAAGGCAGTGACTACTTTATTGACTTCAGTCTTGTTTGCATTTGTTGACCATCTCTTGGAGTTATATTTTTATATAGGGTTTTTGTTCAAAAGAACTCTACCTGCCTGCTTTTGGAGGATGTTGTTTAAGTGGAAGACAGCTGTTCCCCTCCAGGCTCTTGGGGCTAAGCCAGCCTGGTCTTCTCAGGAACAGAACAAAGGCACACAGAATTTATGACACAGATGGATTTTTGTTTGATAAAAATCACTTATTACTGAATGAAAGAATGGCCCATTCTCTCCAGAAATATGAGCAGAGCATCTAGTGTGCCTTTAGAGCTCCCCACTTTATTGGTTTTGTTTTAACCATTATAATTGACGAAGTTGAGTTGTACCTCTTTTTCTGTGGTCAAACATTCCCTGAAAATTTGTGCCCGAGAGAGTTTTCTGTAAATGATATGATTTCACATTCAGTGTCCAAATGATTCAGAAATAATATTTGAAGGAATTGGCTAGATTTTCGGTATATATTTCTGGACTCCCTGTTGCTCTGTTGATCCATGTGTCTATCCCTAAGCTAACTCTGTCTGGATTCCTTTGACTTTGTAGTAAGTTTTGAACTAGGGGGTGTAAACCATTCCACACTATTGACTTTCTCTAAATTGCTTTGACAGTTCTAGGTCTTTGCATTTCCATTAGTGTCAGCTTGTCAATTTCTACAAAAGAGATGGCTGGGATTTTGGTAGGAATTAGAGCGAATCTGTAGATCAGTTTGGGGAGAAGTGCTATCCGATAATATTGAGTTTTCCTGTTTATGTATAAGAAACACTGTTATTCGTTTTGATATTTAATTTCTCTC
The DNA here is from genome assembly GCF_963930625.1 of Muntiacus reevesi. Lineage (NCBI taxonomy): Eukaryota > Metazoa > Chordata > Mammalia > Artiodactyla > Cervidae > Muntiacus > Muntiacus reevesi. Next base: position 38,204,324 of record NC_089252.1, on the reverse strand, counting down.
AGAAATGTTTCATAGTTTTCAGCATATTGGTCTTGAATTTCCTTTGTTAATTTTTCTTAAATGTTTTATTATTTTTCAGTAAAAAGTCTAGGATATATGGAGAGCTGATCTAGCCCTTCTCTGATGCCCATAAGTATTAATATATGTATAAATGAATCACTTTGCTTTATACCTGAGTCATTGTAAATCAATATACTCAAATAAGGAAAAAGAGAAGTTGTACATAAATGTGGCTTATTTGAGAGTTACCTATTTATGTTGTCCAGCCTGGGTCTTGATTTCTTCATTACTAATGTGCAGAAGTAGACTTAATTTTCTCTGACTGTATTCTCATAATGAATATATAGGGAAGAATTTTTTAAATGAAAGAAAATTAATATTATTGTTGTTGTTCAGTTGCTAAATCATGTCTGACTCTTTGTGAGCCCGTGGATTGTAGCACTCCAGGTTTCTCTGTCCTTCACTGTCTCCGAGTTTGCTCAAATTCATGTCAATTGAGTCTGTGATGCCATCCAACCATCCTTGGTTGGCCCCTTCTCCTCCTGGCCTCAGTCTTTCCCAGCATCAGGGTCTTCTCCAAAAAATAACTTGAGAAACCTTAATTTAATCAGACAAGGGGTGAGGGGGTGGTGGCCCAAGGGCACTGCTGTGTCTTTGACCTTCCCTGCATCTCTCCAGCTCTTTTCCTCACTAGGATGGGAAGACGTCCCCTCCTTCTGAGAATGGCCCTGTTTTGCTAAGAGTCTCTCCTCTCATCTGTCACCTAGACCTGGCCTGTCTCCCGGAAGCTCAAATGCAAGATCCCAGGGTAGTCAGGGGATGTCCTCCGCCGTGCTGTCCCCTCTGGCCCACCCCCTCCTCCCCGGTGTGCGGGGCCCTCCCCAGGCCTCTGTGAAAAGACAGCGGGTCAGAACTCCAGCAGCATCAGGACACGCTGGGCTGAAGGGGCCGGATCTCTGTCAGCATGAGGCAGGGAGGGTACGTAAACGTCTTCACATTTTAACATCCCTGAAGCCTTTCACTATGCCTTCAGCAGCATCCTTTTCAGTATGGATGAACTCACCAGGGGCAGCACCACTTGGATGAACAGGGCTGAGCAATCAAGACCCTGGTTTGCTTTAATAGCTCGCCTGGTTGCTGCATAGGAGACCTGTTCCTATGTTATGTCTTTCAGTTTGGAGGCCTTGACCTTTTTTTTCCTTCTTTACAAGCCCAACACCTTGGTTTTAACCAAGGCCCCCCAGTTCCCTCTAAAAATAGTTTTTCAAGGTCTCCAAGATGTGAATGTAGGACGGGGAATCTAGAGTTCTGGTTAAATAGTGACAGAACACTCCGGAGGAAGCGTGATCTTACTCATCAGTCTGATGAACTTTGGGCCAAGCCTCAGCCAAATTAACCAATCCCGTTGTGTTAGAGCTGGAAGCATCCCAAGAGATCATTTCATCTGTGGAAGTCAGAGCAGCAGCCCCAGGGAGATACTGAACCGTGAAGAAGCTTAGCCCCAGCCCAGCCCAGCCCTGCAGATTATTTGCATTTGTAACAAGATCTCCGGGCTTTTTGATAAAAGTTTGAGAAGTTCTGCTTGAACTCTCTCTCTGCCCAGCTGAGCCCAGAATGAATTTCAAGTATCCCCTGCAGAGCTCAAGGGTAAGGATCACGACTGTGGATGCCAAGGGTCATCTTCTATTCATTCCACCCCAGGTCACATTCACTTTTCTCCGTAGCATCATTTTCATGTTGTTCGTCCTCATCACCGGGAGCCAGAGCATTTTTCCTCTCTTTGCCCACGCTGTGTGGTGCATGCTGGTGGGGGGTGGGCGGTGGGGTTGTGGGGTGGGGGACTGGTTTGGGGAAATGTAGAAGGCCCTGCATCTCCTGGGAGGCTTGTAGTTTTTAATTTCAGCCACTGTTGAGATTCTGCTCATTCCAGAGCCCAGTGTGTTCACTTCCCACATGTTTGATGCCCTGTTCTGTCCTTACCCACATGGGGCTTGGTCGTATTCAACAAGGAAGTGCTGGGCACGTGGGACGAAGAACCCAAGTCTGTCCTCAAGCCCGTATTCTTTGTGTCACTTCCCTTGTGTTTGGAAATTGCTTTGGGGAAAAGTACACGCCTTTCTGCTTCCCCCTGAGGAGCCGCCTGTTGGGGAGACTTGCCTCTTCTGCTTTTTCTTGGGACATTGGGTCACAGGAGAGTCTGGATCACTGGCAGAGATGGCCAGCAAGCCACTGTAACAGAGGGACAGACTAGGAGTCTGCAGCGTGAGAGAGCCAAGGGAGAGGGGCTTAAAGCCAGAGAGAAAAGCCCTTGTTTACAGAAGCTACTGTGGGGCCAACGTCACGCTGGGGAATGGAGACCTTGACAAGGGCCTTTTGAGTGATCTAAGGAGTAGAATCTGAACTGAAGTTGAGTGAAGAGCCAATGTGAGGCCAGGAACTTGAGACAGTGACCACCACTACTCTCATATAGATCCTAGCTTTAAAAAAAATAAATAAATAAGAAAAGTGATCACATTAAGTGTATGTATTCCAGGTAGAGCTAGTGGTAAAGAACCTGTCTGCCAGTGCAGAAGATGTAAGAAACGCAGATTCAATCCCTGGGTCGGGAAGATCTGCTGGAGGAGAGCCTGGCTACCCACTTCAATATTCTTGCCCAGAGAACCGCTATGAACACAGGGGCCTGGCGGAGTCAGACATGACTGAAGGGACTTAGCACACACCTTCTAGATAAAGAGGCAGCCCAATAGCTACTAGTACTATTGTTGTTTTCAGTTTACTATTGAAAAAATAATGGTGCTAGAACTCAGAAAATGCAGTGTTATCAACCCCAGTGAGGTCAATACCAAGATAACATGACTCTGGACTTTTGATTGGGGTGTTTACCCTGGTTATCAAGTCTATTTGTCTATTGTTGGCCTCAGGTGGAAGATACTTTTGTTGTTTGTAAGCCGACCCTCTAGGTATGTTGTAGAATAAATGGAACTGTAATCTGGTGGGTGCAACCTACTTGGGGTCATTGTTCTGGTGTGAGAGATAGTGACGCATTGGGCGTCTCCATAGCCAAGTGGTTTGACCAGAGGTCCATGCGTGCTCCTGAGGACAGCCCTTGATTGACGCGTCCAGGAGGCACATCCAGAACCAGATTTGTAATTTTAAGAGAGTCGATGAGAAATGAAAGTGTGGGGGGGGTCCTTGTTTAAATGACAAAAAACTTCCAGACAGTTTCGACAGAGCTTTAAACCAAGGGTGACTGTAAACTCATGAAGTAGCCATAGGCACATACAGAGAATGCCAAAGCTTCAAGCATAAACAAGTGAAATCTATGTGATAGAGCTCAGAAATGGCAGACAAAGAGGGGAGGGGGAATTACTAAGACTACTAAGACCTTGCAGGGTTTGTGGAAAAGTTGGTGGTCTTTGGAAGCAATGGCTAGTCAGAAAACGTTAATTTTTTTTTTTTAGAAAATGTTAATTTAATTGATATTTTTAGGTATTTAAGCAAATAATATAAACATTGCAGACATGATCAATGATACAAGCAAAATATAACTTCATTTTCATTCTGCAGAGTTGTTCATTTTCCCACTCAAAAGCTGCACTTGTGTTTTGATTTTAAGCTGAATTCACTGACTCAATAGACACGAATTTGAGCAAACTCCAGGAGATACTGAAGGACAGGGAAGCCTGGTATGCTGCAGTCCATGGGGTTGCAAAGAGTCAGATGTGACTTAGCGATTGAACAACAAAATAAGCTGAATTCCCTCCTGTAAGAATTTGGAAGGAGGGGAAAAGGCAGTGCCTTCTCAGGGTAATAAGAATTATTTGAAATTAAAAAATAACCACGAATGTTGAGGTGCTTTTGTGCTTCATCTGTGTGCAATCATGATTTTGATCAGAATAGAGCTTTTTAATTGCTGCCCTTCAATTTCAGTTTTGTGGCAACAAAGGAGAAAACCTCTTAATGAATGAATTGTAGCTATGGTCTCTTCTACTAAACTTGGGTGTTGAATAAAAACTCAGGGTGTCATCAAACAAAAGCATTAAGGAAACTGTGTGGGAGGAGGAGGCAGTCCTGATAAATTGTTATTTTCTACAGACAATATTCAGGCCAAGGTCTTCATGGCTTGTTTATCTTACAGTGAGAAACTCTGCCTTTGTCAAGGACACCTCCAGCCCATTGCCATGGAAATGGACACTGGAAAACTCTTCCAAGGCCTTTTGCCCACCACCCACTCTGAGTTTTCTGAGATTAGATTTCTTTTCATCTCCCCATGTGAGAAAAAAAGTTAAGGGTGTTAAACGCCAAACTCCCAGGGGTTGGGGTTTGACTTCTCTTTCAAGACCCTGTGAGGTGTTTCTCTCTGTCTCCCATCTATTTTTTTTCCCCAGTGTGCTGGAAAGGGCCTTGGAATCTCTAGAATATTTTAATACTTTTTGTAACAGCCATCAGTGATTAAATTGTTTGTCGTTTTTCAGTCACTAAGTTATATCCGACTCTTTGTGATCCCCGTGGATTGCAGCATGCCAGGCTTCCCTGTCCTTCATTATCTCCCAGAGTTTGCTAAGATTCATGTTCATCCAGTCGGTGATGCTATCTAACCATCTTATTCTCTGTGTCCTCTTTTCCTTTTGCCTTTATCAGTCTTTCCCAGTATCAGAGTCTTTTTCCAATGGGTTGGCTCTTCCCACCAGGTGGCCAAAGGATTGGAGCTTCAACGTCAGTACTTCCAATGAATATTCAGGGTTGATTTCCCTTAGGATTGACTGGTTTGATCTCCTTGCTGTCCAAGGGACTGTCAAGAATCTTCTCCAGCACTACAATTCAAAAGCATCAGTTCTTTGGCACTCAGCCTTCTTTATGGTCCAACTCTCATATCTTTACTGACTACTGGAAAAATAATAGCTTTGACTATCTGAAACTTTGTTGGCAAAGTGATGTCTCTGCTTTTGAATACACTGTCTAGGTTTGTTGTAGCTTTTCTTCCAAGGAGCAAGCATCTTTTAATTTCCTGGCTGCAGTCACTGTCCGCAGTGATTTTGGAGCCCAGGAAAATAAAATCTGTTACTGCTTCCACTTTTTCCTTTCTGTTTGCCATGAAGTCATGGGACCAGATGCTGTGATCTTAGTTTTTTCAATTTTGAATTTGAAGCCAGCTTTTTCAAAATTCTCCTCTTTAACCTTCATCAAGCGACTCTTTAGTTCCTCTTCACTTTCTACCATTAGAGTGTTATCATCTGCATATCTGAGGTTATTGATATTTCTTCCAGCAATCTTGATTCCTGCCTGTGATTCATCCAGCCCAGCATTTCACTTGATGCACTCCGATAGAAGTTAAATAAGCAGGGTGACAATAAACAGCCTTGTCATACTCCTTTCCTAATTTTGAACCAGTTAGCTGTCCCGAATTCAGTTCTAACTGCTGCTTCTTGACACATATGCAGGTTTCTCAGGAGACAGACTGTGAAGAAAGAGAGTTAAAAAGCTGAGTCTAGTATCTTGTCATACAGAGTGAAGTCAGAAAGAGAAAAAATACTGTATATTAACTCATATATGTGGAATTTAGAAGAATGGTGCTGATGATGCTATTTGCAGGACACGAATAGAGATGCAGATGTAGAGAATGGATTTGTGGACATGAAGGAGGGGGAGGGTGGGAAGAACTGGGAGAGTAGCACTGACTATATACACCACCATGTGTAAAACGGCTAGCTAGCAGGAAGCTTCTGTCTAAAACAGGGAGCTCAGCTCGGTCCTCTGTGATGCCCTAGAGGGGGTTGAGGGGGGTGGTGGGAGGGAGGCTTTAGAGGGAGGGGATGTATGTGTGTATATAGCTGACTCACTTTGTTGTACATCAGAAACCAACACGACATCGTAAAGCAACTATACTCCAATTAAAAAATAATTTAAAAAAACTGCTGGTGAGTGAGAAGGAATTTATTTCATGCTTGATGGGTTTGGCGTTATGAAGTCTTTAGCCACTGGTTAAATATAGGATGAAAAAATGAATCCATTGTGTGTCCCGACTGAGGGAACAAGTACGAATCACAGTAACATTAGCTAAAGTAAATAATGTCTCCCGACAAAAGTGTACAGTTGTCTCATGCATTAAGTGCGCGGCCAGGTGATGGGAAACCGTGATCCATGTGCCAGCTACAGTCCTCGTTCTGCTTTTGATTTTTATGTGTTAATCAAGCTTTTATTCTTGGTGGATTCTTGATCCCAATGCCCTTTCTCACCCTTTAGTTTCCTATTTCTCCTCCTACTTGAAGCTCATGCTAGTTGTTCTTTATTGAAATACTTCAATGGTCTTTTGTTAGTGTATTTAATGCTAGTTTTTTAAAGTTAGTTTTTATTGGAGTCTAGTTGCTTTACAATGTTGGGTTACTGTCTGCTCTACAGCAAAGTGAATCAGCTCTAGGTATGTATGTGCTATGCTTGCTTAGTCACCCCGTCACGTCTGACTCTTTGCAACCCCATAGACTGTAGCCCGCCAGGCACCTCTGTCCATGGGGATTTTCCAGCAAGAATACTGGAGTGAGTTGCCATACCCTCCTCCAGGGGATCTTCCCAACCCAGGAATGGAACCCAGGTCTACCCCATTGCAGGCAGATTCTTTACCAGCTGAGCCACCAGGGCAGCCTTGACGTATATATATATTCCTTCTTTGTTGGATTTCCTTCCCATTTGGGTCACCCCAGACCATTGAGTAGAGTTCTCTGCGCTCTGAAATACTAAAGTATTTCGGTAGTCTTTGAAAACATTCAGCAACCTGAGGAATTTTTTAAAATTCTTTTTCAAACATGCTTCCTCCAGTGGAGATTTCCAGCTTTCTTTCATCCTGTCACAGCTGTGGTCATAGACAGTGAGGAATAATAATTATTCTAGAACTATGGAATGAGAGCAAATGTAGTAAGTAAAGAATAATTTTTAGTGAATTCTCCCCCCCAAACATGAGCTTATGTGAGAAGAAAGATTTAGTTTTAATGAAAGGCAAATGCACCACTACAGATTTTTGAAATTAGTCAGTTCAAGGCGTTTCTACACAATCATGCTAACGAAGGGATTTCTCTTTCTTTTGATTAGGACTGTCTTTACAATACCAACCAGATGAAGAAGGACCCATCTGCCAATGCAGAAGACATGGGTTCAATCCCTGGGTCGGGAAGATCCCCTGGAAGAGGAAATGGCAACCCTCTCCAGTATTCTTGCCTGGGAAATCCCACAAACAGAGGAGCCTGGCGGGCTACAGCCCAAGGGGTCACAAAGAGTCAGATATGACTGAGCAATTGAGCACGCACGCGGGTGCTCTAAATCCTGTGTAGTGCAAGAACAACCTGTTGTTGGTTCCTACAATTAAGATATTATTCACCAAAGTTATGGTGATATTCACACAGCTTAAACTTCTTTTTCTCAATGCCTCAGTATAGGCTCCTGATGGAGAAGCAGGTGCCCTCCTGACCCCCACTCCCTCCATAATTCAAGGCCCTTGCAGGTCAGGGTGGGGGGGAGCTCCGAGCAGGACGTGGGCAGTTCTCTTGATGTCTCGCAACTGAAGGGGGAGGAAAAACAGAGAAAGTGAGAACATTTTTAGAGTTAGCTGGTAAAGGATTTGTTGACAGAGAAATGCATTGTTAACTAAGTTCCTGTGACCTTTTTTCTTCTCCTCGCTTGGCTGCTCTGTGGGAAGGGAATGGAGAGGGTTGATTGTACTGCAAATCTAAATGCACAGACATGACCCAGAGCCCAGAAAACTCCGTTGCAACTCTTTAGATGTGACTCCACAGTTTCAAACTTATTGTATTTTAACTTGTCAGTTCATAATATACATTCAAACCAGATTACTAGAATATTGTGGTCATAAAGGAAGGAGAAAATTAATATTTACCTCAGTACCAAAAATAATAAGTATCAGCTTCTCCCCCCATGTAAGTAGCATTCCCAAGAATTACATGTTACTTTAAGGACTAGATCATTTTATTGCATAAAATATGTGTTTTTACTACTGGTTGATAAAAAGAATAAATTGAGGAACTGCGTAATTAAACATAAAAGTACATCTGTTTTATTCATTAAGCCTTTTTAATTAAGAAATCCCAAAAGCATGTGATAAAAATGACCAACTTTCAGTTAAAAATGAAAAACATGTTTTATACCTAGTATACTATGTAAGTCTGTTATGTTTCAGAATTAAGAGTATTACTCTAGAATACATTATTCCATGACTGTTTTCTGTTGAGAAACTAAGAGTTTATTGATTTGATTAGGGTCATTCTCCTAGGATAGAACTGCTAATTTGTTGTTTTTTAGTAGCTCAGTTGTGTCCAACTCTTTATAACCCCATGAACTGTAGCCTGCCAGGCTCTTCTGTCCATGGGATTTTCCAGGCAAGAATACTGGAGAGGGTTGCCACTTCCTCCTCCAGGAAATCTTCCCAGATCAGAGATTGAACCCACGTCTCCTGCATTGGCAGCTGGATTCTTTACCACTAAGCCACCAGAGTAGCCCATAGAACTACTAGGGTAGCTCTGTTTTATGTGGGAAGTCTTTGGAAGACTACCTCGTAAGTTATTATTATTATTATTATTTTTATTAATAGATGCATGGTGAGGTGGGTTTGTTTTTTTTTTTTTAATGTATTGGGCTTCCCAGGTTCTTTAGTGGTAAAGAACCCTTTTCCCTTTGGTGACCATAAATTGGCCATCTCCTTCTGTGGGTCAGATGGCAAAAGAATCCACCTGCCAAAACGTAGGAGACCCAGGTTCGATCCCTGGCTTAAGAAGATCCCTTGGAGAAGAGAATGGCAACCCGCTCCATTATTCTTGCCTGGAGAATGCTATGGACAGAGGGGGCTGGTGGGGCTCCTACATAGACTGTAGGGCTACAGTCCATGGGGTTGCAAAGAGCCAGACATGACTGAGTGACTAATGCTTCTGCTTCACCAGCAGAGTGAGATGCAGTGATATGACCTGTGGTTTCGAGTGGCTGAGCTGATCTGGAGACTTTGACTTTCAGGCCTGTTCCCTGCCATCCTCAACCTTGCCAGCAATGCACACATCAGCACCAACGCGACCTGCGGGGAGAAGGGGCCAGAGACGTACTGCAAGCTGGTGGAGCACGTGCCTGGGCGGGCCGTGCGCAATGCCCAGTGCCGGGTCTGCGATGGCCGCAGCGCCAACCCCAAAGGCAAGTGGGGCCCCCGTAGGAACGTACCCCTTCCTAAATGGTTACTGGAGACTTCTCTTAGGAAGCCGTGGGCCTGTGTTCTCCTTACTGCTGTTCATTTCCACTGTATTACAGTTTAGGAGTTAAAAACCTTAAACCACAATCTGAGAACATAGTGGGTTTTTGTCTTCCTTCAACAGAACGGCATCCGATATCCAACGCCATCGATGGCACCAATAACTGGTGGCAGAGTCCTAGTATCCAGAACGGGAGAGAGTACCACTGGGTCACGATCACGCTGGACCTGAGGCAGGTGGGTGAGGCTGGAGGCACCGCAGGACACGGTGGGTGGCTGGGTTGTAATCTCATGTTGTTGTTTAGTCGCTAAGTTGTGTCTGACTGTTTGTGACCCCATGGACCACAGCACACTAGACTTCTCTGACCTTCACCATCTCCTGGATGTCCATTGAGTCAGTGATGCCATCCAACCATCTCATCATCTGTCGCCTTCTTCTCCTCCTGCCCTCACTCTTTCCCAGCATCAGGGTCTTTTCCAATGAACTGGCACCTTGCATCAGGTGGCCAAAATATTGGCGCTTCAGCTTCAGTATCAGTCCTTCCAATTAATATTCAGGGCTGATTTCCTTTAGGATTGACTGGTTTCATCTCCTTGCTGTCCAAATGACTCTCAAGAGTCTTCTCTAGCACCGCAGTTTGAAAACATCAATTCTTCAGTGCTCAGCCTTCTTTATGGTCCAAGATTCACATCTATTCACGACTACTGGAAAAATCATAGCTTTGACTATTGGACCTTTGTCAGCAAAGTGATGTCTCTGCTTTTTAATATGCTGTCTAGGTTTGTTACAGCTTTTCTTCCAAGGAGCAAGCGTCTTTTAAATGCTTTTTTATGCACAAGGGAAGTCCATTTGTTTCCTAACATGTTTACATCCTGATCTCACTGTTTTTCCACTTGGTAGATTTGAGTGAAACACAGAGTTTGTCCTTGGTACTGGTTCTTGTCACATTTATCATGCCCAGGGATCCTTGGGGTGATGAGTGGAATTGTTCCCATGTGGTTTGATTTTCTTAGACACTGTGTCAGGATGCTGATCATCCATCCACCTGTGATGGCTTGACGAGTGGTACTCAGTGTCCACACACATGCAGCTGGTGGGCACACAAAACACATGCATTTGCTGCCTTTCAAGCTGATTATCTTGCTGTTTTCACCGTGCAGCTCTAGTAAAGGGTTCTGTGTAGAAAATAAAGCTTGGAAACAGAAGAAGATCTGTTAAACGTCTGGACTCTGTGATGCTGTGTGCAAGAACTGTGAGCACCTGGGGTTGCCTAGCGCCTGGTGAGGAAGCCTTCAGCACCAGCTGGGAAAGGGAGGGTTTAATTGGCTTAGATCACATGTGAACCTCCCTAGCTTTGCTCAAGACCACATAGGAGAATGGGGAGAAATATGATATGAGCCCTGGTTGCCCCAGATATTTCCAGGGAAAAGAAGGAAAAGGAAAGAAATCTTGACTGAAAGGGATGCAAAAGAAAGGTGGCACTTTTGTCATATTTCTATTTCAGTTCTCTGGAAAAGCCATAACATAGCCTTCTTATTTCCATTCTGTTCCTCTTGGGTCAGAACTCGTCAGTATCATGGGAAATATGCAATGAAAGAGACAACTCATTCACAAGGTGTATAGTATGAATTTTGGAGATTTCATGATGAAGAATCATAATTTTTTGAATGAAAGTGAAATGTGAAGGTGTTAGTCGCTCTACTGTGTACAACTCTTTGAAATCTCATGGACTGTAGCCCAAAGACTCCTCTGTCCTTGGAACTCTCCAGGCAAGAATACTGGAGTGGGGAGCTATTCCCTTCTCCAGGGGATACTCCCGACTCAGGGCTTGAACCTGCATCTCCTGCATTGCAGGAGATTCTTTACCATCTGAGCCACCAGGGAAATCACAAAACACGCAGAATTTTAAGTAAAAACAAGACAATGCTGTGTATGTTCACGTATAAGGAACTTTTGAGCTCTAATCATAATGGTAAATGAGGTAGTAAGATGTGAAGCTGAGGAAACATTTTCCAAGTTCAGGTTCATAGAATCACGTAACTAAAATAATACATCTGGGCGTTTTCAGCCACAAATCCTAAATTAATATGACATGCCTTTGCCTTTTCAAATTCACCTAAAGGAAAAGAACAAAAACCCCTTTTTGCCTTGGCTTTTTTTTTTTTTTTTGATCTTTGTTTCAGTGGTAAGGATGCTTCTGCAGGAAATGTTGGTTTTCTCATCATCTTTTCAATGTATTTTCCTTCTTTGAGGGAAAAAAGTACAGCATTTGCATTATTAGGAATGTGATACTATGTGAGTTAGGCCAAATTAACAGCTGGACATTTTACAGAGAGACTTCAAATCCCAAGTTCCGCTGCTATTTATCTTGCAATTTGTCGATCTTGGCATCTTCTAACAAGAGAGCTTCTGCCATAAGTTGGACTGAATCAGCTTGAGGAATTCAGGGGCCTCAGTTTTAAGTCTTTAAGTCTTACTCACACTGAGTCATGGACAGAGTTATACAGGCTTCTAGGGCTTCCCAGGTGGCACTAGTGGTAAGGAACCTGCCTGCCAGTTGATCCCTGAATCGGGAATATCCCCTGGAGGAGGAAATGGCAACCCATTCCAGTATTCTTGCCTGGAGAATCCCATGGACAGAGGAGCCTGGCGGACTATGGTCCATGGAGTTGCAAAGAGTCAGACACGACTGAAGTGACTTAGCACAGTACGCAGTTAAATTCTAGTGTTTTAGATAAGCTTCTAAATTAAGATAATTTTAAATAACAAAATACTCAGAATTTTCTTCACCTTTTGCAGAATATAAAATTCTACTGTGCTTTAAGTTTTTTTAAAAAAGTTCAGATGGTTATATCTGAGCAAACCTTTCTCAGATATACTTATATATTGAGTATTTTTATTGTGAAATATTTTGAATATGTAGCAAATGTATTATTGTGACATACGTATAACCATCCCCAAGATTCAGGGATTTTTAAACATTTTGCCACATTGGGAACACTTTCCAAATGAATTGCAGTCATGGTGACATTGGACCAATGCAAGGTTTTTTGTATCTTAAGAAAATAGGACATTTGTTAGAAACAGGCACTGTGCCATTAGCTAACAAAGCTGACAGCAATGTCCCAGTAACTATTTCTTCACTGAGATCCAGTTGTCCCAATTTAATCACTGATGTCTTTTATAGATTTTGTTTTTCAAACCAGGATCAATAAAGAACACACATTGCATTTGATTACTATGCTTCTTAAACCTCTTCTAACCTGAATTGTTCTCCCTTTTTGGGGGGGGGGGCTTCCCAGGTGTTACTAGTGGTAAAGAACCTACCTGTCAATGCAGGAGACACAGGAGATGCGGTTTCAGTCCTTGGGTAAGGAAGATCCTCTGAAGGAGGGCATAGCAACCCACTCCAGTATTCTTGCCTAGAGAATCCCATGGATAGAGGAGCCTGGCGGGTTACCATCCATGGGGTTACAAAGAGTCAGACGTGACTGAAGCAACTTAGCATGCACACAGTGTTTTTAAAAACTGATACTCAGTTTTTGAAAACACAAGGCTTTTTGTCTTATAGAATATCCCACATTCTGGATTTGTCAGGTGGTTTCATTGTGATTTTAACATGTTCCTTTATGTCCTTTATTTCTCATGAACTAAACTCAGCTATAAGACTTGATTACATTCCAGTGAAGTATTTTTGGCCAGAACCCATGCTTGGCAATCCTGGCTGCTCTGTTGCATCCAGGGCTTGTTTTCTCATGAGACGCAAGGCTATCTTTGGGTCCCACTGAGGTATTGGCAGCTGGATCACTCTTTTGTCATACTGTCTCCTTTCTTTCCCATCTCTCATCCTTGTTTCCTGGGTCTCATTGACACGTAACTCTTAGAACGTGAAAGTGGTTACACCTTCTGATGACTTTCCCGTTGTCAAAGTCTGTATGTTTCTCTGTCAGGCCAGCTATTGACCAGCTGCTAGTTAATTTCTAGATTATACACCCCATGAGGGCAGGGACCACAGCTTTCTGCTTCCTCTTTTCTTCCTCCTTTCTCTCCCTTCCTTGTTAATGTTTATAGAGGCTTGTCTTGCATGCCCAGACATCAGCAGAGTTGAGGCAGTGAGTGTGGAATCACTGTGAACCAGTGCTTTATTTTTACCTTCCTTTTTTTGGTTCACAACCGGATTAAAAGATAATCAACCATCAGCTATACCCCATCAACTGCTTTGTTTCCCTTCTGTAAAAATGTAAGCTCTGAAGTACAGGTTTTAAAGTAAAATTAGGCAGACCTTAATGTTATCAAGAATCATTGCAACTTCATGTTGTAAATGTGTTCATGCAACTTAAATATGTCAGCTCCAAGGTTTTATGACCAAATCAGTCAGCTTCATTCTATTGGCAAGTGCCAAAGACACTGATCCTGTTCCTGACTTTCTAGTTGATGACAGCTGTAGAAATTATGGCATTTTTAGCTTCTGTATACAATGTTTGGTTACCTGAAAGATAAACTGAAGAAAAGATAGAAAGTTGTATTATCAGAAAGTCCATAAATGTTGTTTGGTTTGTCGTAAGATTTAACTATGGAGTGTTTGTTTTAGTAACATATTACAGGAGGAACGATTCAATTTATTTTTTCACTTGTTTAAAATAATGCATGTGATTCATTTCTTTCATTGATTCACTGTATGTTAGAATTTACACTGTTAGATACTTAGCAATGTCTTACTTAAAAAGAAAACAATCTGTGGGAACTGTTTTAAGAAAAAACTGATGAGTCACTTAACAAATGTAAAACTAACATATACATGGATGGTGTCCTGGAGAAGGAAATGGCAACCCACTCCAGTATTCTTGCCTAGAGAATTCCATGGACAGAGGAGCCTGGCAGGCTACAGTCCATGGCCTCGGAAGAGTCGGACATGACTTAGCGACTAAACCACCTCCACATGGATGGTGTCCAGTCATAAGCTATTGCTCACTGTCCAGTGACTTAAGAATATGTTCCATGGTGTTTTACCACTGACGCAAGCCAGGGATCCTTTGTGATAACTTAAAAATTTAAAGATCTCATTCTGAGAGAGGGAGCATGCACATTTGATAAATCTTGAATTTTATGACTGTCAGCATTTACTTGTTAATTATGTGAAACTGTATATATTCTATTGAACATATTTAAATATATTCCTATGGTAGTTTTCAACTGAATAACTCAAGGATTTCCAGTTTGAGATACTCTATGTTAGGATGCTGGGCAAATGAAAAGATGCTCAACATCTTTTGACACTGTGAAAATGAAAATCCACAATGAGATCACTTCATACCCATCAACATGGCTGTTATAAAAACAAAACAAAACAGAAAATAAGGGTTGGTGAGGGTATGGAGAAGTTAGAACCCTTGTGCAGGGATGGTTAGAAACGTCAAGTGGTGCAATACCATGGAAAACAGTATAGTGGCTTCCTTAAACATAGCATTTCCACATGATCCAGCAATTCCACTACTAGGTATATCCTCAAAGGAATTGAAAGTAGGAATTCAAAATGATGTTATATTAAAACACCCATGTGTTATAGCAGCCTATTCACAATAGCTGGAAGGTAGAAGGAACCAGGTATCGATCAACAATGAACAGATGAACAAAATGTGGTCTCTATATTTAATGGATCCTTTTGCCTTAAAAAGGAAGCATTTGTTATATACATGCAGCAACGTGGGTGGACCTTGAAAACATGCTAAGTGAAATTAGCATTTTTATTACGTATTCCTCTGGGCCGGGTGTCCTGCAATACCCTCACCCTGAACTGGCTCGTGGAACCCTCATAAGCACACAGTGAGTCTGGTTCCCCATTAGCTCCTTTTGACAAATGATGGAACTGAGGCTTAGTTGAGTTTATTCAAAAGTAGAACTCATGCCTGTCTGCATTCTTGGACGATATAGTCCCTCTAGCTGAGGTTTGTGACAAATGTGTATGTGTCCTGATGTTTTATTTAACTTTATAGCACGATCATTTCCCACTATAACTAAAATCATTATGAATCATTTTAAAGCTTCGCTAACATCTTGTTCTAGGGCTTACCCATCATTTGCACAACAGTTTATGCCTGACATTTTGGTTGCTTTTCTGTTATAGGTAATAACTTGAGGTTTCAGTGAAAAAGGATTACATGCTAGGAAAGGAGTGCAATGCATACAGATCATTTCCAAGGCTCAGAATGCACGTTTCTAGTTAGTTTTGAGTATTTCTTTCAAAGGAGATATTCACTGTCTGTGTGTAGAGGAATCTGTGAAAGTAAAAAAAAAGTGAAAGTGAAGTCACTCAGTCGTGTCCGACTCTTTGTGACTGTAGCCTACCAGGCTCCTCCGTCCATGGAATTTCCCAGGCAAGAGTACTGGAGTGGGTTGCCATTTCCTTCTCCAGAGGATCTTCCCGACCCAGGGATCGAACCTGGGTCTCCCCTCATTGTCGGCAAACTCTTTTACCATCTGAGCCACCAGGGAAGTCACTAGAGGAATCTATACCTATATTCATATATACAGTTATATGTAAGGAATCCATATACAGTATATAGATTGTATAGTACATGTAGTACCTAATCTATATATAATATATATAATTTAGTATTATAAAATTTAGAATAGTATAGAGTTTAGTAATAGTGTATATAGAATATATACAGTATATTATCTGTATACCATATAGAATCTATTACTGTTGTTCAGTTGCTAAGTCATGTCTGACTCTTTGAGACCCCATGAACTGGGGCATGCCAGGCTCCCCTGTCCTCCTCTATCTCCTGGAGTTTGCTCAAGTTCATATCCATTGAGTTGGTGATGCCATCTAACCATCTTATCCTCTGCCACCCTTTCCTTCTTTTGCCTTCAATCTTTTTGCCTCCCTTTGCCTTCAGTCTATTAATACATATACATGACTGTTCAACCTATATATTGTATACTCATATACTATGTGTGTATATATATATGTGTGTGTATATTGTTGTTGTTGTTCAGTCGCTAAGTCGTGTCTGACTCTTTGTGACCCCATGGACTGCTGCACGCGAGGCTTCCCTGTCCTTCACTATCTCCCAGAGTTTGCTCAAACTCACGTCCATAGAGGTGGTGATGCCATCCAACCGTCTCATACACAAACACACACATACACAAACACATGTACCTATATCTACACAGGTATAGGTTATAGACTATAGCGTTTTTTCTTGTCTGTATTACTTCATCTCTGATAATCTTGGGGAGGAGACGGCCCCTCTTTGGAGATGACGAGATAGCAGTGCAGAGTGTGGTCCGCTACTTGCCCAGAGTCACATGGCTGTAACAGCTGCCTCTGGGGCTGGACACTGTGACTTCCATCTCCTTCCACACCATCCAGGTAGTCTCCCCTCCTTTGTTCTGGTCTCCCACGATTGTTCCCTCTCTGTTATGGTTTCCCGGGGAGACTGGCAGGCACTCAGACAACTTCCCTCTGGCTTGGGAGTGTCTGGGTTCTTCTTAAACCCCCCTTCCTTTGCTACCCAGCAGGGTCCTATCCCCTGGGCATGGGGCGGAGTATCAACGCTCCTTGCATGGTAAATCTGGGTGCACCCTAATATGTTTTTGGTCAAGAAGCAGGAAAATGCATCTATGTTTAGTAATCTCCTTTTAAAATGTTTCAAACTGGGCAAAATTTTCACTGGGAGTGGCCCGATTTGTGAGTAAAAATGTGTAATATCCCTTTAGAAGACAAAGTGTGTTTCGTAAAAAGAGGAAACATTTTCTATGGCATTGAAGATAAAGGCTGCTTTTTGAAGCAGTGCTTTATACTCTGTGTAGGTTTAATTAGGAAGTAGCACTTTGTTGTGGGAACATAATCACAGAAGGACCTTTGTTTTATGCAAACCTTTAGACAAGAGCTGCTTGTGTGCTGGGTTTTATAAAACCTCATTAATCTGGATGTCTTCTGTTGTTCCCCCCCCCCCCCCCAAATTTCTGAAAAATTGGCAAGAGCTGGATTGAGGTCTATCATTGTATCATCCAAATGTAAAGTGTTTGCTAAGCACATTGACAGGTAAACAAAAAAAGAACAGGCAAATTTCACATTCTTAAGACTGAAAATCTTGAAAGACTTTTAGAACATGAGTTGCATGTAAATTGGAACTTCTCATTACAAATGAGTCTTGGGTGTTTGTTAAAACAGGTCAGGCAGAAATTCCTCCCGGAGATCCTGGTCGAAATGACCAATGGCTGTGTATTTGCATTTATTCAAAATGATTTTATTTCAATTTTGTATTACTTCACATGGGTCTCAACTGATTTCAAATACTAAGTTTTTCTTGAGTTTGTTTCGCAAAATGAATAGATGGGAAGGAACCAAGTCCCTGATTATGAGTTGGAAGTAGGCCACAAGAAATTCTTGTCCTTCAGACGTTTTTATCTCTTTCGTCCTGTTCTCCGTGAAGCTGCTAGTCTCAGAGATATGTCTGTCTTGTGTTTTCACATTTTTATTATCTCATTTTGTTTTCTCCTCCACAGCGTCTCTTCCAGTTATCTACTACTGTGTAAGAGACCATTGCCAAACGTTATAGCTTGAAGCAACATTCATTTTATGTCTTTCTGAGATTGTTTCTGGGGGTCAAGTTTTGGGAAGACGGTGAGTGGGTGTGTCTCAGGCAGCAGTCCATTGCCAGGGGAGCAGCTGGTCTGGAGGAGGGGCCCCTGGGCAGCTGGGGGTAGGGTCTGGGCAGCTAAGGGAGGGGTGCTAGGGTAGCTGGGGAGGGGTCTGGGCATCTGGAGGAGGGGCCCCGGGGCAGTTGGAGGGGCTGTCTGGGAGGCTAGGGAGAGGTCTGGGCATCTGGAGGAGGGGCCCCGGGGCAGTTGGAGCGGGTGTCTGGGAAGCTAGGGAGAGGTCTGGGCAGCTGGGGAGGCGGCACTGGGGCAGTTGGAGCGGGTGTCTGGGAGGCTAGGGAGAGGTCTGGGCAGCTGGGGAGGCGGCCCCGGGGCAGTTGGAGGGGGTGTCTGGGAGGCTAGGGAGAGGTCTGGGCAGCTGGGGAGGCGGCCCCGGGGCAGTTGGAGGGGGTGTCTGGGAGGCTAGGGAGAGGTCTGGGCAGCTGGGGAGGTGGCACTGGGGCAGTTGGAGCGGGTGTCTGGGAAGCTAGGGAGAGGTCTGGGCAGCTGGGGAGGCGGCACTGGGGCAGCTGGGGGGCGGGCTGGCCACGGCTGTCCCTTCATCTGGTCTCGGGGCTCCTCCTTGTGACCTCTGCTTGTGGGCTAGGGGCTTCCTCACAGCATGGCAGCCCTAAGGCAGGCTGTGAGCGGGCAGTTCAGGGCTCCAGCACAGGTGTTCCAGAGAAAGCGACAGAAGTTGCGTCCCTTTGGGACCTGGCCTCAGTGTCACTCCGCATCCCCCTCTTTGCTCTGTGGACCTGAAGTTGGCCGAGATTCAAGTGGAGGAAACACAGGGCAACCCCAGCCTTTCACAGGAAGAGGGATAACAACTCTGAGACGTCTCTGAACCCCTGCTGCCTCACACTTCCGAAAAGAGGCTTCTCTCTGCCGATCTCCCATAGCTTACCTTCTAGGGACTGTGCCTTTATATTTAGGTGACATAAAGAGCTGTAGGACCAAGTGGAGATACAGACATTGCACCTTAAATTGTTCAATGTTAATGACAAGTGAGCTGAATTTGTTGTTATTCAGTCACTAAGTCGTGTCTGACTCTTTGTGATCCCATAGACTGCAGTACCTCAGGCTCCTCTGTAATCCAGTATCTCCTGGAGTTTATTCAAACTCAGGTCCATTGGGTTGGTGATGCCATCCAACCATCTCATTCTCTGCTGCCGTCTTCTCCCTTGGCCTTCAGTCGAAACAGCATCAGGGTCTTTTCCAGTGAGTCAGCTCTTTGCATCAGTATTGGAGCTTCAGCTTCAGCATCAGTCCTTTCAAAGAATATTCAGGGTTGATTTCCTTTATTATTGACTAGTTTGATCTCCTTGCTATCCAAGGGATTCTCGAGTTTTCTCCAGCACCACAGTTCAAAAGCATCAGTTCTTCAGTGCTCAGCTTTCTTTATGGTCCAACTCTCACATCTGTACATGACTACTGGAAAAACCATAGCTTTGACTATCTGGACCATTGTTGACAGAGTGATGTCTCTGCTTTTTAATACATGAACATAACTGAGGGCATATGTAGAGTTTCCTTTCCTGACAAGATTTATTTTTAAGCTTTATCCGATGTGTGTCATCAATGGTGGTTTGCCAAATAGTCAAGCGTAACCATTTTTCCAGTTAGCACAACGTAGTTTACCAAAGCTCCCCCCTTTTTTCTTTTCCTGATTTAAATGGCAGAGTGTTGGCTGTACTGTTAGTCTTGCTTGCTCTACGGGGCTTCTTAGATCAGCCTTGGGAGGATTTTGGAAAGTGAGTGAAGAGAATTTTGCAGGACTCTGTCAAAATATACTTTCCTATCTCCAACTGTTTTGGCTTCAAAATAAAGCTTTTTGTATATTTATGGAAAGAAAGGGAGGTCTGTTCTGGAATTATTTCTTCCTGTTATAGTAAAGCTAGAAAAAAAAAGATGTTTTAATTTCTGAAGAAATTTTTCTTTGAAAAATACATTTTGGAATCCATTCCTGTGTTTTCTTTTAACTTTTTTTTCCCCTGCTTTTTACTTAGCAATGTATTCAAATGGTAACATCTAACATCTTCATCTTTAAAAGGAAATCTGTAACAAAGTAAAAAAAAAAAAAAAGTAACTCATGAATACCTCTGCTGTATCTCAAAATGTCTCACATGCTTTTAATGCCTTCAATGGACCTTCCATCTATGCAGAACTTCCTTTTTTCTGATATAGAAGCAGAAAATACTTAATGTAAGAAAAAAAAATAAATCACTTGTGATCCTAACAGCCAGGAATTATCTTCTGATCCATTCTGTCATATCGGAGAACACTGTCTATGTTTAATAATTCATAACATCTGCTTCTGAAGGGCTGACATCTCAGGATTCCTTGATGAATCCTGGGATTCAATGGCCACATCCCGGGAAAGTAATCAATAAACAATTGGTTCCATATAAATGTAGATGTGGTCACTATATCTTAAATTGTCCTTTAAGGTTGATCTTGGCCTTCAGGGTCTTCTGGGCTAATGGGGGAGAGAGGCAAGGAAGCAGGTGAGTGGTTTGGGGGATGTGAGGATTGAGCAGGCTTGGGGCACAGAAAGTGAAAGTGTTAGTTCACTCAGTCATGTCCGACTCTTTGGGAACCCATGAACTGTGGCCCACCAGGCTCCTCTGTCCATGGCATTCCCAGGGCAAGAATACTGAACTGGGTTGCCATTTCCTCCTCCAGAGGATCTTCCTGACCCAGAAATTGAACCCTAGCTTCCCACATTGTAGGCAGATTCTTTACCATCTGAGCCACTTGGGAAGCTTGAGGGCATCAGAGAAACAACCCAAATGCAGGATTGGCTGAGGGAAGTGTGCCCAGGAGACAGCGGCACGGGAAAGGCCTGTTTGTGGTGCTAAAATAGTCCATCCAGTGTGATCATAATGTATATCTTTCATTTTTCTTTTTACTCAGTTATATAGTTTACACACAGGCTTCCCTGGTAGCTCAGATGGTAAAGTATCCACCTGCAATGTAGGAGACCCAGGTTCCATCCCTGGGTTGGGAAGATCCCCTGTAGAAGGAAACAGCCATCTACTCCAGTATTCTTGCCTGGAGAATTCCATGGACACACAGTTTACATACAGTGAGGTGCACATTCAAAAATACTGCTGTTTATACACTCACTAACAGTGAATGAAAGGTGTGTCTCATTACCCCTTAGTAGCACAGATGCTAACAGTTTCTTTTTTTGTTCTTTGTTTATTGAACAGCAAGGAATTTTCATTCATTTGGATATAATGTGTATTTATTTATTTATATTTTGTTACTTTATTGAACACATATTTGGGAGCACTGAGCTCAATTCAGATGCTTAACAATGTTTGTCTGATATTGTTGATCACCTTCACAGGTATAAATTATGCCATGATTATTCATCTCTGTCCAGACAAATGTTTTGTCAAATGGTGGTGACAGTTTTAATCTTTGAATATGGTTGTAAGAGGCAGGAAAGAATTTTCAAGTCATAACAAAAGAGAACAAAATTGAATGAACTCTAAATACCATCCTTTTGAGAGGTGCCAGTTGTCAGAAGAATAGCTATGGTACTTAAGGAAGTACCATAAAGTCGAAAGTCCAATAGTGATACCTAACATCCCTACTTTGCATTTTATAAAATGTTTTCCTATTTATTGTTTCACACCTATGATGGAAGAAATCTAAAGAACATGTAGATTCATATTTATATATTACTCATTGTGAATAATGCATTGTGGTGTAGAGAATACAACTGAATTGATCATTTTAAGCCTGACTCCTGGAAAACATATTTTTAAAACATATTTTTATATTATATTGGAGTATAGCTGATTAACAATTAGCTGTAATAGTTTCAGATGCACAGCAGAGCGACTCAGCCATATGTGTATATACATGCATCCATTCTCTCCCAAACTCCCCTCTCATCCAGGCTGCCACATGATAGTGAGCAGAGTTCTCTGTGCTCTACAGTAAGCCTTTGTTGGTTATTCATTTTAAATACAGCAGTGTGTGCATGTCCATCCCAAACTCCCTAACTCTCCCTTCCCCACATCCTTCCCTCTGGCAACGAAGAGCTCCATCTTTAAGTCTGTGAGTGTCTTTCTCTGGATTGTAAGAAACTGAAATCTATTAATCACCAATCAGAGTTCCTTTGACAGCAAAGGAAATCAACCCTGAATATTCATTGGAAGTATTGATGCTGAAGCTCCAAGACTTTGGCTACCTGATGCAAAGAGACAAGTCATTGGAAAAGACCCTGATGCTGAGAAAGACTGAGGGCAGGAGGAGAAGGGGCCGACGGAGGATGAGATGGTTGGATGGCATCACCAACTCGATGGATATGAGTTTGAACAAACTCCGGGAGATGGTGGAGGACAGGAAAATCTGGCATGCTACAGTCCGTGGAGTCACAAGGAGTTGGACACGACTCAGCGACTGAACAGCAATAAATCACAAAACGTTACCTTTTTTAGCACACGAGTGGGGATTAATTCTGGAAGTCTGACTCTGCAAGCTTGGTCTTAGTGAGGTGATGACGCTGCCGAAGTCATGACAAAGATGGAAACTCTTGGGGACTGAGGCGGCTGCCTGCTTGTGCCAAGGCATTCAGACCTGTGCTCCTTTGAAACCTGTGCTCAGGTACTTGGAAGCACTGGCTTGCCCTGGCCTGGTGGCCTCCATGCCCCATAAGGTATGGAAATGAATCCTGGGAAAGCTGGGAGATCAGATTAAAAGCTGCAGATAATTAGCTGGGATGCCCACATATCTGAGAAGCTTGGTGAAGCCTGACCACTCATCAGTTTCTTTGCAGTGGCTTATGCTTTCTTAAGAGTAGCTGATAGCCACTGCAATATGTGTAAATAGCTCTGTCCTTTGTTGTGTGTATGTGTGTTTAATTAGTATTCTTTCTTTTGTAGCAAAGTTTTAGATTTGGAGAAAAATTGAGTGGAAAGTATGAGTTCCCATATACCCCCACATAAGAGTTGTTTTGTATTTTTTTTCCATCAAACTTGGGTTAATTTTAATCTTTTTTTTAAAAAATTGAAATCATAAAGTGACTGAGATAGTGCAGTTTTAATAGTTTCCAAGACCTTCCCTCTGACAAGTAGGTGACTGTTGAGAATTGTCAGTCTTATAATTTAAAAATTTCTGTTTTCTCTACTATTTTATGACATGTAATCAGAAGATATTTATCTTTGTGCTTCATGTGCTAAAGGCATGAGAAAGCCCATGAAATAACTGTTTATTAGGTCTCCATTGAGGTGGCGACCATTTAGGATCATTTACAACCTCGAAGCAGACTCTAGGACCAGGCGAGGAGCGGGACTGCCCAGAGGTCAGCCCTGCACGTAGGAAACAGCAGCAGAGGAGAGCCCGCCTCTGAGCTGTGGGTCTCCAGTCACATCATGCAGAAGCCTCCTTTCATTCTCAAACCCTAACGTTTGTGCTCCGATTCTGTATTTTGTGAAGTCATCAGGCCTTGCCAGGGCTTAGTAAGAGCCTGACAGAACTAGGGCTGGGGGAAAGACAGGACTTCATCATCCCCTCTGGGCTGCTGGCCTGCCCTCCACACTGCTTGGTGGGCTGCTCCAGACTTGGTTCCTGTTATTTTGGTTCAGTCGCTCAGTCATATCCGATTCTTTGCCACCCCATGGACTGCAACACACCAGGCTTCCCTGTCTTCCCTGTCCTCCACTATCTCCCAGAGTTTGCTCAAACTCATGTCTATTGAGTCGGTGATACCATCCAATCATCTTGGATGGTATCAACATCCTGGATGGACAACAACATCTCTATTGTCCCCTTATCCTCCTGCCTTCAGTCTTTCCCAGCATCAGGGTCTTTCCCAATTTCTAAACAAGAGTTGATTCCTAATCACGCTCTATTTAGAAATCTCCATTTCCCCCCCAAAACTTGAGTCTTTGTATCATTCACTTTTCTCTCCCTAGTTTCACATCTTCTTTTCTCTTGTGGTAAAACATACATAACATAAAATTACCATTTTAACCATTTCTAGGTTCACTGGCATTCACATTGTTGTGTAACCATCACCACTATCTACCTCTGGAACTTTTTCACCTTGGCTAACTGAAACTCTGTCCTCATTAAACACTAACTCCCCATCCTTCCTCCTCTCCCCAGCCCCAGTTTTCCACAGTTCTAATTTTCATCTCCATGAGTTTGATTATTCTCCACAACTCGTATGAGTGGAATCATACAGTACGTGTCCTTTTGTGTCCAGCTGACTTCATTTAACATAATGTCCTCCAGTTTTAGACATGTTGTAGCATGTATCAGAATTTTGTTCCTGTTTTAGACTCAATAGTATTCCACTGTATCCCAGAGCTTGTTTAGCCATTTATTTTATTGCTTTTAAAATTTTATTAATTATTTATTTATTTATGGCTGTGAAGGGTCTTCACTGCTGCGGGCAGCTCTCCAGCTGTGGTCTGCAGGCCCTTCACCACGGTGGCCTTCCTTGTTCTGGAGCACAGGCTGTAGGGTGTGCGGGCATAATCGTTGTTGCACCTGGACTCCAGAGCACAGGCTCAGTAGTCGTGGCACACCGGCTTAGTTGCTCCGTGTGGCATGTGGAATCTTCCCAGAGCAGGGATCGAACCCAGGTCCCCTGCATTGGCAGGCAGACTCTTCAATGAGCCGGGGAAGCCCCTGTTTAGCCATTTAGCCATGATTTTTGGAGGAACCGCCATATTGTTTTCTGTTAACGGCTACATGAATTTACATTCCCACCACATTATTTTAAATAAACAAAAGCCTTCCTATAAGGCATTTATTTAGCAGTTTTTAAGTGTAATGGTTTGTCAGGTCGACGCCTGAGAAATTCTAGATGTTCTGTGAAGTTAGAGAGGTTCCTAAAGAAAGATGGGAATCTTCAAATAGGATGTGGACCAAGGTTCCATGTACTGAGTGAAATCTTGCAGAAACAAAAAATGCTTTCTAATCTCTCTAGGGCTGATACTATAAGCGATTCAGCTAGATTTAGTGACCAGAGGAAATAAGCACATAGTCATTGTGTCCAGGGGCTGTAAATGTGTAACTCAAAGGTTAATGTTTAATGGACCCGGTCAGGTGCAGATTCACACGGTTTCTCTAGACGATGTTGCCAGTTGGATTTGTGAGGCTTAATGATTAGGGGCCCCTTTTACTTTTAGGGAGCGATGGGACTGTTTTCTCATGATGAAGGGCTGAGAAGAGGGCTGTGGGGCCATCTGCTTCTAACTTGCTGAATCTCCTGGGCTTCATAGGTCAGCGGGAGGACCAGGAGAGGAAGTGAAAGGAAGTGTTCAAGTGTTTTCAGCCAGAAATTCTCTGGGACTGAGGACAGAAGAGGGGAGTGGTGGCTTTGAGGCCACATGGGGGAGACTTGTCCTGTCTTCCTGAGGTGTCTGGCCAAAGCTGGAAAACCTTGCTGGGCCTCCACGTTTTCTTTCTCACTCACATTAAGACTCTCACTCTTTAAGACTCACTGGCTTTTTCTCTAATTTAGTCTTGGCCTTTGCGGTGTCACCACCAGCATCTCTCACGACTTCCTGGCACCAGCATTCAATTCCATCTTCTTCTCATCCCTGGTGACCCGGTAACTCCCTGGTTCAGGGTCCTCAAATGGTCAGGAAGTCTGAACGTTCTGCAAAGAGCCCTGTCCTGCCTGCTCCCCTCCCATCTCAACACTCAAGCCAGCTGAACCTCTCGTTGTTTCCCCGCCCCGTGCTCTGGCCTGCAGGGTCCCAGCTTCCTGTCCCCCAGGAGCTTTCTCTCCTCCCCTAGATGCCTCCCTCTCTTTGCAGAGATCCTTCAGAGAAACCTTCCCTGACCCTACTGTTTCTCCAGACTAGAGTGCCCCCCAGACATCCCGATCACCTCTGTCGTTCTTCCGGGACCCTGGCCCACCTGTCTGCCCATCAGGGCATCCAGGCCACACTGATGACTGTGTCCCGCACTTCAGCACCGTTTTCATGGCCCCTGACACAGTCCTGTTACTAATACGGAGCAGACGTTTGATCAGCGTCTACAGAATGAGTCTCCAGTGGAAGAAGCATCCTTTGGGTGTTGGAAGCATCCTTTGCTCTCAGCCTCTTGTGTACCGGGGAGGGTGTTGGTGGCGGTGGCTGGGGACATCTCTGACACCGCAGCTCTGCCTTCCCACCCCTTCCTGGGAGAGGGGCTGTTGTTTTTCTAACAGAGAGCCAAGCTGACCCGTCCCTCTGGGCTCCATCCGCCCTGCTCTTCTCCGCCTGGGCGGGCTGTTCTCAGGAGGCCCAGTCCTGACACCAGGACAAGGCCATCAAACAGGCAGGCGTGTGTCTCAGCCTGTGACGCCAGAGGCTGAGTGTCAGACTGTACTCTGCAGCCACCTTCTAGGCCACCACCTCCAGGTCTGCTTTTTCCTGGATCATCCCTGACTTCCTCCAGTCTCCATGACAGATTCCCGAGCCTCCTTCCATGGTCGGGAGGGAAGGAGGAACTGGCATTGACCGCCCACTCTGTTCCAACATGAAAAAGTGGCACTGCGTCTGGGGGAGAAAGTTCAGTGTAATTTCAAAGGCTGGGATATTCCTGGGTGAAAAACCTGTGTCCCCGGGTGATGGGTGGTCAGGAGTCTGGGGACAGGAAAGGTGCTTTTTAGGTTTCTTAGGTCCTAGAAGGGCTGGTACCTGCATTTTCCACGTGGGTTTATCTCATTCTTGGGCTCAGCTGTCACCCCGCACCTCCAGGTGGGGAAAAGTAATGAAAATCTCCACAAAGAGCCTTTGGGGACCTTCCTGGCTGTGCTTTTGAGGTTGTTCCAGTTCATCTCCCACAAAACTTAGTCAGATCTTCCCAGAATGCTTGGAGAAATTAAATGCTAGGAGCTTTTCTACAGAGAGATCCATGAGACAGGGGTTGGAGACCAGCCTTGTACTTCCAGTTTTGATTCTTCATGGGGCTCAACACATATCCTTGGAAACGATCCCCTGAGTCACCCTGAGATGGAACCAGGGACTCGTGAACCCTGGGACTCCTTACCCGTGGGCTCTTTTAGAAAGAGCTTTCCTAGTTGATGAAAAACAGAACTTCTCCTGCAGGGGGGTTTAGTTACCCCTTTCCCATCCCCAGGTAACTGGTCCTGGTTCTCTTTTTAATTCTGCAGTGGGCCCCTCACTCTGCCTTTCCTTCCTTGCTCATCAGCTTTCTCACCCCGGCTTTTCCCGCGTGCATGTGGACAATCTGAACTTGGCGCCAGAATGAGTCAACCGTGATTTTTCTGAGACAGGAAGCTGAAGAATTTTCAGAAAAGAAACCTATTTGATCTACAATTGCCACTACAAGTAGCTAGTCCCTCCTCACCTCCATAAAAAGAAGAAAAAAGAAGAAAAGAAAGATGGGGAAAGACAGTGGATTCTGACCTGTTTACCCTGCACTTCTAATGACAGCAGCAAATTTAAAGAGCAACAAACCTCTTTTATTTCACACTTCTCTTCTCATTCATGAAGCTAAGTCCTTTTGTCTGTTCATTTTGGGTACCGGTCCGAAAATGAGATGATAAAAGTGTAACAGTCATTATCATCAAATAGAAATGATATTTTAAGATCACTGTCCATTAGAGATTTACCTAAAATTTGAATCCTGTGGATCCTACACACCAAGTAAAGGTCCAAGACCCAAACATCTCTCATTCTGCCAAATGTTTGATGTTGTTTCACGTCATTATCAATTGACAAGCTACTTCAGGATACATACTCTGTAAAACCAGAAGGGAATCATAGCTGTGTTAGTAATTAGCCTTCTAGTAAATAATTGCTTCTTTATTCTTGAGTAATAAATACTAGCTCAAATGATCACTTTGAATTTTATTTTCTAATAATATCCAAAGAAGTAAACTTTTACAAAACACAGATTCACCAATTTTATAAGAATAGTTGAGCAATCATAATATTCAGTCACTCAGTTGCTCAGTCGTGGCCAACTCTTGCAACTCCATGGACTATAGCCTGCCAGGCTTCTCTGTCCTTGGAATTCTCTAGGCACGAATTCTGGAGTGGACTGCCATTTCCTTCTCCGGGGACTCCTCCCGACCCAAAGATTGAACCCGTGTGTCCTGCATTGGCCAGTGGATTCTTTACCACTGTGCCGCCAGGGAAGCCCCAATTGAACAATATGATTTCTCAAATAGACTGAACTATCTCTTTTCTAAAATGTAATCCGACTGCAAAACTAAATCTCTTTTGGACTTCCCTGGTGGTCCAGTGGTTAAGAATGCATGCGGCAATGAAGACCCAGTGCAGCCAAAAATAAATAAAATGAATGAAAATTTACAAAACAAACAAAAAACTTAAAAAAATATATAAATCTCTTTTGCCTATGAAAAGGTCATTCCCACTGGGTAAGAGAAAACAATCCTCCACCCACTGTTTCACTATGGCCTGGGAGGCAGGTACGTGCCTGTGGGCAGAATTTCCAGCCAGGGTCCCGTGTGGCATCTGGGCCTCTGCAGTTAGGCAGCTGAGCTTTCCGGGAAGCAGAGACACTTCGTTTCCCCAGCACATGTGAAGCTGAGCCCTGATGTTGGAGAATTAGGCTCCATGTATTGTTCTTATCTCTGTGCCTGAGGTTGATTTAATACATTAAAGATTGAGGCCCACATGAAAGTTCCTGTCTGGATTCCTGTGTCTAAAGTGGTATTGGGTGTGCATGCATTTTATTTATGTGGCACTGTTTATGTGCATTCCAGCGATCATTAACAAAGGCCACTCAGTGGAAAACCCAGATGAAAGTGGATTTGAAAGTGGCTGTATCAGCTACAGGTTTTGGCAAGACCTCAGTGACGCTGAATGTAGTGAAAGCCCTGTGTCATCAATTTGTGTTCAGCCAACCTTATATGGAGAGACAAGGCAGTTCAGTCAACCGTGCTAAAGAGCAGCCACAGAAATATCATGGATTTCATTTGGGCAAAGGTTCTATATCTTAACAAAGAAGCCCTCACTGTTGTTTTATATTAGGTGCTAAGACCTGTTTGTCAGCACACAACGGGTGAATTAGACAAGCTTGTGTTCGTTTGCTTAGGGCTGCTGTAGCCCATACAGAAGACCTGGGGGTTTAAACAGCAGAAATGTGTTAGCACAAACACATGAAAAGATGCTCAACATCACTCATTATCAGAGAAATGCAATCAAAACCTCAATGAGGTACCATTACACGCCAGTCAGAATGGCTGCTATCCAAAAATCTACAAGCAATAAATGCTGGAGAGGGTGTGGAGAAAAGGGAACCCTCTTACACTGTTGGTGGGAATGCAAACTAATACAGCCGCTATGGAGAACAGTGTGAAGATTTCTTAAAAAACTGGAAATAGAACTGCCGTATGACCTAGCAATCCCACTCCTGGGCATACACACCGAGGAAACCAGATCTGAAAGAGACACGTGTACCCCAATGTTCATCGCAGCACTGTTTATAATAGCCAGAACATGGAAGCAACCTAGATGCCCATCAGCAGACGAATGGATAAGAAAGCTGTGGTACATATACACAATGGAATATTACTCAGTCATTAAAAAGAATTCATTTGAATCAGTTCTAATGAGATGGATGAAACTGGAGCCCATTATACAGAGGGAAGTAAGCCAGAAAGATAAACACCAATACAGTATACTAATGCATATATATGGAATTTAAAAAGATGATAATGATAACCCTATATGCAAAACAGAAAAAGAGACACAGATGTACAGAACAGACTTTTTTTTATACTCTGTGGGAGAAGGCAAGGGTGGGATGTTCAGAAAGAACAGCATTGAAACAAGTATACCATCAAGGGTGAAACAGATCACCAGCCCAGGTTGGATGCATGAGACAAGTGCTCAGGGCTGGTGCACTGGGAAGACCCAGAGGGATGGGATGGAGAGGGAGGCGGGAGGGGAGGGGGGATCGGGATGGGGAACACATGTAAATCCATGGCTGATTCATGTCAACGTATGGCAAAAACCATTATAGTATTGTAAAGTAATTAGCCTCCAACTAATAAAAACAAATGGAAAAAAAAAGAAAGAAATGTGTTAGCAGAGTTCTGGGAACTGGAAGTTCAAAATCAAGGTGCTGCTGGCAGGGTCAATTCCGTCTGAGACCTCCGCTCTTGGCTTGCAGATGGCCATCTTTTCACTGTGTCCTTACCGGGTTGACCCTCCATCTGTGTGTATAGGTCCTAATCTTCTATTTCTAAAACGACACCAGTCAGACAGGATTATGACCTCCTTGACCTTGATTGACTCTTTAAATACCTCTATCTGGATACAGTCCCCTTCTGAGGTACTAGGGGTTAGGACTTCAGCATTTGGATTTGGGGGAGACATTTCTGCCAGTAACGTGATTTAACATATTGCATCTAGATGCTTCATAGCCCCCTCTTCTGCTTTTGCAGATTTCTATCTCATAATCCCTTTTTTGGTTTGTTTCCCAGTCTCCAGTTTGGGGAACTACTCAGAGTTTGTGAAAACAACGCCCAGCATCATAGCTGAAGGCCTTGATCAAGATACTTAAACGATTTGTCCTAAAGCTTTTGCACTATGGTTATTCTTACACTGGATATCATTTTGTGACACGTGACTGACCTCTCTGTCTAAAAGCCAACAAGGGTTTGATGAAAGTACAAGAAAATGGTATTGAAACGATTGCTGCTGGTTGAGGTCAGAGATTTGGAAAACTGGATTGGTGTTCACATGTTGCTCAGCTCAGGGTTTCTTTCTTTTCCCTTGCAATCTGTAGAAGTGTGGTTTACATTTTAGTACCTGTGAGATCCTGGGAAGATGATTTAATCTTTCTGTGCCTCGGTTTTCTTATCTGTAAAGTAGCGGGAGTAATAGTACATATTTCATGAGAAGAATGTAGTTAGAAAGGTTTGAAGTGCTAGTAATTCTAATAAAGCACTTAATTTGTCCTTAGGCACAGCAAGTACTGTGGCTCAGCAGGTAAAGAATCTGCCTACAATACAGGAGTCACAGGAGCCTCAGGTTTGATTCCTGGGTCAGGAAACCCCCCTGGAGAAGGAAATGGCAACCCACTCCAGTATTCTTGCCTGGAGAATTTCTTGGACAGAGGAGCCTAACAGGCTACAGTCCATGGGTCTCAAAGAGTTGGACACAACTGAGCGACTGAGCAAACAAAATGTAGTAAATAAAAATATATATAAATGATAGAATATATGAATTACAAAACTGGGGAAAGGTTTTTTTAAAAAAAAAAAAACCTCCCCCCAAAACAAAGCCATGTAATTATGTTCATAGGAGAATTTTCTGGAGATGTTTATGCTCAAGCAGAATAGCCTTTACCTTATTTTAATTATTGTACGTTTAAATTGATGAAGATGGTTCTAGATTTTTAAACATGGACGTTCAGCTCTGGATACAAGCAGTTCCTGATTTTCCTCATTACTGAAATCCAATAACATTGTTTTGCTTTTAATGTGCTTTATTGGAGGGCGTTTCTTGTAGGTGAACAAAGTTATTGTAATGAGATAGAACTGTCCTTCCCAGGGAATAGTTCAGTAGATGAGAATAAAATATTTTGGTTTATGGTGGGTTAATTTTAAGGAATTGTGTTCATGGAATTGATGAGGGCTAAGATGGGGAGAGGCTTAAGACAAAAACAAAAAACCAACAAGCCAAGAGGTCATATAGTTGGACTCATCCAGTATGTAGCCTTTTCAGACTGGCTTCTTGCACTTAGCAATATGCATTTAAGATTTCTCCATGTCTTTCTGTGGCATGAGAGCTCAATTTTAAAAATTATTATTACTGAATAATATTCTGTTGTATGAACATCACACTTCCTTTATCCATTCATCTGTGGTAGTTTTCAGCTCCTTTGGGTAAGTACCAAGGAGCATGATTGTTAGATTGTATGGTTAGATCATATTTAATTTTGTAAGAAATCACCAAACTATCTTCTGAAGTAGCTGCAGCATTTTGCATTTCCACTAGCTCTGAACGAGAGTTCCTGTCACTCCACAACCTCACCAGCATTTCGTGTTGTTGGTGTTCTGGAGTTTAACCGTTGTGAAAGGTGTATAGTGAGTTGACTTCTTTTTTCTCATCTCCAAATCAATGTATGAGAAATACATCACTACTATTAATGAAATATAATGCAACTATGACCATTAAGAATCCTGCTGGAGAAAGACACTGGAAACAAGAAAACAGGCACTTATGCTGGCATTAACATTATTGGGACTTCCCTAGTGGTCCAGTGGTTAAGACTCCATGCCGCCATGCAGAGGGCACATGTTCCGTGCCTGGTGGAGGAACTAGATCCCACGTGGTACATAGCACACCCAAATTATAAAAAAAAATTACACTGCTAATAACAATAATAATAATAATACAGATTCATTTGTGAATAGTTTGAGTATATTTTGAAAACAAATGCCGCCAGAAAAACATTTACAAGATACATCTCTTTTATGAGCAGTTATCTTCAAAAGCAGTAAAAGACACTGGAAGTCATCATATGGCAGTGCTCTCAAGAGGCACTTTGAATTCTGAGCACCTGTTACTGGTTATTGATTGAGACTTTTCAACGGCTCTGTTCCAGGTCTTCCAGGTCGCTTATGTCATCATCAAGGCAGCGAATGCCCCTCGGCCTGGAAACTGGATCTTGGAACGTTCTGTGGATGGTGTAGAATTCAGCCCCTGGCAGTACTACGCCGTCAGTGACACGGAATGTTTGACTCATTACAACATCACTCCGAGACGGGGGCCGCCCACCTACAGGGCGGATGACGAAGTCATCTGCACCTCCTATTACTCCAGGCTGGTGCCGCTTGAACACGGAGAGGTAAGGCGCCCCCTACCGGCCGGGAGGTCTGTTTTTCCCCACCTCCAATGACAGCGCAGCTCTGCTAGGAGCCAAATATCACAGAGATCTTTAACTATTGAGATGCTGGAGCTGAGGTATCATTGCCTGGTGTCTACTGATGCTTCATGTTGCCCCGGACACATGTTACTTTATTGATTTCTTCCCTTTAAGGAGGTCCCTCAACTTCACTCTGCTGTGGTTTAATAATTCATCAGGATCCTCCCTGGAGGATCCTTCCCATAACACCAGGGCAGCAACATTTGTTGATAGAGCTCCTGGTTTTCTCCAGGAAGTTCTCCCTCTCCCTGAGAGTGTTGTGGGTTGGATATGGTTGATGAAGTGTTCCAGTTCTGTGCTCTACATGCCCGGACTGCACACACATCATTAAATCAGAGTGTGATCAAAAATTAGCCATGCCTGATAGCATGCCTTAATAAGCTAAAACCACAAAAACCCTCAAAAAAGTGCTTTTTCACACAGGAACTCAGCAGCAAGCCCTGCATTGTTTCAAGAGCAGAGATGAGTTGAGAGAGTGGGAGTTACAAAGTTCCCAGGCACCTTTTCTCACTCTCCTCAGCCTATCCTTGACATTTAGACTCTGGTTCACAGATGCCTGTGGATCCATGTTAAAATGCTCTCATCACACCAGGAGAAGTGTTCTTGTTTAAAGGTTTCCTGAAATCCCGGAGACACTAGAATGAATGACTTTAATAAACTGAACTTGGGTTGTGATCATTGCTGTACACAAGTGTCAATAAGTATTAGATTCCTGTAAGAACCTAGTTATTTGGTTTGATTTTAGATAATATCTGTAAAGATTATGCCCTGAATTTGAACCATCAGAGTTATATATATTTTTTGCATGCTTAAAATGGATATTTCTTTATTTTAATGTTTTATCTTTAGATTCACACGTCGTTAATCAATGGTAGACCAAGCTCTGACGATCTTTCACCCAAATTGCTGGATTTCACTTCTGCACGATACATCCGCCTGCGTTTACAGCGCATCCGAACCCTCAACGCCGATCTTATGACCCTCAGCCACCGGGACCCTAAAGACCTGGACCCTATTGTCACCAGACGAGTAAGTCTGGCAGGGCTCCTGACCTCTGGGAAAACTTAATGTCATTTAAAGGAAATAGACATTCCCTCCTGGTTGGCCTTTTTTCTTATTTTTGTTGTCGACATTAAATACCACCTTTAAATGATGTAGTTCTGATGTGGTGGCCTCAGGCCCCCTTGTCTCCACTCATCCGACGACATCATCTTGCAGCGGATGTAGTGGCCATTTCTTCATTCTTATCTGGCTCCACGACTGACCAAGCAAGTGAGAGTTGTTGGGTTTTGGGTTTTTTGTTTTGTTTTGTTTTTTTCACTTAAAAGTTTAAACTTTGAGATATGTATATAGTAAATGTACAAGGTTCATAGGGACAGACATTTTCAAACCCCTTGGATAAAGTAGGAGTGGAACGACCAAGTTACAGAGTGGCTGTATGTTTAATTTTGGGGAATTTGCTGAGACATCAGAAGCAGCTATACCATTGTTCAGCAGTGTGTGAGGGCCCTGGATACACCACACATGTCCATACTGGGGCGCTGGTCACTGTCACCTCAACCGTGCCGAAGTGCATGGAGGAACGTCTCCTTGAGTATTAATTTGTGTCTCCCTGAGAATTGTGTTGTGTGTGCTTATTTGTATCTGATCACATTTTTATCCATCTTTAAATTGGGTTACCTGTCTCTTTATTCCTGAGTTATAAATATCTTTATATATCTTTGTCAGATGTGTCTCTACTGCAAATCCATTCTGTGTCCTCTGTCTCTTGCTTATCCACTTTCTTAACTATGACTTTCAATGAATAGAAATTTTAATTTTGATGCAATTTATCATTTTTTCCTCAGAATTAATCTTTCTATTCCTCTCTGAAAAATACTGAGAGGTATTACCTCAAGTTTACAAATACTTGTGGTATTACCACAAGTTTACAAAAATATCTGATGCTTTTTTGTAATAGTTTTATAGTTTTAGTTTTCACACCTATTATCCATTCTTGTTCATTTTTTATTTGGTGTGAGATAGAAGTTCTTTATTCTCCATGTGCACGTACAATTGTTCCACATGACTTGTTGAAAATATATACATTCTTTTTTTCTTTAAATTATTTTGTGGCCTGTTGAAAATTACTTGACCATATTATTGTGGATGCATTTCTGGACACTGTACTGGTCTAATGATCTGTTTGTCTATCCTTATGCCAATAAAGGTCTTTCTCCATTACTGTAGAAAGTCTTGAAGTCAGGTACTGTAACAGTCCACTTCAGTTCTTTTCTAGGATTGATTAGGCTATTCCAAGTTCATTGTGTTTCCTTATGAGTTTTAGAATCAGTTCGTAAATTTCCGCCCAAAAAGAAAGGAAGAAAGGAAGCCTGCTGAGACCTTCATTGGGAGTTCATTGATTTCACAGATCAACTTAGAAGGAATTTTAGAAAACATTTTGTCAGTATTGGATCATCTAGTTCACAGATGTGCTATTTGTCTCCTCTTATGTCCAACTTCTTTCACTCCTCTTGGCATTGATCTGTTGTTTATCGTCCATATTTTGTTCAGTTTATTTTTAAGTATTTCTTGTTTTTGAATGTTAGTGTTAATGGCTTGCTTTCTAAAATTTGTTTTCCATTTGTTCATTCTAGTATACAGAAGTGTAATTCATTTTTGTTCATTGAGATATTGCCTGATTTACAAATTCTTGTAGCTTTTGATAGATTTTCTATGTACACAATCATGTTATCTACAAATAATGACAGTTCAGTCTTACTATGTCCTCTATTTGCCTTTGACTTCCTTTTTCTTGCATTATTGAACTGACTGGTACTGTATGGGCTACTAAAATGTTGACTAGAAATGGTGAGAGCTGATTTTAGGAGGAAAGTGCTTAACCTTCCACTGTTAGATCCAGGTTTTCCATAGACACACCTGCATTAGACTGAAGAAGCTTGCTTCTGCTTCTGGTTTGCTGAGTTTTTTGAATGTTGCTATTGCCTTCTTTAAAATGCTTTTTCTGCATCTAATGAAAGGATCTTAGGTTTTCTCCTTTATTCTGTTAATATGGTGATTTGCATTTACTGATGTTTATATGTTAAATTAACTCTGCACCCCTGGGATAAGTCCTATTTGGTCATGAGTTATCCTTTTTATATAGTGAAAAAGTGAAAGTCGTTCAGTCATGTATGACTCTTTGCAACCCCATGGACTATATAGTCCATGGAATTCTCTAGGCAAGAATCCTGGAGTGGGTAGTTTATAAAGCGCTATATTCAATTTAGGAATATTGTTAGAGTTTTCAGTAGCCTAGGTTTTGAATATGACTGCCTCAGTTTATGATGCAGCCAAGTTGAGAAATTCATTTTCAATTCCTTTGGTTTCTATGGATGAGCTAATTTGAACATTATTTACTTTAAATGAACATAAATATTTTATTTATATTTATTTATGCATGAAATATTCTTTAAAAGGTATATGTGTGTTTTTGATTACCAATGGCAACTGAGATATTTGTTTGCATGTCAACATTTTCTTTGCACTGAAATAGGTTTTAATTTTTTTTTTTTTGGTAACTTTCTTTTTCCTTAGTATTACTATTCAATAAAAGACATTTCTGTTGGAGGAATGTGTATCTGTTATGGCCATGCTAGTAGCTGCCCATGGGATGAAGCTACAAAGGTGAGTAGCAGTATTTCACATCTTACTAAAACCTCAGAAGTTGTAGCTATAATGTTGGCGTTGCACTTTTTATTTAAGGCAAGTGTTGAAAGTTATAAAATCATGCCACAAAAAGAGGACTTTTTAGATAATTTAACTGGTTTAATTTTTTAAAGACAATTTAATTTTACTTTGGTTGAAGAATACATTTTAAATAAATCTTTCTAGGAATTTTTTTTGTTGCAAAAAAAGATATAATATTTGCCATTTTAACCTTAAATTATAAAATAGTGTCCAACCCAGTGGCCCTTTGAATTTTAAAGCTCTTTTCTGTAAGATAGTAAGTGAAAATCATGTGCAGTTAGGAATTATGCTTATGTTTTTAAGAGTCCCCTTCTCTTTCCTTTCTGTGGTGCTAAATCAAAATAAAACAAAGTTTTCCTGTTTTAGCATCATATTAAGTGAAGAAGAGGACATTCTCTTTTCTTCTTCTCTTAAAAAACTTAACATGGAATTGCTTTTTATTTTTTCCCAATCTTTGTTATAATAACTCCTGAATAGGATTATTCTCTTATTAATGCTGAAAAATATAGAGATGAATATCAAGAAAGTTATTCAGGGACTTTTCTTGTGGTCCAATGGGTAAGATTCTATGCTCCCAATGTAGGGGGCCCAGGTTTGATCCCTAGTCAGGGAACTAGATACTGAATTCTACAATTAAGAACTGATGCAACCAAAATAAATAAATAAATAAATATATATATATATATATATATATATATATATATATATATATATTTTTTTTTTTTTTTTTAAGAAAGTTACTCATAGGAGCTTCCAAACCTTTCAAGTCAATATATCTCTTTTGAAAAGTTTTTGTTAGTTAACCCATGTTAGTTTATTTTCTTTCTTCTCAATTCTGCATGTAACCAGGTTCTATGTTTATTTTTATCTTTAAAAATGAAATACCAATTTGCTTATATGTCACTATATATCCTCAACTGCAAACCCTTGCTATGTATTTGAC
Source organism: Muntiacus reevesi (assembly GCF_963930625.1). Taxonomy (NCBI): domain Eukaryota; kingdom Metazoa; phylum Chordata; class Mammalia; order Artiodactyla; family Cervidae; genus Muntiacus; species Muntiacus reevesi. Next base: position 38,166,875 of record NC_089252.1, on the reverse strand, counting down.
TGTGATGAATTTTTCTTGAAATAAACTTAAGAAAAGCATGCAAGTCAATTTTCAGATCCAGTTTTATGTTCCTTGTCGTCTAGAAATTCCAGTGTCAGTGTGAACATAACACGTGTGGGGACAGATGTAATCGATGCTGCCCTGGGTACCACCAGCAGCCTTGGAGACCTGGCACTGTTTCTTCCGGGAACACGTGTGAAGGTGAGGCAGCTGAGAGGTGCAGGGATGTGAAGTCTTCCCCCTTCATCTGCTTCAGTTTACAGTGACTTCATATTTATAGTGTGTAATGGTTTGGAAAAGACCCTGATGCTGGGAAAGCTTGAGGGCAGGAGGAGAAGAGGGTGACAGAGGATGAGACAGTTGAATTGTATCACCGACTCAATGGACATGAGCAAACCCAGGGAGATGGTGAAGGACAGGGCAGCTGGACATGTTGCAGGCGAGGGGGTCGCAAAAAGTCAGACACGACTTAGCAACTGAATAACAATAAAGTGGTTTCCTTAGTTATTCAAGTAATTCCCAAAGCTGCAGACTACTGTCATAAGACATCAAGGATTGAGACCTAATATATCATTATGATTTACTATTTATCTATGATTGCCGTTCCCATGTATTCATTTATTCTTTACTAATTTGGATTTAGATTTTAAATAGGCAATATATTCACAAGGTTCCAATATCTACAGTATATAAAAGCATATTTGTATATTTCTATCTCTACCCTTCCCACTTTGTATTATTTCCCGGTAGGTTCTTCCTGAAATGTTTATGCAAGTAAAGCATGTTAACACGTTCCTATACCTTACACAGTTTGTGCATAGAATCTAATGTGATGTACATGGCAATCTGTGCATTGCTTTTATATTTAACAATATATTTTAAAGAAAATCTTTCCATATTAATGGTATGAAATGCTGCTTTAAAAACAGTTGCACTGGGGAATTTCCCTGCTGGTGTAGTGGAAAAGACTCTGCACTCCCAATGCTGGTTCAAACCCCAGTCAGGAAACTAGATCCCACATGCCATAACTAAGACCTGGGGCATCCAAATTAATCAATTAATTGAAAAAAATAGTTTCATTAAACTCCATTGTATGAATTTAACGTTATCAAAACATCTACCTACCTGTAGTATTTTGCTTGCTGTCAGAGATGGTTAGATAGCATCACCGGTTCAATGGACAGTTTGAGCAAACCCCGGGAGATAGTGACGGGCAGAGTAGCCTGGCGTGTTGCAGTCGGTGTGGGTCACAGAGTCACCCAGGACTTAGCCACTGAACAACAGCAGCAAGTCTTCTTTTAACACAAGCAGTGGTACAGTGATTCACCTGACAAGTGAGCAGGTGCTTCTGCAGAATGTGATCCCAGGAAAGAGGTTGATGGATCCAGTGGTTGTGCAGACTTATAATTCAGATAGCTATTCCCCAACGCCTCCAGAAGGTGGCCCATGCCCTACTAAAGTGACTTACTCTATAGTTTTAATTTATAGTCAGCTCGCCTGGTTGCTCAGCTGGTAAAGAATCTGCCTGCAATGCAGGAGATGCCGATTCGACTCCTGGGTTGGAAAGATCCACTGGAGAAGGGACAGGCTACTCACTCCAGTATTCTTGGACTTCCCTGGTGGCTCAGTTGGTAAAGAATCCACCAGCAATGCCAGAGACCTGGGTTCAATCCCTGGCTTAGGAAGATCCCCTGAAGAAGGGAAAGGCTACCCACTCCAGTATTCTGGCCTGAAGAATTCCATGGACTATATAGTCCATAGGGTTGCAGAGAATCGAACACAACTGAGTGACTTTCATTTTCATCAAAATTTACTTAAGGAGGGAAGGCTTGTGTTTATCTGGACCATGGCATCTATATTAACCAAGATTTAAAAATATTTTCCTAGAATGCAACTGCCACAATAAAGCCAAAGACTGTTACTATGATGAAGATGTGGCCAATCAGAGGAGAAGCCTGAATATTGCTGGACAGTTCAGAGGAGGAGGGGTTTGCATCGGCTGCCAGCAGAACACCATGGGTGTCAACTGTGAAACCTGTGTGGATGGATATTACAGACCCCATGGGGTAAGAGTGCCTTGGCTGTCACCCAGCTTTGTGGCAGGAAAGAGCCTCAGACCACCACACACAACCCCAGCGCTGGAGACATTTCCTTCTATAACATTTGACTGTATTCTTTTTTTGACTGAATATTTATTAGAGAGTCTTTTATAATCCAAGCGATTGAAAGCATACAAAGATGAAAAAGAAACCTTTTGTTTTCGAAGAACTTAAAGTTTGATTGGGGAGACAGATGTGCCCACCAGTTAACTATAAAATCAATCACTAGTTGAAGGGTTGAAATAGAGTTACAGGCAACCAGCTATAAAGATAAGGAAGGTTTTTTTGAGTCCTGACCATTTCTCACTTGTTTTCTGGTTGCTAGTAAGGGCTACATGCATATAATTATAAGGATTCCGGTTCTTAGGACCTTTCTTAGATTTTGACTCATGATTTTTCTTCTGTCCTTCTGCTGACAGTTGCCCTGAGAATACCTGCCACTTAATCTTTGTTTTTTTAGCTTGTAGTGTTCTTCAGTATAGATATCCTGCTCTATTGTCCTCTTTTCTGACTCAGAGTAGGATGTTTGCTCACTGATACTAAACTTGAATTCAGAGCCCCCTGGCTGCATCCTCTCAGAGTTTTATGATACTCAGTGTTCACATGGAGGGTCAGCCAGTAACTGAAGCAGCTGTCTCCTGCTCAAAGGAAGTGCTCACTTCTCAGTTGACATGTAGCTGACATGGGAATCCCGTGGTGGCTGGGTTATAGGAGATGCTTCTAGATAATTCCAGGTCACAGCAGAGCTAGGGGGCCTGGGAGCTGTGATAATGGGAAAGGAGGACTCTTTGCTAATGATGCCAGTGGTTGTCACCATCAAAAGGATGTTTGGTATTTTCTGACTTGACCTACACACCCTGGGTACACAAAATCATGGTGATAGTCACATCTGGGATGAAAAGCCAACACTTTGTCATTGATGTTATTGTCAATGTTAATGCTAAGATTGGTATTATTTCTAGCAAGATAATCTAGGACAACCTCTGCCTTTCAGGTGTCTCCTTATGAGGACAACCCTTGTCGCCCCTGTGACTGTGACCCTCTGGGGTCCCTCAGTTCTGTCTGTATTAAGGATGACCTTCACTCTGACTTACACAGAGGTACTTGGTTCATTTCTGTGCTTGTAATCGATGTGTGTGTGTGTGCGTGTGTGTGTGTGTAAGATTTGCACCTAGCAAGACTGTTACCATTGTGTAATAATTTGGTGATGATTCTCTATTGATGTTTTGCTCATCAGATATTTATGAAGCACCTTATTACTATGTGCCAGGCAGTTTTTTAGGACCTGGGAACATGTATATATAGTTGAACAGATAACCAAGGTCTCTGCTTACAGGCAGACACTAAATGAACAAGTCCATGAATAATATAAAGCCAGGTCTCGGTGCCCTGGGCATAAAGCAAAATTACCAATCGTGATAGATTTGAGGAAGGGAGGGGAGGAGATGGTGATGTCAAGGTGACGAAATGACATTTGAGAGGTTAATTGAGCTTTTGATGAAAGAAGCAATGAGGCTCTGTTTCAAGTCATATGTGGAACAGTAAATATCAATCACTGCATTTAGCTCTCAGAAGACAGGCAGAGGCTTAAGCATACATCCTCCTACAACACAAGCAAATCCTCCAGGTAACCTTGTAAATGTCAATGTTCTTTCCATTTCCAAAACTGGCAAATGGGCATGCAAATGCCAGAGTCCCCTGGATAGGTTGTATCTGCTCAGAGACCCCTGCGACCGCCTCCGGTGCTCAGTTACTGGCAGTGGAAGTGGGTATTGATCAGCAGAGAAGGATGTGCTCACTGTGGGCCCGCTGGTTGGGGGGATGGTGAATTACAGGAACTAGTGGTTCTAACCTGCAACCCACGATAAGATGATGCTGATGATGACAGTTACCTTTGATTGGATTCACTGAAAAACATACATCATTTTAATTTTTAATCATAGCAAGTAAAAATTATTTTACCTACTCTATAGGCAAGGAAACTGTAGCTCAGAGCACTTGAGAAACTTGGCCAAGAGTCTGCACTTTTGAAGCTGGTATTAAAAGCAAAAGACAGTGCTCATCACCCTCCACCACTGGCTTGTGTGCTTTTTTTTTTTTTAAAGAATTTTCTGATATAATTGACTTGCATACAGTACACCCATTTAAAGTGTACAGTCCATTGTTTCGGGATATTCATGGGTACAGCCATCACCACAATCCAATATTGGAATATTTCTATCACCCTGTAAAGAAGCCCCCTACCCACTGGCAGTTTCACTGCCTGTTTTCCGTCACCCCTCCCCCACCCCTGCCCCAGTTCTAGGCAGCCACTGAGCTACTTTCTTTCTAGAGATTTGCTTATTCTGGCCATTTCATAAAAATAAAACATAGAATATATGGTCTTTAGTGACTGGCTGCTTTCACCGACCATACTATTTTCAAGTTTCATCCCTATTGTAGCAGGTGTCAGCATTCGTTTCTTTTTTCTTGCTGTATAATACTCCATTTATGTGTGTTTAGCTTATTCATTCATCAGTAGATGGATATTTGAGTTGTTTTGACTTTTTGGCTGTTGTGAATAATGCTGTTATGAGCCTTTATGTAAAAGTTTTGGGGAAGACATTGTTTCCATTTTTCTTGGTTAGATACTTTAGAGTAGCATCTCTAGATCTTATGGCTACTCTATGCTTAGCCTTTCAAGGAGGAACTGAATGGTTTTCAAAAGCTACTGCATCATTTTACAGTTACATGTGTTTTCCACCTTTTCTTTCTTTAAACCAGGGGTTGTCAACTATGTTCTATGGGCCATAACTTGCACCACTGTCTTTATAAATAAAGTTTTATTGGAACAGAGCTGTTTCCATCTGTTTATGTGTCCTCTGTGGCTGCTTTCAAGCTGTATGGGCTGAGTTGAGTAGTTGCAACAGAGACTGGCCAAAAAGCCTACAGTATGTACTCTCTGGCCTTTTACAGAAATAGTTGGCTGACCCCTGCTTTAAACCCCTTTTACTTTCCTGCTGGATCATTTTGCCACTTTCTTTGCAGGGAAGTGGCCAGGTCAGTGTCCATGCAAGGAAGGTTATGCGGGAGAAAAATGTGATCGCTGCCAATTCGGCTATAAGGGTTACCCGGAGTGTGTGTCCTGTGACTGCAACCCAGCTGGCAGCGTGAATGAGGAACCCTGCTCTGAGTCTTGTCTCTGTAAGGTACGTATGACAGAAAATAATCTTGAGCATTCATTTACAAGATGAACAATTATAAAGTCCTCTTCAGATTTTAAAATGCTTGATTGACAAACATAGAAGATTTAAGAGAAAACGATACGAAAAAGCCATTGCAATATAACAACCAAGCTCTAGATCCTTAGCCTCAGACTTGAGTACAAAATCAGATGATAATATTTCAGACTATTGGGAAATTGTGACATTATGAGACTTTACATTTGTCTTTTTGTTTACCTATGTCTCTGGGTTGCCAGACATGTTTCCTGCTAACGTCATGTTTGTTATTGTTGTTCAGTTGTTCAGTCATGTTTGACTCTTTGTGACCCCATGCGGCACATCAGGCTTCCCTGTCCTCCACTATCTCCTGGAGTTTGCCCAAATTCGTGTCTTATCGAGTCAGTGATGCTACCCAACCATCCCATCCTCTGCCACCCTCTTCTCCTTTTGCCTTCAGTCTTTCCCAGCATCAGGGTCTCTTCCAATGAGATGGCTCTTCGCGTCAGCTGGCCAAAGTATTGAGCTTCAGCTTCAGCATCAGCCCTTCCAATGAGTATTCAGAGTTGATTTCCTTTAGGATGGACTTGTTTGATCTCCTTGCAGTCCAAGGGACTCTCAAGAGTCTTCTCCAGCACCATGTATCATGTTTATGTCATTTTATTCTGTCTGTCTATTGGTTTCAAAAGCTGATTTTTTGCTTCACTTGCAGGAAAATGTTGAGGGGCGTCACTGTGATCGCTGCAAGCCAGGATTCTATAACCTGGAGGGAAGGAACCCCCAGGGCTGCTCCGAGTGCTTCTGCTTCGGCGTCTCTGACGTTTGTGAAAACCTCTCCTGGCCCGTCAGTCAGGTGGGGGCACCTTCCGAAAGCTGGGAGGTGGGAGGGTGGCAGGTGGCACGGAGATGGTGAGGACAGGCAGGGGGCCTGTTTGGGGAACGGAGAGTCTGGGGGGTTGGTTTCTAGAGGGACAGCTTGCTGGTTGGAGCTTAGGGCTCTTCCCTGACCCTCCCTTCTCCTTCCTTGCTAGTGCCTGGGAAGGGGGGATTCTGGTCAATACTTGAGAAGGGCGAAGTGTTTCTATGGGTGGTCTCCTGTCATCTCTACACAGGTGACAGATTAGGAGGATAGGATCTGGAGGCTCTATATAGTGTTTGGCATTTGGCTAAGAAGCAGGGGACAGCAATGAAGAAGTCAGCATTAGCCAGAGATGTTTTGTTCAGTGCATTTATTGGGTTCTTTGCTATTCTTTTAATCTGAGATACATATCCACGGCCTGTACAGTTTTGCTCATCTATTTGCTTCTAATTGACCTGGGTTTGGGGAACTTTTAGCCACGGTATGTGAACTCCATCCTGGCTGAGCTCTCTGGGTCTGCCCCTTCACTGTGAAGATGCTAGCACCCAAAGGGATTCACAGATCTGAAATTCTTGGATCTTTTTTGAAGGTGAAAGATATGTCCGGGTGGCTGGTCACCGACTTGGTCAGTTCCAACCAGATCCGGTCCCAGCAGGACGCGCTGGGCGGACGTCACCAGATCAGCATCAACAACTCGGCGGTGGAGCAGAGGCTGACCTCCCAGTACTACTGGGCGGCCCCGGAGGCCTACCTGGGAAACAAGGTACTTGTGGTGATGGTGTCTCGGGCAGGGATCTCGGGAACATTCGGGAAGAACTTTGGTTGGCCTTTCACGTAGTCTCCTTGCTCTCCTGGGCATTTGGCAGAATATCACATAGTGTTTACTCCCACCTGACTCCCACGGTCTGTTTATCCCTGCTTGACTTCACTACATCATTAAAATAGGAACTTGTGTCCTTCTTGGCACCATGGTGAGCCCCTGGTAGGTAGGGGAAGCCTATGCCCTTCTCCTATACAGACTTTCTGCCTTGCTCTGGGTTCCTGGGTCACCCGGGCCTTTGTGAAGGTCCCTGGCATCCCTGTTCTGTGGAGTCAGCCGTGTACCAGTTTTGTGGTCAGTCCTGTCTGCTTCTTTGCGACCCCATGGATTGTAGCCTGCTAGACTCCTCCCTCCATGGGGTTTCCTAGGCAAGAATACCAGAGTGGGTTGCCATTTCCTTCTCCAGAGGATCTTCCTGACCCAGGGATCAAACCCATGTCTCCTGCATCTCCTGCTTTGGCAGGCGGGTTCTTTAGCACTGGGCCATCTGGGAAGCCTGTACCTGTCTCACCGGGTATATAGAACACTTCTCGAAAGGGTGTGCAGGGGACCCCCTGCTTCTTTCTCATGATTGTTGCTCATGTGAAGTTCATGTTTAAGAACAGATAGGATCCTTTCCATTGTAAGAAAATGCTCAAAGGGGATTCTACAAAGTGGGAAGTTGGTTGATATGATTTAACTTCTGCCTTTTGTGACATGGTCCCGTCCCTCCTCACCAATTGTGCACCTTCTCCAGATTCTGATCTAAAAATATATTCAGTGGAATATCTCCTAATGGCTATGGCTCCCTGCTCGCCTTAGCCTCGCCTCAGCCTCGCCTTTGGTTTAAGTCATGGTGTAGGTATCGTGCCATAGTCCATTTCTAGTTAATATGATGGTTACATTTTAAATTTTATAGCTGTTTTGTGTATGCTTAAATGGTGTTTATTTTTTGAAAATGATTGCTTTTCCTCACTAAATTACAATCTTAGAAGTCATTTTCTATTTAGAATGAGGTCTTATCACCAAAATTCAGTAGTTTGTGTGTCTGGGGATCACCTCTCCAGTTTTTTTATGGTGCAGAAATTGGCTTCTGAACATTGTGTTGTTGTACTATAGCTGGCAGAAAAAAATCTCTCTCTCTTTTACATTAAAGGATATGGGGTTGGAGAAAACCCGTCCTTCCTTTGGCTGATCACACATGTGTCTGTCATTCTCCCACAAGCAGGGTGATGAGACCAAATGTTGAGACTATAGTCCTGGGGCAAACTTCCCACCCCCTGCCGTTCTTCCACGAAATTAAAGTCTGTTGTTGGACTAGTAGAAGTTCATAGTCACTTACCTCGTTAGCTCTAAGAAGGAGTGCATTTTCTGTGCATTTAACAATATCCTGCATTTGGTGATGTCAGTTAAACAGCAGATTCGTATAACACGCTTCCTGTCCATTGCCTTTAATGTGAAGTCCTTACGTGTGGGGGCCTCGGGGACCCCTTGCAGTCTAGCAGTTTCCAGATGAGTCCTAGCCACCCTGTCCTCCGACCACACGCTCTGCTCCCTCCTCGGTGCTCACTGTCCCTCCATGGTTCCAGCTGACCGCCTTCGGTGGCTTCCTGAAGTACACGGTGTCCTACGAGGTCCCAGCGGACGCGGTGGACGGCGACCCCCTGTCTCACGCCGACGTCATCATTAAGGTAACTGCTTTCTTGTCGCTGTGTTAGAGCTGAGAGGGCTTCGTGGGGGGTCAGCTTTATGCCTGGAAGTGTCTAAGAGGGGGTGCGATGTAGCGAGGAGCTCAGGGCCAGGAGGGCTTTCAGCAGTGGCCTGCCTCTCAGGTCTCCTGAGACTAGGATTTCCAGAACTGCCCCGGGGCTGCACTGTAGCTCTTCCCTTTATCCTGTAGTGGAGGTGTCTATCCTAAGGGGAGAAGGTTTTCCTCCGTGTGGGGACTGCCTGATCGGCCCTGGAGCCCCTCCGCCCCTCCGGGCGTGTCCTCCCCACTGAGTGACCAGAGTCTGGCTGGTCACAGGGTCTGGCAGCACAGGGTCTGTGTGCGGACAGGAGATGTGTCATTGTTTTTGTCTCGCCTCTGTCCCCTCCATCCCTGTTCTCACTCCCATCACAAAAAGAAACAGATAACTAATGAGAACCTACTCTACAGCACAGGGGACTCTTCTCAGAGCTCTGTGGGGACCTGAAGGAAATCCAAAAAAAGAGGGCATCTATGTATACACATAGCTGATTCACTTTGTTGTGCAGCAGAAATTAATACAACACTGGAAAGCAACTGTGTGCTTAGTCACTCAGTCATGTCCAATTCTTTGGGACCCCATGGACTGTAGCCCACCAGGCCCCTCTGTCCATGGGGACTCTCCAGGCAAGAATACTGGAGTGGGTTGCCACGCCCTCCTCCAGGGGGTCTTCCCAACCCAGGGATCAAACCGTAGTCTCCTGTGTTGCAGGTAGATTCTTTACCGTCTGAGTCACCATGTTGTTCCCTAAAAGAAATGCTAGTTGTCGTGTCGGTCCTTGAAATTCATTTTACAAGGATTAAAATTTCTAATTAAAATAGGTATTCTCCTAATTGTTATTTGACAGACTAGGTTAACAAACACTCCGTATAAACAAAACCTAAGGTTTTGAAAAAATGAAACATGAGCATTACCCTTGGGGGTACACACATAGGTCAGAAAACACACGATGGTAAATGGGCTCCTATTTGATGACTTTGATGACTTTTAAGAAGTGAGCATGAAGAAATCTTTATTTTCAGTTATTACCCACCAATAAGAGGAAGTTAGGTTCACAGATTTAGCTCGTGACATAAAGTGAACTAGGAGACAAATCTACATCCATCAGATACAACTAATGGACTGACTTTTAAAATTCAGGCTATCTTGAAAGCTTGCAACTTACCAGATATTGGTGTGTATTCTCTAGTGACAGAATGCCAGCAATGGCTGATAATGAGTAGAACTTGTGGGGTTTTAATAGGTATTTTCTTACGTTGCTAGGAATCAGGAGGTTTATTAAATGTTTGTGTCCAGAAATGAGTTAAGATACTATATTCCTGGTGCACTGGGAAGACCCAGAGGAATCGGGTGGAGAGGGAGGTGGGAGGGGGGATCGGGATGGGGAATGCATGTAACTCCATGGCTGATTCATGTCAGTGTATGACAAGACCCACTGAAATGTTGTGAAGTAATTAGCCTTCAACTAATAAAAATAGATGAAAAAAAAATTGCAATAAAACCAAACAAAAAATTCAGCAAGGCCTTGGCCTTTGCTATACCCCTGAAACATTGTAAATCGACTGTACTTCAATTTAAAAAAAAAGATGAGGGGTATCAGATTGGTTGCTTTGAGGAAAACTTGGTCTAGTGCTTGCCTTTGTTTCTTTTCTGAGATTAGCAGAGGCACAGTCTTTAGACTTATTATCCAAATTCCTCTGAGAGGAACACAGTGAAATCTCTCTGATCCTTCTGGACCAAGGGCTACATGGATAGTATTACACGTTTGGCCAAGATATGAAAAGCCAGGTGGCTGAATACAAAGTTTGCTTTTCGTGTTTAATCATGAAAATGAATCATGAATGTATTTCCTCCTTGTTTTAAAAATGTTAGGGAAACGGAATCACTTTAAGCACCCAGGCTGAGGGCCTGCTGTTGCAGCCATATGAAGAGTACTTGAACGTGGTTAGACTGGTACCAGAGAACTTCCGAAATTTCAAGAGCAAGAGGGAGATAGATCGTGACCAGCTGATGACCGTCCTCGCCAATGTGACCCATCTCTTGATCAGAGCCAACTACAACTCTGCCAAGGCAGCTCTTTACAGGTGTGTACTGGTAAGGAGGGAAAACTTACGGTGGTCTTGCCTTTTGTACTGCATAGTTTATGAATTGTCCATTTTATGCATTATGTATTTTAAGTTGAATATACTGACAATTTTAAGGACACAGCTAATGGAAATGTCTGTCTTGGAATTATTTTTTATTGCTATAATTTTATCAAAAGTATAAGAAGAATTGTCCATGACCAATGTATCTAGTAGGAAATAGACTTGGTGTCAGGATCAGAAATTTGCAGGGTGGTTTTCTGAGAAATGAGGGGACAGTTGCCAGCAATGTTGCACCTAGTTTTCACCCTCTTGATGTTAATAGTCTTAGATTTTCACAGGCTATTTTGAAGCTCATGAGTTTAGCCTTAGTCGTTTTGTTACTTCGAGAAGGTCTGTTTCTGGTAACACCAGCCAGAGTGTGCACAAAGAATAAGGCTAAAGCAAACCAAAGAGAACTGCACACTCAGTGACATTGTCTCTGCACTAGAGATAGTTCGGCTTCCTGGGCTTGTTCTTCTGAAGTTCATTCTTCGGAAGGGGCCCCGCGGAGCCTTGCCTCAGCTGTGTTGGGCAGTAGCTCATCTTTTTCCAAATTTCGAAGGCATTTCCAGGGACTAATGACAGCTCCCAGAAAATGTTCTGTTGTGAAAATCTCTTGTTACTTACAACACACTCACCTTTTTAATTTAAAAAAAAAATCATTTTGTTTGAATTAAGCCTTTTTTAGGAATTCGTCTTCTTTGAGGTTTTAGATGCTGCATGCAAGCATGTTTAAGTTGTGTAACGGGGCCTATCTGTTTGTCTGTTGGTAGGTTGGATTCTGTCTCTCTGGACGTGGCCAGCCCTAATGTCATAGACCTGTCCCTGGCCACAGAGGTAGAGCACTGCGAGTGTCCCCAGGGCTACGCGGGCATCTCCTGCGAGGTAACCCTCCTCCTCCTTCCTATCTGCTTCCTTTTCTCCTTCCTATGTGGAAAAAATGCGTCAAAGGTGATGTCATGATGTACGTTTGAATTTTAATTTTTGAAACGCAGTGTTTCTAAGTTTCAGACTTTTGAGGGATCTTGGAATATAGGAAACACATTGCTTAAAGAAATCTAGGGAATTTCTTGGCTGTCCACTGGTTAAGATTTGTCTATCAACATAGCAGGTGCAGGTTTGATGCCTGGTCAGGGAGCTAAGATTCTGTGTGCTTCACAGCCAAAGGAGAAAAAAACAAACAAACAAAAAAAATGGAAGCAATATTGTAACAAATTCAATAAAGTCTTTAAAAATGGCCCACATCGAAAAAATCTTTAAAAAACTTAAAAAAAATAAATCTGATTTCTCTGAAGCCCCTGGGAATACCCTCAGTAGGTGTCACTGTCTGGCTTAGTTAGTAGGAAAGTTGCAGCACCCATGCCATATTTTGCATTCCTAAGGAGGATCAAACTTTGATTGTATTTGAACATTTACCAGTTACCAACACTTGACCTGGAAAGCTTTAGCCAAGCCAGCCCTGTCTGGAGACCTTTGATGGCCCCTGGCTGTGTCACTTACCTGGGCTCCACATCACATAGTCAGTGTATAAAACTACACTTACATTCATCGCTAAAAGTAATCTTTTGCTTAAAAATTTTGAAGTATGTTTTGAATTATTTGGACATCCATATTGATAATAACTCTCTCTTACTGAGAACTTTGTATGTATCTGGCACTGTTCTGAGCCCTTTCCACATATAACCCCGTTTAATCCTTAAAACAGCCCTATCAGGCAGGCCCTTCACATACTTTCTGTTCCACAGATGAGGAACAGAGACACAGAGAGGTTAAGGAACTTGACTGAGGTCACACAGCTAGCAAGCAGTCATATTAGGATTTGAACTCCACCCCTGACAGCTGCCACGAGGTCCTCTCATGCCCATGACTGACTGAACATTTGTCATTGGCTGTGATTTCTTGGCTTGCACTTTTACAAAATGAGAACATTTAACTTATAATCTGTTTTTACCTTTACTAACTTTGTAGTTAATAAAGTTGGCCTGAAACTTCCTGATGTAGATATTTAATTAAATATTTTTATCTCTATTTTTCATATTTTGCAAAGTTTTTTTGGTATGGGGTGGGGACCAAAGAACTTTTTTTTTTTAACATCTCATTTATTTTTAGGACCAACAAGAGTTCATAGGTCCTAATCCCCGTGGGTCTCCTGCTTAATGGAAAAATGACCCTCAGATCACCTCATAGTATGTGGATGTGGGCTTAGGGGAGCCACAGGTAGTGCAGGATAACCATGGAAGTGGGAGCCTTGCCAGCTAGACTGGAAGGGGGAGTTACTGCTGGAGGACAAGTGGGCGGGGCTTTGGAAGGCAATGTTGGTGTGAGCAGGGCTTTGGGGGGAAAGTGCTGGTTTGGGCAGGGCTTTGGAGGGCAAGTGCTGGTGTGGGTGTGGCTTTGGAGCCAAAGTGTGGGTGTGTGTGGGATGATGCTCAGGCCGGAACAGGAACCTCAAGTCAGTGTCAAGCAGAACTCATTCTGTAATCCACCTCTTGCTCAGAAGCTAACTTAAAGAATCAGGCAGCTATTCACTGAGAATGGAATTTGGGGGAGCCCTGTAGCTGCCACACAGACCCCCAGGCGGCTACCTGCTCAATGCGCATCTGTAGAGAAGCCTGCTGTCCCCAGGGGAGCATGGCTGCGGGAGGTGATAGGGGACATTCCCAAGATCAGTGTGAATGAAGGCATTATACATTATTACTATAATGAAATCCTCTCTAAGAATCCTTAGAACAATAGAAAACAAACCCATACCCCCTTGTGCCATGGCCCCAAGGGAGTGTGCCAGCCTCAAATTAATCATCCCCCAGCCTGCACTCAGGATGCGTTTCTTGTCTGCTGTTGCCCTGGGCGGCCCGTGGACAGGGGTCTTGCAGGTGTGCACACCTGGTGTTGAATCATTGTATGAGCACCGAGGACCATACCTAATGCTTCATGTTTCAGATTGCATGTCTGTCAAATAGAGAGTCAATTTCTCAGGGTCGCCAGGAGGATGACATGAAGTACAGTGTCTAGGGGCCTCCTTGTCCCTGAATCTCCAAGTTGTCAGACCAGCACGATGACCAAGGGAAGCGTACCTGTAACATTTGTTTTATTAAACTGATGCTATTTGACAGAGATGTGCATTTAACACTATGATGGCAACATTTTATAATTTTAAGCAAAAGAAAAAATAGTAGAGGGAAAAATATCCTCTCCATTTGAAATATTGGTTAAATGACTATCACATGATTTCTAAGAATGTTGCAGTGGAAAACTCCTATGATGTACACTGGCTTACTGAATAGCTATTAAGTTGCTGTGTGCATGTTTCTGCCTTTAAAACATATAAGGAACTGGATTATGGTGGTAGTTGCACCAGTCAGTAAATTGACTGAAAAAAAAAAAAAGGATCATTGAATCGTATGCGTCATATGGGTGCATTTTATGGCATGTTTGGGCAAAAAAATAAGTTTTCTGTTCATGGAAGACTGAGCGGTTTTTGTTTCTAACATGTTGGGGAAAAGATGATTTGCATTTTGCATAAGAAGTTACCTTCACCTGTCTAGTCACCTGTCCTTCTTTTGCAGTCCTGTCTCCCTGGCTATTACCGTGTGGACGGAATACTGTTCGGAGGCATCTGTCAGCCCTGTGAATGCCACGGCCATGCATCTGAGTGTGATGCTCATGGTGTTTGCTTTGTGAGTCTGAGACCTCATGTGCCCCTTCCCCACCCTGAAGCCCTGGCTCTACTCAGAAGTGATTTTTTAAAAAATGCTTCCTGCACAGGGAACATCCCTGCCTTTGTGAACCCCAGAGAAAATCTGGAGGTTTAAGTTCAAGACATAGACTATTTCCTGCTTTTATTTCTTTTCATTTTTGTTTTTTTTGAAGAAAAGTTGCTTTGGTAATAATAGAAAAGGGAGGTATCATTTCACAGCAGGTTTTTTCTTAGGACAATAAATAATGATTTACATTACAAGACTAAAAAGTAACATAAAGGTAGAAAACGTCCACTGATTAAGCAAAAAAGATCAGATCTTTTAAATGCAAGTGCTAGTAGATTTTAACATTATGTTACATAGTATATCATAAGAGGAATAATAAGATATCTGATAATCTCACTCATTTGTGCGATATATCATGCTTCCTCGTTGTTAGCAGATGAACTCTCCAAACAAGTTCCTCTTTCATGCAGTAGGAGTTGAAACAGGGCTTAACAAATATGTGGTTTATCTTGAGAATGAACTTTGGGGCAGATACAGGGCAAGACTTGTTTTTTAGCTTCAGTCAGGAATTCTTTTAGGCTTTTGTGCCTGGGAGCCAGGCCACACTCCTGGGCTCTAATGGATTCACCGCTCAGAGATGGAATGAATGTGTATGGTAATCAGCCAAACCCTATTCACCCGCCCAGCACGGAGGGAGGTACGGAGGGAGGTTCATGCTTTTTCCCTAAGAGATTGATTGAGTAGCAGGGCAGGGAAAATTTAATGATCAGACCCATGGGGAAGACCTCGGCGTGGTGCCGCCCATTGCTTATTCTTTCTGGAGCCTCCTTTTTCTGTTTCTCTGGAAAGACAGCTTTCATTTAGCTCTTTGTTCGTGTCTTTGTTCTCTATAAGTGAAGTGTCTGTAGGGTGGCGTGGAAGGATGGCTTGCACGCAGACTCAGACTTCCCACGATAAGTTCCTCAAGCTCAGCTTCCTATTGCTTGATGACGTTGTTGCACCTTTAAAAGCTCTCTCCCTCCTCCTTTTGGGTTTGGAGGCCTCTGCCCGCACTTGGTCTGGTGGGGGGGTCCACTTCCTGCACCCTCTGCCATCCAGGGTCCCAGAGCAGCTCTTTGATCCATTTTGTTACTGCAGAGGAGACCGAGTGTAGTGGTTGGAAGTGAAAGGTCTCTTGCTTCCTGTTTTCACAAATTAAAAGATTTTATCAGCCGGTCTGGAAACAGGCAGCCTCTCCTCATAGAGGAGTGTTTGGTGACTTGCTTTAGTGTTTTGCCTTTTTCTTCTGCTTGGACTGCAAGTTGTTTGTGGGTAGCTCTGAGGCTCGCTCAGCGGGCCAGGCCAAGCCTCTCACGTGTGTCCTAGGCATGCCAGCACAACACCACTGGGGACCACTGCGAGCGCTGCCTGCCCGGCTTCTATGGACTGCCTTCCCGAGGGGCCCCCGGGGACTGCCAGCCCTGCGCTTGCCCGCTCTCCACGGCCTCCAACAAGTAAGCCCGGCTCCTCCACCAGCCCGTCCTGCCCGAGGGGCCAGGGTCCCCATCCAGACCTGCACTGATGTCTTCAGAGCAAGACCTGTGTGCAATGAGAGTGTGAATTTGCCCCATAGTACTTAACTGGGACTAGAGATGGAGGAAAAGACTTTGTCTTTTAAAAAAAAGTTTGACGTATTGAAGTATATAAGGCAAGTTGTGGGGTGGCAAGGACATTTGCCTGCCTTTTTTCCTCTTGGCCTAATGTTGATCATCACTTCCTTCAGTGTGTGTGCCTGCCAGTGGGCTGGGAAGTAGAGGGGGACATGGATATGAATAAAACTTGTTCCTGGGCTTCAGGAGTATTTGAGCTAATGACCAAAATATGTAAATATGAGGCTCATTGGGAATGAACTGAATTCATTAAGTTGATTAAACAAATCTTTATTGAGTGCCCGGTATGTGCTGGGTGTCATGGTAGGTGTCCTGAGCCTCAGACTGTTCAGCCGTGGCTGCCGGCGCCATGGCATCCACTCTGTGATCATGAGGATAGGGGAAGTATGTCCACTGTGCAGGGGGCATCTACCAGGGGTGATGCCCTGAGGAACCTCTCAATCTGAGACTTGAAGGAGGAGAGGAAATTGGAAGTGAGCTTGCTCTTGGCCAGTGTGGGCAGCTCTGAGGCGGGCAGCTCTGAGGCAGGCAGCCCAGCCCCAGGGACTGGAGGAGAGGAACTTGCCTTGAGCCTCAGAGCCAGCCTCCTGGAGGAGACCACTGAGGAGGGCACTGAGGGTGAGCCGGTGAGCCCAGACAGAGTGGGAAGAATCGCAACCCAGGCCAACGGACAAACAGGGAGTGTCTAGTGCCCAGGGCCGTGTGACTGGGGGCCTTCATTTCTGGGCTAAGGAGTGAAGGTATGTAAGGACAGGAGTGATGGAAGTCAACCAGTTTAATATTTAGGAGTTCAGCACCATTCACTGGAGAAGTGCATTCATCTCTGCTGTTTTGTCAGTTTCAGCCCCACCTGCCACCTGGATGATGGGGACGAAGTGGTGTGTGACCAGTGTGCCCCGGGATACACGGGGGATTGGTGCGAGAGGTACTCCTTCAACTCAACCGGTTTCCAAAAATGTTTACAATGAATTCTGTGTTTGTTTTTAAATGTGTAGTTACGTGTGGCTTTATAGTTTTTGATATGTAATTATTATTTTATAGACTCAGAGAAGCCAGTCGATCAATTAGAAAATTAATGTTGAAAGTCCATGGGAATATTTTGATCTCTCTGAGCTAACCTGAGTTCTCATCAGTAACAATGGGACACAGCCAGGAGTTCGTACGTCTGTTCACACATTTGAATGTCCTTTTACTCTGGATAATTCCACAAGTGAGAGCTAGTTTGATAGAAGTGTCTCCTGGCGCCCGGAGGCCAGGGGCTGTCTTTCCCATGTGAGTCTTGGTGCCAAGTCTAGCTGGTCTCCATGGGAGGTGGCCTCCCTGAATGGTGGGGCCAAGTTGCCTGGGTCCGGAGCCTGTCCCAGGAGATTGTTGGCTTATTTGGACACATTCCCCATGCCTCACAATGAGTGATGGGATCTGTGAATGCCTGAACTGGGAGCCGCGTTCCTCTCACAGTAAATCTTAGGTAAAGAGTCAGTCTGATTGATTAACCACTCAGAGAGTCCCTGGATGGTGGGGTACAGTCTACAGTAATTGCATTTGTGCACATCTCTGTCTCCATCTTTTATACAGATGTGCAGACGGTTACTATGGAAACCCAACAGTGCCCGGAGACTCCTGCGTCCCATGCAACTGCAGCGGCAACATTGACCTCCTGGAGCCTGGGAGCTGTGATTCTGTCACCGGAGAATGCCTGCGATGCCTTGGGAACACTGACGGCCCCCACTGTGAGAGGTGTGCTGACGGTTTCTATGGGGATGCGGTTACCGCGAAGAACTGCCGTGGTGAGTGTGTGGGCTGTTGCAGTTGGGTCCACTCCTTACCGCCTTGTGAAGACTCCACTCATCTCGTTCTCATGCTCAGTTGCTCAATCATGTCAGACTCTTTTTTGACCCCATGGACTGTAGCCCACCAGGCTCCTCTGTCCATGGAATTTCTCAGGCAAGAGTACTGGAGTGGGTTGCCAGTTCTTCCTTCAGGGAATCTTCTTGACCCAGGGATTGAACTTTAGTCTCCTGCATTGGCAAGTGGATTCTTTACCCCTGAGCCACTGGGGAAACACCTCCATCCATCTACCTACCATCAAACAATGCTCGCCCAGGAGGTCACTTGACCCCATCTGCACTGGGTTGGCTCGATCAGGTACTCCAAATGGCGGTCAAGCGGCCTAGAAAACACGCAGCCTCCCCTTTCAGGAGGAAGTGGTACTCATAGAGTGCTGGCACTGCTCCCAGGGACTACAGAGGTGAAGGAAGCCTGTCCTGTTCGTCAGGTAGATGCTAAGGGCTTCTTGAGGCAGATGGGGTTTCAAGATGTGGAGTGGGAAATGGGGAGACCCTTGCCCCCAAATTGGCACGTCTCAGCGGTCTTTGCCTGAATTGCTGACTCCACGTCGCTCTGCAGGGCTCAACTCAGACCCTTGAAATGACAGACCAATTACTGAGAAAAGCAAATTTCAAATTCCCAGGATGACAAACTTACAGCCTTGGGGCTGATATAGCTCTCAGCTTTATTTTTTGCATGGCTCTTGAAAAAGGAATGAAAGAGTAAAAATTGCAGTGGTATGTTATTTTGATGCATGCATGCTAAGATGCTTCAGTTGTGTCTGACTCTTTGTGACCCTGTAGACTGTAGCCCTCCAGGCTCCGTCTGTCCATGGGATTCTCCAAGCAAGAATACTGTAGGGGGTTGCCATGCCCTCCTCCAGGGGATTGTCCCCACACAGGGATCGAACCCGTGTCTCTTATATCACCTGCGTTGGCAGGCGGGTTCTTTACCACTAGCACTGCCTTTTTGATAGTGAAATGGCTCAGTCGTGTCTGACTCTGCGGCCCCATGATCTGTAGGCTACCAGGCTCCTCCGTCCATGGGATTTTCCAGGCGAGAATACTGGTGTGGGTTGCATTTCCTTCTCCAGGGGATCTTCCCGACCCAGGGATTGAACCCGGCTCTCCTGCACTGCAGACAGACTCTTTACCATCTGAGCCACCAGGGAAGCCCCTTTTGATGATTTCACCTTTTTGATGATTTCCTATAAATACTGAAGCCCTACTATGCTATTACAATGTAGAGACACAAGAGGGAGCCAGTGATACAGAAAACATGCTGTCCTAGGAGCCCAAGAGATGAACAAGGTGTTAATCGCCCTGGGGCTATGAACCTGCCGTTCAGCACCTTGCTTGATTATCATAGGACATGATAATTATCATAATTATGGTAACCTGTAATTGTGTAAAGCTTCAAAGTTTACAGAATGCCTTCACCATTCTCACGGCTTTTCTTTTCGTGCTTATTGTAAACCTTGATGATAGTTCGTTTGTCGTTTATTGCATGTCTGTTACTTCCCAGGCACTGTGCTGAGTATTGTGATGGGAGTTGGAACTTTATCAGACTTGAAAACCCCAAGTCCAGTGGGGAGCTTATACAGGATGGTGTAGCAGGGAAGCACACGTGTAGATTCAGGGCTTTAGGGTCTGAATAACACAGGGTGGCGTCCAGGGTTACATGGTCACCAAGCAGCTGTGTGATATTAGGCAAATTTATTAACCTCTCCTAGCTGCTATTTCCTCATGCTTAAAATGGACATAATTATATGTGTACACTAGGCCTTTCTGAAAAATAAATGGGATAACAAATTTTAAGATCTAGACAGTAAATAAATGGTAGCAATTATAATTGCTAGCAATAACAGCAGTAATTTTTATCATTTTTCTGTATCAGTAGTGTCCGATAGAAATGCAAGCCATACGTGTAATTGAAAATTTTCTAAGAACCACCTTTTAAAAAGTATAAAGAAATAGATGAAATACATTTTAATAACACATGTATTTAACTCAATATATAGAAAGTGTAATTTTATCATGTAATCAAGTTTTCAAAGTGTTAATGAGATGACTGCTTTCTTTTTTTAAAATAATGAGTCTTCAAAATTCAATGCATCTTTTATAGCCCATCCTAATTAGTATGGGCTTCCCAAGTGACTCAGTGGTAAAGAATCGGCCTGCAATGCAGGAGGCACAAGAGACCCGGGTTCTATCCCTTGGTAGGGAAGATCCCCTGGAGAAGGAAATGACAGCCCACTCCAGTATTCTTGCCTGGGAAATCCCATGGACCGAGAAGCCCGGTGGGCTACAGCCCATGGGGTTGCAAGAGTCTGACACGACTTAGTGACTAAACAACAACAATAATAAGGATGCTAAATTTTCATCAGAACTACTTGATCTACATTTAGGTTACTTAAAATTTAGTGTTCAAACACATTTACAAGTTTTCCATCATATTTTGCTTTATGTACATCCAGCCTGACATAGCTGTGTGATCTATGGTAAATTATATCATCTTTATAAGTCTTAGATTTCTCACCAAAGAGAAAAATGTTAGTGCTCCCCTTCTGTGTTTGCTATGAAGGTTAATTCATTTATTTCACATTTTGACTGTAACATGACAGACAGAAGCTGACGGGTATATACCCTACAAAGCCTGCCACACACAGTGTGCCTGGGCCTGAGATAGTGCATGATGTTTTCCTTACATGATTATGCCATCGGACAGAGAGTGTGCATTTTCTAAGCCCAAGCATTCCTAGATAGTACACATCCTGGGATATCTTGTCGCACACATATTACAAATTTTAAATGAGGTGCATATTGACAGCTGTGGTTTGAATATCAATTAAACCTTTCTTGGACTCGTTAAATTGCATCACTTTCACAAGGACTCGTTAAATTGCATCACTTTCACAAGGAACTTCATAGCTTTAAACATCAATATTCTGGCTGGAGATGAAACTGCAATCTCAGGCCTGAATGCCTGAGTCAAAGGACTCGGGTCTTAGAATAAGAAATATTTCAAATTAAATCGTGAACTATAATATTACTTATCTACATGGCTGTAACTCAACTTAAAATATTTATATATGATTGGAATGAGCAAATGGCTAAATCAATTTTGAAATCTTCTTTGCATGTTTTTTATGAAGATTGGTTGATATACATTGGCAGCTCATTTTAAAAATTTCAAGGAATTCATGAAATTGGTTAAGCTCATTTGCAGATTATTACCTTAATAGTTTCAGTACATTTTTTTCTCTGTGATGGTTCCTTCCACCAACCTTATTTTGGCTCACTCAGAAAAAGAGTAAAATTTTAAAGTTATTGCAAAGCAATCATTTTGTTTTCATTTTCCGATTTGCAACATGAATGTGTGAGATTTCTCCTTTGGCGATTAGGGGATTATATAAGAGCCATATCCAGAGATAGGCACAAATGCGTCTTCTGTGTGTGTTAGCCTGTGAATGTCATGGCCAAGGCTCCCTTTCTGCCGTCTGCCACCCGGAAACTGGACTCTGTGGCTGCAAACCACACGTGACCGGACAACGGTGTGACCAGTGCTTGGTAAGATGCCTCCAGGCCCTCGCGTACAGTTCGTGTGTGTGTCAGTGTTGACGTCTGGAACTGGTTCAGATGAAATGGGATCACGACTGGCAGAAAGAGTGGGTGCCTGCCGCACGGTGGTGGGAACAGCTGGGCACCCCCATCTGGAGAGTGTGCATCAGTTCCCAGGGAGGGCGGATGGGGTCCTGAGTCCTTTGTGAGCTTGTGACACGTGCAGGTGCTGATTGGAGAAATGTTCTAGTAGGTACTTTTGTTTTTGTCATTTAGTCCCTAAGTCGTGTCCAACTCTTTGCCACCCCGTGGACAGCAGCATGCCAGGCTCCCCTGTCCTCCGCTATCTCCTGGAGTTTGCTCAAACTCATGTACCTTGGGTCGGTGGTTAGTGGGTTGCTGCTGCTGCTAAGTCGCTTCAGTTGTGTCCGACTCTGCAACTCTATAGACAGTAGCCCACCAGGCTCCTCTGTCCCTAGGATTCTCCAGGCAAGAATACTGGAGTGGGTTGCCATTTCCTACTCCAATGCGTGCATGCATGCATGCATGCTAAGACGCTTTAGTCGTGTCTGACTGTGTGACCCCATAGACAGCAGCCCACCAGGTTCCTCTGTCCCTGGGATTCTCCAGGCAAGAACACTGGAGTAGGTTGCCATTTCCTACTCCAATGCATGCATGCTTGCTAAGATGCTTCAGTCGTGTCTGACTCTGTGCGACCCCATGGACAGCAGCCCATCAGGCTCCTCTGTCCCTGGGATTCTCCAGGCAGGAGTACTGGAGTGGGTTGCCATTTCCTTCTCCATTAGTCGGTACTAGTCACTGACTAAAATCTGTTCTGTCTTCCTCCGCTCTGCCCCCATGAAACAGTACGGCTACTATGGGCTGGACACGGGGCTCGGGTGCCTGCCCTGTAACTGCAGTGCCGGCTCCCTGTCGGATGACTGCACGGCGGAAGGCCAGTGTCTCTGCGTCCCAGGTGTGGCTGGGGAGAAGTGCGACAGGTGTGCCCATGGCTTCTATTCCTACCAGGACGGTGGCTGTACACGTAAGCGCTGGGATTCGGCATTTCAGACTTCCCTGTAATGCCTAAACTTTTCTCCTTCGACTTTGGACTAATTCTGTTAAGTTCCTTTACGTTTTTTCTTTACATGTAGGATTTCATCCCTTTTTTTCTGACTCCTGATCCCTGTTCTGGGAAGTCCATAAGCCTTGGTCAGGCTGTACTAACTGTGAGCTTAGGCTAATGACTTTCCTTAGCTTCGGTCTCCTCATCCGTAAAGAGGAGAGGCCGATTAGACTCCATCCAGGAGTTGCTGTCAAGGTGGTGCTTAGAGTTCTTGGCACAGTGATCGGCACACAGAGGCTCAGTAAGCGTTAGCTGTCTGCCCTCCCCACCTGCGGAGGCCTTGCCTGACCTTCTGTTTCTCCTCTGCCTCCTGATCATCTCTCATGCATCAGCCTCTCTTCAACAAGGAGGAGCCTCTGCCTCTCATGAGACATGGCGGGGTCCTGGGGATCATGAGGTCTCTTCAGGAACTACAGGAGTGGTTGAGATTATTAACATAGGCAGACATTCTGCAGCAGCAGCCTCTTGACTCCCTTGGTTGACCCGATGGCCCTGATTCCTAACAAGACCCCGTGTCTCTCTCGTAGCCTGCGACTGTGCTCACACCCAGAACACCTGTGACCCAGAGACGGGGGAGTGTGTGTGCCCGCCTCACACTCGGGGTGCAGCGTGCGAGGAGTGTGCAGACGGACACTGGGGCCACGACCTCGAGCTCGGATGCCAGGTGTGCGGGGTCACCTGCGTGTTTTCCCAGCTGAGAACTCCTTCTCTGTGTCAGGCTTCATTCTTTTTCTTTTATCTATGTGCTTAATTTTAACCTGTTTGAGTAGCTTTATGGTTTATAGTCATAACTCAGCACCTATGGTAGGAATCAAATTGGAAGACGGGACATCCTTAAAATACAATATTCAAAATTTTCTTCAAGAGCATACATTGGAGAAATTGATGGGTTGGTATATGAAAATTTTATTTTCCTGCCTTTTAAATATATTTTGCAATAAATGCTATCTTCCAGGAGAAGGACATAAAGTGCTTTCCTGGGACGGGGCATGTATGGCCATCTTCAGCAGTTCTATTTTTCTGTGTTACTTTCGTCTGTTAAACTTGGAGTTTGCGTTTTGAAAACAGAGGGAACATTCCTCGAGATCTAAAATGATTCTGCTGGACTGCTTTGACCTACTGAGTAGATTGAATTTCAGTCTGCAACCGTGGCCCAGAATGCATGGGTTCAATGATGTCCAGCAATGTGGGTCCTGTCTCTTGATGACTTGTGTCATGAGTCCAAAAAGCAGTAGTGAGAGAGGTCCGTTTGCTTGTATGGTTTCTCCAGGTTTCCTGTCGTCCCCCCTATGTACACATTATGAAAATGTAAAAGCTACCTTTTGATTTATTTCACTGTTGTCTCTTCCAGGCCTGTAATTGCAGTAGTGTGGGGTCAGCCAGCCAGCAGTGTGATGTTGTCACTGGCCATTGCCAGTGTAAGCCTGCATTTGGTGGACGGGCCTGCAACCAGTGCTCCCCAGGGTACAAAGGCTTCCCCGACTGTGTGGCCTGTGACTGTGACCCGAGGGGGACCCTGGCTGATGCCTGTGACCAGGAGCAGGGTCTCTGCAGCTGTGCCCAGGAGACCGGAGTCTGCTCTTGCAAGGTACAGGCCTGGGCCCCACTTCCTTTCCACCTTCTCACTCGTCATCATGACTTCGGGGCTTTCACTATTTAAATAAGCACCTGGCTTCTAGAGGCTTCTCATAATGAGTTTGCACCACCTTCTGGGTCTGAGGTTAAATTCTGTGTGTGCTCTTCTAGAGTGATGGATGATGCTTTAGATGGAATTTGTACAGTTTATTACAAGTGTCAGATGATGGAACTGATTTGAAGACCATGCCGAGTTTTCTATCATGTGTTCCAGTTGGCTGAGTAGCCAATCTGTCTTGAATATACAGGTGAAATAGATAACAGGGCTTCAGGAAGATGTGTGGTTGTTCAGCTGGTAAGTAACTATTCTCTTGTGCCTGCTGGGCAGACTGGAGGAAATTTGCATTGATTATTTCTCCAGGAGGTTAGGTTTCAATATCATCCCTAACTGTGTATTTTCACTCGTTTTCCCATTGTGCTTTGTCACTAGAAGGTCCTTGACCACTCTCTCTGGTCCTTTGCTTGGGTCCAGGAGATGGAAGCCTGGCCCTGGGTTGACTGGTGGTGGGGGATGAAGGAGGGGAAACTCGAGTGGATTGGGGGTGATGAGTCCTCAGTGGATGCGTGCTCGGTTCCCCGTATCTGTGGTCTCAGTTCTCACCACGGACGGTCACTGCAGGGCAACTGGCCCAAGGCTCTTCCCCTGACTGCTCACTTCCCCTTGGGACTCCCTCCAGGAGAATCCAGGCCCCCTCCTGGAGACTCGCGAGGGTGTCTGCATTTTCCTGAAGCTTCCGAGACAATTCAGATGATCAGCTGAGCTTGGGAATCACTGATTCTGAGAGAACTGATGCTCAGAGAGTTTGAGGAGCCAGCCTAAGAAGCAGCTGGTTCATCCATACCTGTTCATCCAAAATGGTTTCTTTGATTTCATTTCTGTTTGTTCAGAAACCGTGTCTCCTTTTCTCAAGTAGAAGTGAGTCTATCGCTTTGTCCCCTTTAGGAAAATGTCGCTGGTCCTCAGTGCGGTGAGTGCCGAGCTGGCAGCTTTGCTCTGGATGAGGCGAACCCTCGGGGATGCACGCCCTGCTTCTGCTTCGGGCTGTCGAAGCTGTGCTCAGAAGCCCAGGGCTACGTGAGGACGCCGGTGAGTCACACGCACATTCAGCGTTCTGTTTTTGACCCTCTACCCTTGGGAGCTGGGTGCAGGTGGGAGAGACTGTCAAGTACTTGCATTGCATTTTTCTCTTACTGTGTCAGAAATTCTAGGAGGCTACCTTGAGATCATTAAGAATCAGAGCTCTAGGATTTCCCTGGTGGTCCAGTGGCTAAAGAACTTCGAGTGCTCAATGCAGGGGGCCCAGGTTTGATCCCTGGTCAGGGAACTAAATCCCGCATGCCACAGTAAAGATCCCACGAGCTGCAGTTAAGACCTGTGAGGCCTAAAAAATAAAAGACTCAGAGCCCTGCCTAAGCTGTCCAGGAAGTAATCGGAGCAGGAACGAAGATGTCAGTGTTGCTCTGTGCTAACCTGCCCGCAGCCTTAGTTGGAAGATGAAGTTGCAGTGTCTCAGTGGTCTCCTTCATGTAGCTGAACATTGCCCAGTATAGCACTTTCAGTTCATTTTAGTCTGGATGTTTACATTTAAAAGAAAAGCCTTTCTTACTCCTGTTTGAGTAATGAAGCAATCTCGGCTGAAACAGCAAAGCCTCTGAGGTCCGAGGTGCGGAGTTCATTCACGTTCTGAAGTGGCTTTCTCCTCCCCTCCCTGACTAGGTGACGCTGGGCTCAGGTCAGCCTCTCCTGCGTGTGGTTTCTCAGAGTAACCTCAAGGGCACGACTGATGGGGTGTACTACCAGGCCCCCGATGTCCTGCTCGACGCCGTGACTGTCAGGCAGCAGGTCCACGCGGAGCCGTTTTACTGGCGGCTGCCCGGGCAGTTTCAGGGAGACCAGGTGAGACAAGCACCCAGCCTAGAGCCCCGTCCACCTTTCCTGGGGGCAGCGGTGCCCCTGGAAGTCACAAGGGCCCTGGGTTGGCCTATTGCTAACTAGAGTGGGTATTGGTCTCCTCTTCTGCAAGGGGATGGAGTGGTTAACACTTAGAAAAAGTCCTCCAGATGAATGGTTCTTTTAACATTTCCATTAATTTTAAGGGGCTTCTCTGGTGGCTCAGATGGTAAAGAATCTGCCTGCAATGCCGGAGACCCAGGTTCAATCCCTGCGTCAGGAAGATCCCCTGGAGAAGGGAATGGCTACCCTCTCCAGTATTCTTGCCTGGAGAATCTCCATGGACAGAGGAGTCTGACAGGCTACAGTCCATAGGGTCACAGAGAGTCAGACAAATGACTTAGCACACACACACATCAATTTTTAAAAGTCTTTTCAAGTGAAAGTCATAGTCTTTTTCTCCTTTTTAAAGCAATCACTCAACAAACATTTGTTTTATTTTCTTTTTTACTAATAGAGGCTCAATACAAGCCTGGGTGCTATGGCCTAGGAGGGTCTTCTTAAGAATTTGTCACCTACTTGGGGGGAAAAAAAGAAACTTGAAGACATCATTTGCATTTTTGCTTATATAAATGCATGAGTCTGTGTGTGAATTCATCCTGATTTTTGAAACTTGGAAATATGTGCTCCAATGGTTATAGATCATATTTAATTCAAAGGAGCTTAAAAATCATTAGAATGACTCTCATGTTGCTTTGTTACTTTGGAGCTCACCTTTGTTGGCAACATCAAGAGAAAACGTTGGGAGGTGATGGGTTTGACTGTGACTTTGATGGTGGTGGTGGTGGTTTCAAGGGTGTACTTATCCCCAACCCATCGACTTGTATTCAGTACATAAATGCAGCTTTTTATAACCAAACACACCTTTATAAAGTGGTTTTTTAAAACTTTTAAAGGATTGCATACTTAAAGAACTATAGCTTGGATCAACTTAAGAATCTGGAACTAAGTAGAATTAGAAGGAAGCACATGTCAAACAACATATTACACTCACATGATGTATTTTTAAGAGACAAGATTTCCTTCAAATGGCAGCAGGCTTATGCTGAAATATCTTTACACCAAGGCTACGTCAGAGACGAAAACACCACTGTTCTCTCCGACAGCTCCTGGCCTACGGCGGCGCACTGCGCTACAGCGTGGCCTTTTATGCCTCCGATGGGATCGGCACCTCCAACCTGGAACCTCAGGTGCTCATCAAAGGAGGCCGGACCAGGAAGCAGGTCATCTACGTGGACGCACCAGCCCCCGAGAACGGAGTGAGGCAGGAGCAGGAAGTGGGGATGAAAGAGGTGACTGAGCGCTCTTTCCACATACACTCCTTGAGCTGGGAACTCTATTCTGCATGTAATGAAACCATGAATAAGGTTTCTCTGCTGTAATAAGAAGAGAGTGAAGAAGAAGGCTTTGGGTCAAAATTCCAACGGGTTTAGCAAGATTTCTAAAAGGATTCAAATTTCTGTTCTCGAGAAATGCATATGAGGCTCATGTTAATTTAGCGTGAATTGCAGTTTAAATCCTTAATCTGAGTACAGGAGTCTCAGCCGTATGGATATAATGGTTCTGGGTTTTTGGGTGCCCTTGAGTTTGGGACGTGTGTGTTCCTTCTTCCAGAAGAGGTCTACTGATTGTTCTCTCTGTGGCTGGTCCCAGGGAGGTGTTATGAGGTTGTTGATAAATGAGGTGGTGGGACTACTGCTCCCAGCAAGTGACAGGAGAGCTTCTGTAGTTAAATTTAGGGTCACACACAGAACTGGGCTTACTGCTGGAGAAATCTCTAAAGGAATTAAGTTCATGGGCCTCTGAGGATCTGTACCCTGACTTTAGTTGAATGTGCTTCTCATCTGCAGAATTTTTGGAAATATTTTAACTCTGTTTCTGAAGAACCTGTCACACGCTCAGATTTTATGTCCATTCTTAGCAACGTTGAGTACATCCTCATCAAAGCCTCTTATGGCCAAGGCTTACAGCAAAGCAGGTACTTGAAAATTTCTAGAATTTTTAATATGTCTTTCTTATTTGAAAGCAAACCTTAAGGACTTGGTTCACATCATCTCCCATTACCCCATGTTGTTAATATGTATATATTTCTGTTCCTCACCAAAATCTTATTAAATATTAATATTATTAGGAAGTATGTGAAAATGACATAGATTATCCATCTTCTATAGTAATGTGGATATAACTTGTAAGTACGTGAGGATGATACCTTTCATATAAGCAACAAAACAGTTCTACCGCTTTCTGCCCTTCAACTGCAAGGTCCATTCTTTGTCACAATGCATCAAGAATGCCATCCCTTGCTCATTTAGTATCATAATACTTATCCCATAAAGAAAGCCACCTAAGTTATGGCCAGACTAGTACTTCGAGTTCTTTCAGGTGTGCTTTCTCTAACATTGTGCTTAAGTTCTGAAAATTTGGCCAAGGTCTTGCCCTGTGGAATGACTAATGTGCTTTTTGTGTGTTTTTACCCATTTATTGTATAACTGGGAATAGGAACTACCCTCCACCTGGCAGGAAAGTTCTGGTTGTCTAGGAGTGCCAACATGATTGTGTAATGTGCTGTTTCTGAAAACTCTCTCTGTAAATATTAGTGCCTGCTTTCACACTTCTTAACCCAATGGTTTCACAGAATCTCAAATATTTCAATGGAGGTCGGCAGAAAGGCGGAAGAGTCACACACGGGCAGGGAGGTGGCCTTCCTGTTAGAGAAGTGTCTGTGTCCTCCTGGCACGGCTGGACTCTCGTGTCAGGTAGGAGACAGTGGTTGAAACCTGGTTCCTGGTTTGGGCTTGAAATATGCTTGTTACAGCAGCTCTGAGTGATGAATAGCACTGTGCCTTTCTATTAGGTCGTTTTTTTCCCTTTTAAAAGTTACCTGTGGTAACATAGGCATTTCTCATCTTGACTCTTTCCAAAGTGTGCAGTTCAGTAGTGGGTGGGTCAGTTCACTCACCCTGCTGTACAACCAATCTTCAGAATTCTTCATCTTATAAAACTGAAACTCTGTACCCATTAAACACTTACCCCTATGCCCACCCCCAGACTCACCCTTCTACTTTCTGTCTTATGAAACTGCTACTCTAGGTCCTTCACGTAGGTGGGGTCAAGCAGTATTTATCTTTTGGTGGCTGGCCAATTTCACAGGGCATGATGCCCTCAAGATTCATCTGTGTTGTAGCCCGTGTCAGAATATGCTTCCTTCTTAAGGTTCAATAACATTCCACTGGATGGATGGACCACATTGTGTTTATCCATCCATCCATTAATGGACATTTGAGTTGCTTTCACCTTTGGCTATTGTCAATAATGCTGCTGCAAACACGGGTGTACACATATATATGTCCAAGACCCTGGATTCAGTTCTTTGGGGTTTATACCCAGATGTAGAATTGCTGGATCATGCAATAACTCTTTAGCTTTTTGATGACCCACCATACTAACCATCATACTGATTCCCACTGACAGACTTTTCTTCGTTCCCACCAGCAAAGCAGCAGCATTCCAGTTGCTCCACCTCCCCGCCAACACTTATTATTTTCTGCGGTTTGTTTTGTTTTGTTTTTTGATAGTAACCATGTGAGCTGGCATCTCATGGTGGTTTTGATTTGCACTTCCATGATGATTAGTGATGCTGAGCATCTTTTCATGTGCCAGTCATCGATGCATCTTCTCTGGAGAAATGTGTATTCAAGTCCTCTGCCCATTTCTTAGTCGGGTTTTTTGTTCATTTCCTTCCCTTTTGCATCCCTCCAGGACTGTGCACCTGGTTACCACAGAGGGAAGCTTCCAGAAGGTGATGGCAGGAGACCACGCCCTCTGCTGGCCCCATGTGTGCCCTGCAATTGCAACAACCACAGTGACACCTGTGACCCGGAAACCGGGAAGTGTCTGGTACGCTGGTTTGTGTGGGTGCTTGCCTGACACTCAAAATTACAGCAGGCTCTGCGTGTCTCCTTTTCTGGTTTGAGATCACACCAGTTCTTTGATTTAGAGTATTTAAATTTAGCTAAATGTAAGGTATACAAATATTTCCTTCAGAAAGGTCTAGCTAAGTAGCCTGACATTTTTGGTGGGAATTCTTTTATAAATGCTTTGAATTTGTTTATGGTTATAAATTTGGAAATTAGTTAAGTGTCTCTTGTTTTCACTTGCAGTAGAGGTGGTACATGAGAACTTTCTGTCATAGAATTTGAAGGGTCACCTGGATGTTTTTAGATGAGTTAAGGCCAAAGTTGAAAATGTATTTCTCTATGTAAAATATTGCTTTCTCCTTGCCTTTAACAAAAAGTACATGTTTTCCTGGAGGTCTTAGTGGGCATTTGCTTCCTGGCTGTCTCCCCCTAGACCTTCAGTGACACAAGGAGAGCTCTGACCACTGAAGAGGACCAAGAGCCTCAGACAGAAGCCTTGTGACCTTGACTGAAGACAAACTCTTGTGTCCAGGGTTTTGCTTTAGCCAACAAGATCTTATTGATAACACAGAAAAATCTGATATTTTTTCCCTACTCCTGAAATCTCATTCTTTATGATAACTCATGTGGGAACATCGGTTCCCTGTCTAAATTGTGCCAAGACTGACTTGATGCAAGCAAAATAACTCATTCAAGGAAAGTGAGCTGTCCACCAAGACACACCAAAGCCTCCTAGATCCTAGCTGTAGCCTCATCACAGGAACCAGGGCTCCCACCGCAGATCTGTCTTCCTCTTCTTTTATTTGGAAGCATCTTTCATATGCAGAATTTAAAGGCAGTCTCCCCTGGGAAAACTGTTAAACCATAGCCATGCACAGGTGAATTTAAAAGCTGAAATGCTGCATGGATTTTCTCATTTAAAAAGATGTGTGTTCCCCTTTGCTGACTCCATTAGATATCTGGGATTAAAGAATTGTTCCAGTCATTCAAGGTAAAATGAAGATGCAGATAGCTACAACACTATTAAAAAATTTATTCATTCTAATCAGTTCATACCCCAGGCAAAAGTGAAGTCCTAATACCGAAAACAAGAAAATCTTATTTAAGGCTTTAAGGAGAATTGATTTCAGGCAACTTTGGGCAAGATGTAATTAGCTAGGAAGGTCCCTTGGCCCATCACAGAGACAAAGGTCTTGTGGATAGCTGGGGAAATTCATGGTTCTTTCATGATGCATCTTTCCTTGGAGCAACTAATCATTTAACAAGATTAGGTACTCCTAGGGGCACTAAATAGGCTTCCCAGGTGGTACTAGTGGTAAAGAACCTGCTGCCAATGCAAGAGATGTGGGTTCGATCCCTGGGTTAGGAAGATCCCCTGAAGGAGGGCATGGCAACCCACTCCAGTATTCTTTTTTTTTCCCATTTATTTTTATTAGTTGGAGGCTAATTACTTTACAATATTGTAGTGGTTTTTGTATTCTGGCCTGGAGAATCCCTTGGGTAGCCTGGCGGGCTATAGTCCATAAGGTCACGAAGAGTCGGACATGATTCAGTGACTCAGCATGCACACACACAGTGGATGAATAGTCTTACAGTGAATGAAGGCCGCAGAGCTGCCAATGTTTAGGATTTTTAAAATATGACCAAAAATGTTCACTCTCCCTTGAGAACTAAAAAAAAAAACTGTCAACTGATGTGAATTGGGGGTGTTGCTGGGCTGTCTCCAGATGAGAAGGTATTCTAACGGTTTCCTGTTGTTTTCCTCTCTTTTTGAAACGTGGGATCCCAGAACTGTGGCCACAACACCTCTGGCAACCACTGTGACACGTGTGCCCCTGGGTACTATGGGAAGGTGACCGGCTCGGCCAGTGACTGCTCTCCGTGCACCTGTCCTCACGGCCTGCCTGCCAGGTGAGCACACAGGTGTGCTGGCATGCCTGCACCGCCCACCGCTGAAGCTGGATTGCTTCCACGGCCAGCTTCACTTTCCAGGGTTTCCATGTGAGCCATCTTAGTGGATCCTCTTCGTGTGTCCAGAAAAACGCATTTTAAGAAAAAAATGTTCATTCTCCCAGCATTCAAAGAGAATCTTTGCAAAACACAGTGCGTTAGTACTGAGTGTTAGAATGAAACTAATAAAAGAAGGGAGGTTCAGGTTTGGTTTTTTTGAAGACTAATTTTAGCTTCCAACCTGCATATACAGTGTGCCCAGAGAAGAACTATTATTAATTTTATGAAGAATATTATGAAGAATTCAGTTCCTATTTACTGTAAGGTGCTGGGATTAGAATATATGTATGCTGATGACTGATAAAGTTCAGAAATGTTGCGTGTTGGTGAAATTTGGGTCAGATTCCACCTTGTACACATGATGCTTGTACAGAATTATCTGAACACGTAAAAAATACCAGAGATTTTCAGTTGAAATTGGAATATCTGGGGGTCCTTTTGGTTTCAATGAAAATTGTAATTCATAAATAACATTTCATTCTTGCTTTGAGTGTTTGATAAGGCATTGAACATTATAGATCAAATACCAACTTTTGGTATACTGAAATGAAGATTTCCTTTTAATATTTGTTTGAATTTTGTCTCTTTTGTTGTCTCCAAGTAAGTGTCGCTTGACGTTGAATACCTAATGAGAGGCACTGTGTAAACTTCTCTTGCAAACTGTCAGGCATCTTAAAATTTACTGCTTACTGTTGTTTACTATTATTTAAATTTTTGTATTAAATCTGTATACAAATGGTGAATCATTAGTTCCACCCCTGTAATCTAAGCTATAGGGATACTTGCAAATGTGCGTAAAGTTGGGCACTGCTTATGTTGTTGTTGTTTAGTTGTTCAATCATGTTTGACTCTTTGTGACCCCCTGGACTATAGCCTGCCAGGCTCCTCTGTCCATGGAATTCTCCAGGCAAGAATACTGGAGTGGGGTGCCATTTCCCTTTCCAGGGGATCTTTCCAACCCAGGGATTGAACCTGTGTCTCCTGCTTCACAGGTAGATTCTTTACTACTGAGCTATCTGGGAAGCCTGGCATTGCTTGCACTCATAAGAAATTGAGGTGTGGAGCTGAAATATACCTACAGGGGATTGATTAAATGCCTCAAGTGTCTTGTGGTAGACACCTAGAGTGAAATAGTCTACTAACACTGAGAAAAGAATAAGGCATATCCGTGTGTACAGAATTGGAGAAATGCCCAGTCAAATTATGAAATTGAATATATGGTGTGATGCCATTTGGGGAACCATTCAAATCTGTATCTGTGTCCACATCCACAGCTCCATGGCTATACGTGCCTGGAATGTCAGGATGGGTATTTCACCTTTCTACTTTGCACAGTTCTGTACTGTTTGTGTATTTTACTTCTTCAATCACAGAAGGTCCCCATCATCCCCACAACCTCCCTCACACTGGTAAATTAATAGGTACACAATTAGAAAGTGACTGTGAGATTGTGAACATGCCGTGTGTGCTGTGCATCTGAGAGGCCCCCAGAGATGTGCTTCTTCTATTAATACACATTTTGTGTTTCCACTGAAGCCGGTCTCTTTAGTGCTGAAGGAGGAAAAAGGTCAGAAGTGAAGTGGGGCTCATAGCAACCAACTGACTCATGCTGGGAACTTCTCTTACTGGCCAGATACCCTGGCATTTTTTTAGTGGCTTCCAGGTACCCAGCTGAGCCTCCCATTGGTGACTTAAAATGTGGAGACTGAAGTGGTTGGAAAAAAGGAACACACCAGTAGCTGAAGTCCCAGAGTGAGGGCTCAGCATACAAACAAATTGTTCAGTTTTGAGAGGCTCCATCTTATTGCAACTAAAGCGCCTCACCTGACTCCCTACCTTGGGTCCGTTCACCCTCGAGCCCACCTTCACTCTCTGCTCTTTCCAGATGTCTCCCCCTTACCTTTCACTGCAGTCGGCTGAATCCCCTGCACTCTTCCAGCTCACTTCTCCCTGCTGGTCCCACGTTTGCTCAGAGTCAGCTGTAGTTCTCTAGCCACCCTTTCATCTAATCAGTCAGATAGTTCATGCACGTCTCAACAAGCCCCTTTCCACTGGAGAAGCTTTCTCTTTTGGTGACTAATTAGTTGTCCTCTGTAAATGCGTCTCCATCCCCTCAACCCTCAAGTGGTTGTCACTGGATAGGCATCAGTGAATGTCTTCTGAAACCAGCTGTATTGACTATGTGTTTGTTTTCCTTCTGCCCAACAGTTTAAGCCCTAAAAAGCATGCCCAGCTGTCCGGTTTGTAATCACTTATCTTTTAGAACAGTATCGTGTACTCTTAATGGTAATGAATAAGTACCCTAAGAAAGATCTGAAGTTGTATGTCTGAAAATTCAGAAAAACCCTTCTCTTCCAGCTACAGTCCCACTTGCGTCTTGGAAGGGGATCATGATTTTCGCTGCGATGCCTGTTTTCTGGGCTACGAAGGGCAGTATTGTGAGAGGTATGTCGCCTGCTCCTTTTATATGCATAGGACATATTTACAGAAGTAATGGGGAATTGTTACCAGTTTGATAATGCAAAATCAGACCTCCTGGGCAATAAGGCAGGTAAAGGCACTTCCTTGTGACCGTCTTGTCCTCCTTTTAGGGAATAGAGTGCAGAGGGAGGTGAGCAGACCTGTGGGCTCTGCACTTCACGAGGCAGAAGTGATGCCTGTCCTTGGGTGGCTGCTCTGTGTATTCACTCACTCGCTGGTGTGGATCCTGCCTTCTGTCCTCCCATCTCCTTCTGCAGGTGCTCATTGGGTTACTATGGGAACCCTCAGATGCCAGGCGGTACCTGCCAGAGGTGTGACTGCAGCCCGCACGGCTCTGTCCACGGCGACTGTGACCGCAGGTCCGGGCAGTGCGTCTGCCGGCCGGGGGCCGCGGGGCTCCGCTGCGGGGACTGTGAACCGAGGCACATTTTGGTGGAAAGCGACTGTGTGTGTGAGTGTCACCCCTCCAAAGGGCCAAGGAGGGTTTCTCCTCTTGGATGGTTTCCCAGTACCCAGTGGCATCAGCAGACTAAGCTCAGGGCCTTAGTTGCTCTGCGGCATGTGGGATCTTAGTTCCCTGCCCAGGGATTGAACCTACATCCCCTGCGTTGCAAGGTGGATTCTTAACCACTGGAGCCCCAGGGAAGTCCCTAGATGTTATTACAGGATGCTGTGGCCACCCATGGAACCCGGGCAGACTCTTTGCTGTAACTTGAACACCCTCTTTCTTGTAGCCTGTGATGATGACTGTGTGGGTGTCCTGCTGAATGACTTGGCTCATGTTGGGGATGCCATCCTGTCTGTGAACCTCACCAGCACCATCCCTCTCCCATATGGAGTTTTGTCAGACCTGGAAAATAGAACGAAGTCTCTCCGGGTAGGTACTGCAAATACAGAGATGGATAGAAGCGTGTGTCACCGGAAGTTGAAGAGTTGGTTGGGACCCTAGGGGTCATTCTGTCTGTCCTCCACCAGTGCAGGAGTCTCAGTCCCAGTGTCTGGTGCTGGGAGGTCCCCAGCCTTCTCCCTCTGAACCTGACCGAGAACTGCATCGTCCACGTGCAACAGCCCTGATTGTTCAAGACTTGATCCACAGATGCCTCCTGTGTATAAATTCTTCCTCTTTGCTCCTCCTGCTACCTTGTGGAATAAGACAAGGTCCACTCGCCCCTGTTTATAACAGGTCTTTGGACAAAAAGCAGCTCTTTTAAAACAAACACAGAAAATGAATTGAGACGGCATTGTCTTTAACATGCTGAATGAAGAGGAACTGTTTTCCATCAATGTATTATTCTTAACTGGAGTTGAAGGGCACAAAGGTTCCTCCTCCCTCGAAGACTATATAAAAATCTCTGGGGATAAATCATAGTTTTATGTTTAGTTAAAATCTGTGTTTTGATCTGGGTTCAAAAGATGATGGGAAGGTAAGAAGTTGACTTGCTAGACAGCATTTTTTATTTTAATTAGGGGAAAAAATGAGTCTAAATTTGGCTCAAAGCCTATGCTTTAGAATTTGAGGTATTTAATTCACCGTGTCATGCCATAATGCCAATGTGTGTTTGTGTGTGTGTGTGCGCATGTGTGCAATTCAGCTGCTTCAATGATCCATTCTTGTTAATATTGGTCAGCTCTCCATAGATTTAATAAAGTTTAGGAGACTATACGAGGTGTTTCTATATTACTTTTCCTGAAATAGAACAAAATGTTTTCAAAGATAAGGGGAAAAGAAAAGAAACAAGTGTTGAAATTTCTTTTCCACTCACCATAGACACAATCAATAAATAACTACCTTCCATCAGCTTGGTTTCCAACTGTATGACTGTATTTTTTACCACGTGAGATGAACACTTGATTTCAACTTAGCACTTTGTCAGCTCCCTTGTATGACTTTTTATCTTTATATAAAGTACTCCGGAGCTTGAGATTGTGAACCCTCAACTGTTTCTTGTTTCCACTGCTGACCTGCGTAGCGACTTGGGCAGGTTAATAACTGTGCTGACCATAGACAATAGTCTCGCCCCTTCATGGGTGGTTATAAGGTCTGAGTAGCATCACACAAGTAAAGAAATTAGAGGAGTGTTGGCATAAATTAAGTACTTAATTGTTAGTAATTATAAAGGCTTTTCTTTGCTTAATACTTTTGTATTTTAGCTTCATAAGCATTTCTTTTAGGTGTTAGCAATTACAGTTAAAATTTATGTGACTCTGCTGTTAAAATTCAGCCAGATCCGCCCAGGAACTGCAGCAGTGTCAATTCTGCACGGCCTACCAGGCTTTACGTTTATATCTATATAGGAAATGAATGCGAAAGACCGCAGTCTGGAAATGTGTTCTGTAACCCAAACTTCAGTGAATGTGATTCATTTTATTTTTTAACGCAGTGTCAGGGAAAAGAGAATTTCTTTCTGTGAACGAAAAAGATAACGACAGGCGATTCTTAGTTAAGAACCGAAGACTTATTTTGAAGCATTATAATTTGTTTTCTTCGTTCTTTTAGGACTCTGTATTAAAAGAAAATAGGCAAAAAGAACTGGTAAACATTCAACTTGAAGGCGTCTCAGAACAAACGGAGGACCTGCAAAGGGAGGTAAGTTCTTTACTTAAAGGGTCCGCTCCGCCTGCCTCCCCGCCCCCAGCCCTTGTGAGCACTGGCATGGGGACTTCCTAGAAGGTTCTGAACAGATCGGAGCAGCCCCCTCCTCCCAGGAGCTGTGTTCCAGCTACTGTAAAGTCAGATTAAGTCGGTTCTGATGCAGCCAGTCTCCGTGCTTTGGTGGGACGAGGCCCCTGACTTACTTTCTGCTGTCCCCTCTGCTGAAGGAGGAGTCGGGCTGTCAGCTCACATCACCGCTTCTTTTCTCCTGTGAACCAGGGTTGGGCAGGATGAAAAGACGGGGGTCTCTTCCCCATCCTGTATTCACTGCACATGGTGAGCTCTGAGATCCCCCCCCCTCCGCCGGCCCCCAACACCAGCACAGGCAGCTCCTCCTGGGGTGTCGGCAACACTCAGACTTCCGCCCCTACTTCTGATGGTCTGAATGGCAGGAGAGTTCGCTTTGATGTCAGCAGGGAGTTATTTATTCTGTTCAGCCCTGGCCAGATGAATGGTTTTTAGTAACCGAGAAAAGAACCTGCTTATTTGCAGATGGCGAGGGAGGCCTATTGTCAAATTTATGATTTTCACTTTAAAATTGTGTGCCTATGTGTGTGCGCGCACATATAGTACATAGATGTGTGTCTTTGAAAGTGAAAGTGTTAGTCACTTTTGACCCCATGGACTGTAGCCCGCTGGGCTCCGCTCTCCAGGCAAGAATACTGGGGTGGGTTGCCCTTCCCTTCTCCAGGGAATGTTCCCGCCCAGGGATCAAACTCAGGTCTCCCGCTTTGCAGGCAGATTCTTCACCTTCCGAGCCACCAGGGAAGCCCGTCTGTGTATATGTATGTCTTGTCTCTGTCTCTCAATGTTCACATATGTGCACAATCATGCACCCTAAAATGCAGTAGCTTGACTTCTGTTAATTTAGAATTAGTGACCGTTTGGTAACAGTCGAAGGGTTTCTGTGTGGGCTTTTGAAGTACCTGAGCAAGCAAACGTTTGGTAGGAAGTGATAAGCCAATTAAAATAAATTCTTTCTATCCATTAAAGAAGATACTGTTTGGATTTTGACTAGAAAACACTTTTAGAAGCATTCTAAGTTACTTACTTTGGGCTTCCCTTGTGGATCAGCTGCTAAAGAATCTGCCTGCAATGCAGGAGACCTGGGTTCAGTCACTGGGTTGGGAAGATCCCCTGGAGAAGTGAAAGGCTACCCACTCCAGTATTCTGGCCTAGAGAATTCCACGGACTGTATAGTCCATGGGATCGCAAAGAGTTGGACACGACTGAGTGACTTTCAGTTCAGTGAGTTACTTTACATTCCTAGAAATTACAGACAACCTTCCTTTCCACAAATTGTTGTCGTTTAGTCTCACTAAGTCTTGTCCGATTCTTTTGCGACCCCATGAACTGTAAGCGCATCAGGCTTCTCTGTTCGTGGGATTTCCCAGGGAGGAATACTGGAGTGGGTTGCCATTTCCTCCTCCAGGAGATCTTCCTGGATCAGGGAATGAACTGCATTGGCAGGTAGATTCTTTACTGCTGAGCCACCAGGGAAGCCTTTCACAAATGAGAAGACCCCTAATAAAAACAGCAACTGAGAGTAACTAACAGGCATCATCACATATAATCCTCATGAAGTCCTGTGATTCAAGTGTTATAATTACTCCAAGTTATGGATGAGGCTGGGAGGTGTCAGGTGTTCAGCCTGGCAGAAGCAGGTCTATTTGCCTAACTCTGGGTCTTAACCACTTGACTGAGTTCTCATGGTCAATACAAATTAGTAAGATTTTATTTTCTAGATTCTGCAAATTTGGGTCCTAACATGAACATGAGGTCTCCACAGTGGCGACACCCGGGAGAGTCTGTGGTTTGATAGCCGATTAGGCTGCTTTTTAAAATATCCCATCTTTTTTCACCAAGAGTGAGCGGTCCATCATTTCATGAACCACCTAGTCCATTTCCAGCCCTGCACTGTTGACCCTGGCTTCCATGATGGCAAACCTTTTCTGCGTTCTAGAATATGTTTTGTTGCTTAAAAGAGACAACATCTGGCATACTGAAGCTTGCATTTTATTCGGAGTGAAACTCACCTGAGGCCTTTATTTTCCATCAGCTTGACAGAGTGTTGACACGTAGTGAGCAGGTAACCAGGGCCACCGAAAGAATCCTGGACAAGAGTGTGGACCTCATTAAGTTGACCGAGAAGCTGCAGACAGACATCGAAGGTAGTGTCCCCAGAACTTTGCTTGACGTGTCTGGCTTATTTGGTAGGAAAAGCCTACTCTCTTCATTCAGCACTTGAATAGCCGTGACTTGTGCTGGATTCTTGGGGCCTTCCCATGTCCACACACAATGTGCTAAGTCGCTTCAGTCGTGTCCGACTCTTTGAGACCCCATGGACTGTAGCCCACCAGGCTCCTCTGTCCATGGGATTCCGCAGGCAAGAATACTGGAGTGGGTTGCCATTCCCTTCTCCAGGGGATCTTCCCAACCCAGGGATGGAAACCCAGGTCTCCTGCCTTGGCAGGCGGATTCTTTACCACTCAGCCAATACAACCAGACTTTCTAAGGCACAAAGTAAGGACATGATTAGGACAAAAGACATTTTTTTAAAGGAGTAGTATCAAGTATTGGTGGTTGTTCAAAGAGTAAGCGTTACTGAGAGCTTCTCCATGCAGATGTTCCTGGCAGGGGCGGGGAATGCTGCAGTGATCGTGGTGCCTCAGCCCTGCCTGGACAGGGCTCATGGGTACCGGGGAAGCCGACAGGAAATAAACCAGGGATCTCAGGTTCCCGGGTGCTTTTTTTAAACACTTTTTTTTTTCTGATATTTACTTTTGGCTGTGCTGGGTCTTCACTGCTGCGTGGTTTTTCTCTCGTTGTGGCGAGGGGGGCTCCTCTCCAGCTGTGTTGCGAGGGCTTCTCATTGTGGCGGCGTCTCTCGTTGCGGAGCACGGGCTCTGGGGCGCACGGGCTTCAGTACTCATGATGTGGCCTCAGTAGTTGCAGCTCCTGGGCTCCAGAGCACAGGCTTGGTAGTTGTGCCGCAAGGGCTTAGTTGCTCCTTGGCCTGTGGGATCTTCCCAGGCCAGGGATCGATCCCGAGGCTCCTGTATTGGCAGGCAGATTCTTTACCACTGAGCCACCAGGGAAGCCCTCCTAAGTGTGTTGACCGGGCATGTCCAGAGCGCACTGGATACACGGACTAACCTGGCCTGGTTAGAGGGTCAGCCCAGTGTAGGTGGGCAGAGCAGCCTCATGGGAGAAGGTTCTAAGTGCTCCCATCCTAGGACTGTCTCCTTTTGAGAGACTTATTCAGTGACTGATGAACTTTCTCCATAGAAATGATCGAAAAGGCTACGACTCTAAATCGGACGCTGGATGACGATGTCCAGCTGCCCAGCTCGATTCTTCAGGACATGCAGGAGAACATCACGGCTTTGCTGGAAGTCCTGCGGAAAAGGCGGTTCCTGCCGCTGCACCGAAACGCCATCCGAGAACTCAAGTAAGTTCCTGAATAGCACTCATGACCAGTTAGAGGGAAGAACATGATAGCGGAGAGGGAGGGAGGCAGGTGGGAGGAGGGGAAGGAAAGTAACTTCTCAGGGACAGGCTGTTACTGGAGAAGAGAGGGGTGCCGCTCCCCCCGCCAATGGCACAGTGTGATCAATGGCAGTGCTTCTGCCTGTGCTATTATGTCGTAGGTTTGGTTTTCCTCTGTGACCCTGAAACACCTTTTCCACTTAGCTTGAACATACAAACCTTCTGATACTGTCTTTATTGAAAATTTAAGTATAATGCAGCAAACTCTCACGGGAAGCAAACACAGGCGGTGGCCACTGTCGAAGCTGTGAACTCTATGACAGACTGACATCATGCCAGAATAATTTTGCTCAGTTATGCAAACTGTCATCGAAACCTGGGATTTGAAAAACAGATCACAAAGAACTGTTAGACATGGTCACGAAAAACTTTCGGTTTGCCTTCAGGCTTTTTTTTCCTTAGTATTTTCACATGAATTATTACTTGATGCAATAGCAAAGCTGTCTTTCTGCCAGGTTGTGATAAATGTCTGATTTAGTACAGGTTTCAGTGGTCATACTACACTCCATCAAAACTCCAGTCTCTGTAATTTAAGCTATTTTAATACATTATGCTATTTTAAATAACATTTTAAAGAATAACTTAGATCAAAATCTTTTTCTGAATTTCACATTATTATCTTATCAGGGTGAATGTTAAGAAGTGAAGTCATTTAACCAGAGTTTTCATTTTGAGGATTCCCAACTTGCATTGCCACATTATTTTCTACATGGTTTTTAATTACTTTGAAAGTTATCTTTTATTCAATGGGAATTTTTAGGACTTAAGCCCGGGAGGCAGTATCTAGAGTAACCACGAGAGAACTGCTCCAAGGAGGTAAGGGGTGAGCCAGGTTATATAGAAGTTTTGCAGCCATGGATAGCCAGCCTGAACATCAGAAGATTATTGTTAATTAAAGAAAACAGATATCCCAAGTTTCGGAATTTAAAACAACATCCACTTCTACCAGCAGGACCCTGGAGAACTGAGTTTATATATATTTTCATCCTTGAGTGGGATTTTTGACACTGTTGTTGATTTGCTGGGTGAAAAACCAAAGGTGGAACTTACTGTCACATAGGCTTTGGAGAAAAGGACTAGTAATTTAATTATGGGGTGTTTGTTAGGGCCCAGGAAGGGCCCTGAGAGGACTCTGGGCTGGACGAGGGCAGCTCAGAGTTGGGCGAGGACTCAGGAGATGGGGAGGGGTCCGCTGTCTTCGGGGCACTCCTCTGTGCCGGGTGAGTGGGGAGCCGAAGATTTCCCACCTCGCCTCTGCTCACCCTCACCTCCTTGTGAGGTGGGAAGGATGCAACTGAAGTAACTGAGGCCCAGAGCATGTTTGTGACTCCATCAGCGTTGAACCTCCAGGACAATATGAAACCCGGTGTGTTCTGCGTTGCTGAGTCACTTCAGTTGCGTCCGACTCTTTGCAACCCTATGGACTGTCGCCTCCCCAGGCTCCTCTGTCCATGGGATTTTCCAGGCAGGAATACTGGTGGGGGTTGCCAGTTCCTTCTCCAGGTATTCTCCTCAACCCAGGGATCAAACCTGTGTCTCCTGTATCTCCTGCATTGGCAGGCAGGTTCTTTACCACTGAGCCACCAGGGAAGCCCATCTTTCCCTTTATGGCACCCTTCAAATGATCCTTTGTAGCTGTGTTGCCCGAATGTTTTCCACTTTCTTAAGGAGAGGCCGGATCTTTACCACAAGTCTTCAGGCTGAGTACTCAATCTTGAATCTCCACAGTGAGCCTGGAGAAGACAGCTGAATACGTGGCACCGTGCAACCCTTTCTCATGGAACTTGCTTACCTGCTCACGGCACTAGGGTGGTGGAGAAATGCCACTTGAGAAACCGTGTTTTACTGTATTAACTGAATTTTACAGGAAGAAGCTAATAAGGAGTGCTGAGGGGTTTTGTGATTTTTCTTTGTAGTCTTTCAAGTCATTGTCAACTATATCATTTCATTTGATTGTGGTTTAGATGGTAAAGTCATTTCAGAGATGAAAATTTGATCTCTATTTTAAATTTCTTAGAGCAATACCTTCTTTAACAATATGAACTGAAGGATTTATGTCTAGATATTAGAAATGTATTGGGAAAAAAAGGAAATGTATTGGACTTTTTTGTGTGTCTCCCGTGTACTATTTTTAGTTCTCTTTATCACTGTCATAATACAGAATCTTATAATCTTTTTTTGTAATTCTTAAAATCACAAGAATGTTCAAATAATTCCTGATGGTGCTCTAATGATGTCAGAGTTCAAATATATACCTTTGGAAAAATTTTTTGTGGTGTTTTAGCCCAGCAATCTGATAATCTATGAAAACGAAGGGGGATTTACAAGGTATTTTCCACACAAATATTCAAAGTTCTTCTGATAAATTGAAGGAAGAGGTTAATAGGATATATTCAACCACTGCAAAGTTCTGTAGTGTGAAAATTATATTATTCTATATAGCTTTAAGTTCAAATTTGATTTAAATAGCAATTTGATAGCACATTTATAAAAGAATAGGGGGAAATGTCTTTTGATTTCTTGAAGCTTGCTTTTACGAAAGTGGTACAAATTGTATCTTCCTGGAAATTTGGATTTGAAAGTTTCTATAAAATTTGTTTCTTTACTAGCTGCAGGAAAAACCTTTGTATTGTATGGATACATTGGTGACTTTGGAACAAATCACTGAAGCATCTCCTTTTTTCAATTTCTGACCATATTGTAACAAAGATTTCAGTTGCCATCATTCATAGGCTGTGGCCCCAGTTTTCTGAATCCAAATCCACTGAGATGGTTTCTTTAATTCCACTAAATATATTAGGAAGTTTGTTAAATCAAGAAAGATCATTAAGGATAAAAGTGTAAACCTGCCATACGTATAGCGGCCTTAGAAAATTTTTTTCCCTTTTTAAGGGATTGCCATGTACCACTTAGGACTTCGAGATGAAACTGAGAAGGGATATGTAAAAGTTCCTTTCACTATACATCAATGCCGTGAGCTTTGTTGTTCATTTCTCACCATCTTTTATGTTCCCAGGGCTGCCGAAGATTTATTGTCACAAATTCAGGAAAATTACCGGAAGCCACAGGAAGAGTTGGCGGTGTT
This sequence comes from Muntiacus reevesi, assembly GCF_963930625.1. NCBI lineage: Eukaryota > Metazoa > Chordata > Mammalia > Artiodactyla > Cervidae > Muntiacus > Muntiacus reevesi. The sequence goes on along the minus strand of NC_089252.1, from coordinate 38,122,897 downwards.
AAAAGAAGCAGTAAGCAACCTCCTTTCGACACACAACAGTGATGTGAGGGCTGCAGAAGACCTCCTGAGAGAAGCAGAGACCAAGACCCAGGAGAGCGGTCGCCTGCTGCTCCTCATCAGGGCCAACCTGCGAGAGTTCAGCGTGAGTCCTGCCAGCTCTCGCCCCCTTAGAGCTGGTCCCAAATGCTCCCACGTAAATGACGTCATCCTTTACTTCTTAAAAAAATGAGCCCTGAGGACTGACTTCATTCAGCACACGGGGTCAGGCACCCGAGGTTCAGAGGCCAACTTGCTTTTATGAAGCATCCTCAGAGGTGATGTTTGCTGCAGGAGAAGAAGCTGCGTGTTCAGGAAGAACGGAGCTTGACATCAGCGCTGATCGCTGAAGGAAGAGGACTGCTGGATGTGGCCGCTGCTCCTGCAAACGCATTGGGAGAGGCTCTCATGGTGAGTCCCAACTCAGCACAGCCCGGGGTTTCCAGGGAAGCCTCCCAGGCCCCAGACATGCTGTTAAACAGACGCACACGTGGTCACAGTGTTAATCTCTGTGTAGCAACTAGAGCAACACCGGGACGAGCTGCTACTGTGGACCGCTCAAATCAGGCGCCACGTGGATGACCTGGTCATGCAGATGTCTGAACGGAGAGCGCTGGAGCTTGTGTACAGGGCGGAGGATCACGCCGCCGAGCTGCAGAGAATGGCAAGTGCTCTGGACAGGTGAGGCACCCCGGACAGGTGAGGCACCCCTGGCAGGTACCCCACAGGCTGCGATCTGCAGATCAGAGGGAATAACAAGCCTGGCTCTTTCATTCACGGTGTCGAGTCACATTCTTTTTTGTATGTAAAACAAAGGCTTCTCTTTTATTTCCACGACAAGGAGGGTTTCCTTCCAAGTCTGGTAGTATATTTGACCATCAGCAGGAATGTACGATGGAAAAATGTGAACTGAAGCAGATAGGAATGAAAACAAATATTATGCTATGATATCAAGGCCTTCAGTATCTACCAGGTACTCAGGACTTTTTGAGTTTGCACATGGACAGAACCAGATACTGATTTCCTTATGCCTCTTGCCTTCTTGGGACTTGTGATCCAGCCGGCTTTCTGCATGGATGCAGGTTGTGGTTGCCCACCCTGGACTGTTAGAATTGTTGAGGATCTATTTGCCAACTCCTGAAAGATACCATCTCCATTATTTTCTACTGCCTAAAAGGTTACCATTATACTCATTACTTTGACATGTATTTTTGGATATTTGTCAAGTATATCCTCAGTTTGTTAGATGTGCCTTTAAATGAGAAGCGCAACTTTAGGCCAATGGTTCCTGAGTTGTTGCAGGAGGAGCCTGGGGAACTTCAGAGTACTCATTTCTCTGTCCCCTGGCCCCTCCTCTGTCCCCCAGACTGTGGGATATGGCCTGTACTTTAAGTTTTTTCTTAAGTCCCCGGGTGATCTGATGGCAGCAAATGAGGGAATTGGGGTTTAAGGCCTTACACAATATTGTGAGTTAGTAAATTTATTTCTTTAGAATCCGCTATAAATTATGAGTGGAAAAAGTCTGGACACACTGGGAATACTTGTGTTTCTGTGTGTTGGGTGTGTTTTGTGGAAGGAGAAAAATGAGTATTTTTCTAATTTGAGAAGTGCTGCCATAAAAGACGAGCTCACACAACGAAATCAATTAAAAACAACTATTGCGTGAGTCATGTGCTACATTGAGCTCTACTGCCCCTGTCTGCTGTTGGAATCAGTATCAGAAAATGGAGTTAGGTACTCAGTTAGTTTTTCTCCTTTTCTCATCTTTCCTAATTTTCCAAAAAGGAAAAGGATGTTCTGACTACATCTGTAGCTACAACGAAATCCTTATTACGTAGTATGAGTCATAAAAGCAGTTTGGTGTGACGCATAAAATTAAATAACTTTGTCTTTTATTTGTAAATCACTGAATTTTGCCAGTTGAGTAGTAGAAATAATAACTGCTGGTTTCTGCTTTGGAAATCACCCAACTCAATAACCTTGGGGAGAAAATGCCTACTCAGCAGGCAAAGAGGTATCTATTGTCAGGTTTCATTTTAAGCGAGAGTGAGCTGGATGAACCCGCACCGTTACCAGCTGGCAAGTTCCTGAGTGATCAGTCCCCTTACAAGAGTGAAGTTCAGATGACTGAAGTGTTATCTCATCCTCCTCCCAAACCCCTGGTGAACTTCATCAAACTGGTGTATACTGTTTGAGGAATAAGCTTCAGCATCCTCACATATGCTTAGCTAAGAAAGCCTTTTTAAAGTGAACACTTGTGTAGCGGGAGAGATTACAGCCAGTGCAAAGAGGCAGGGGATTTGAACAGAGGTGAAAGGCTGGATGGTCTAAACGATGAGACACAGTGACCATCTCTTCTTTGGGTGTTAATTAAGCAGCAGTTCCTGGTGTTACCGAGACAAGATGACCACAGCTTCTTAAGACGGCGTTTGGAATTAGAGGGGAGTCCTCATGTTGACAGACTCCTGAATTTCTCGTTGATGATGTTTCTCTAAGGAGAAGAAGGTGGGAGGCTTTTAGGAACAGTGGGCAGCTTCAGTTCCGTTGATTATAACGTCTCTAAATGTGCCGATTGCACAGTGGCCTTGGGAATGTCAGACATGTGTCCCTGAATGCCACCAGCGCAGCCCATGTCCACTCCAACATCCAGAGCCTGATTGAGGAATCAGAGAGGCTGGCAACAGATGCTCTCGGAACTGTGAAAGAGGCGAGCACGGTAAGAAAGGCCCCCAGGTTTCCCTGTGCCTGCTTTTTCTCGGCCCCTCAGGTTTCCCTGTGCGCCTGGTTTTTCTCGGCGCTGTGGTCAAGTGAACCTTCCGTGAGGTGCTCAAGCAGAGAGGCAGTGGCTTAAATTTACACTTGTCAAGATTCTTTTCTGGTGGAATTCTGTCATCACGTGCCTTTGCTTTTCCTGCATGCTTAGTCACTCAGTCGTATCCGACTCTTTGCGACCTTGTGGGCTGTAGCCCACCAGTCTCCTCGGTCCGTGAGATTTCTCAGTCAAGAATACTGGAGTGGGCTGCCATTCCTTTCTCCGTAATATATTCTAATGTGTTAAAAATACTGTCTTTTCCTATGGGAGTAAATAGGGGCCTTAAACAAGCTCATATACCCCTTACACTACTTCTGTGCCCAATCCTGGATTCAGGGATTGAACCCGCATCTCCTGCATCTCCTGCATCAGCAGGCAGATTCTTCACCTGCTGAGCCATCTAAGTCATAAATAATTCTTAGAACAAAAATGATAATGTTAATTGATATCTGCCTTAGACATCTCTTCTTACTCGTGGTGAACACCTTCATTTAAGGGCTGGTTTTTGTGTTTATAGATTTAAAAATGACTGTGTTCTTTCTCTTCACAAATTAGCACATATGTTAATAGGATTACTTCAGTTGTCCCTGCCTATTGTCTGCTTGACTTCCTTCTTCGGAAGGACACTGGGGGATATTCTGACAGGACAGAGCTGCTCTCTCCACCTCCAGCAAGAGCCCACCCCGCCTTCCAGGTTTACACTGATATTGTTCTGTTTTACAGGCTTCTGAATCTCTTGTTTCTAATGGGAGAGCGGCCCTCCGGCGCAGTTCCGAGTTTCTCAAAGAAGGCAACCGCCTGAGCAGAAAGCATCGAGGTCAGTTCCCAGCTCGGGCTGTGTTGATGCCAGAGTGATTGTGGACACACCTCTGAACACACTGCCAGAACATTCTTCTTTCCTGGAACAAGTTGAATCTTAACATTTCTTTGTCACAATAATATTCCAATTTCCTGTCCTAGACATATCATGTAATTTTGATTGTGCAGTCCCCTCCAATCTTCCATTAACTCGACAAGCTTTCCCTGAGAACGAAACCCTCTGCTCACTCCTGAGCTCAGGCTGGTCCTCATAGCGTTTGTCAGGATACCTGTGATCTCACATGCCTCTCTGTCCATCTCAGGGTTTCACCATTTCTTGAAGAGTCGTATTATGTTTGACTCTTGTCTTCTGCACAGGGCTAATGCAATGTTAGAGCCATGGTAGGTTCTCATAAAGTTATTGAATTAAATCAATATTGATTTATCTATTAAAAATACCTATAAAAAAATACCAATGTGGTTTCATTTTTCCTAAGACTTTCAGTAAGCAATTTTTGGCACATGTAAGAGTTAGTCAGTAAGCATAATGCAGAATGGCAGACGACTCTGTTGTGTAAGAGAAACAAACAAACTTTATAACATAGTTATATATAGATAGATAGATCTATATATAGTTATATAGATATATAGTTATAGATATATATAGATAAATAGATATCACCTTAATATACTCTGCTGCTACTCACTCAGTCGTGTCCAACTCTTTGCAACCCTATGGATTGTAGCCCGCCAGGCTCCTCTGTCCCTGGGATTCTCCAGGCAAGAATACTGGAGTGGATTGCCATGCCCTCCTCCAGGGGATCTTTCTGACCCAGGGACTGAACCCATATCTTTTACGTCCTCTGCACTGGCAGGTGGTTCTTTACCACTACCGCCACCTGGGAAGCCCTTTTCACCCTAGAGCTCTAATTGAATCAAACATGAATTTAAGAAGTATTAGTGAGAAGGAAAACAAAGTTAAAAAAAAAATTATCAAGTAAGCACCCAAGCATACAATTTGAGTGTGGGTTGAGTGGTGCTAAGTCTTGTTAGACAAACTTTCAATATTTGGGCTCTCTGTAGAAAGCTGCTGATTTTATAGATGGGTCAGGAATGATAAAATGTCACCTAGGCAACGTTTTAGGGTCAGCTTAAAAGGGAACACTTTTTCCCCTTTGAATAGGTATCACATTGGAACTGAGTAAATTGAAAGATTCTGCAAAGAGATTTCAAGAGAATGCTGATAAAATTACCAGGCAGACCAACGAATCACTCTTGATACTTAGAGCAATTCCTGAAGGTAAGTGGAAAGGGGGAATTCTTGATTTAAATTAGTATCTTCTCGTTGCAGAACACTTGCACATGAGCAGAAGACCTGCCACAAATCCGATGGAGACCCCTCACCCAAAACAAAACCAAGATTGACAGAATTTTCACTTGCAGAGGGATATGGTTTGGAAGGAAGAGTACTGTGTTTTTTATAGCTTCAGAATACCTACATTGAAGTAGTAGAATTATACTCTGAAAAAACAAAGCTTTAGATTCTTTATGCTATCATATTAATTGCTAACTTTTCAAATGGACCTGAGATGAAAGAAGACACGTTCAAAGAAGCTAGCAAGTAAAGAAGCTGAAATATTCCTGCTTTAGGGCAAAATGCTAAATTCATTATAAATGTGATAATTTAGAGAATTCTTGTTTGGAAATTAAGGAAATCTTCCTTTGTGAGACCATAAGCATTCTAAAATAGATCACTTTAATACTGATGGCTTGAAAATGCAATGTTCCTTAAAATTTTAAATAGGGTAATTTTTTAACACAGGCAAGTTGCACTGTGGTGCATTATTTATCTTATATTGCTTCAGCCTTTTCTTTTTTCTTAAGTCTTGCAAGATACCAAAAACATCTCCCAAGTTCTTCTGTCTGCTGGTTCACCTTACTGTTGTTCTGTCCCCCAGCCATGTCCAACTCTTTGCAACCACGTGGACTGCAGCACACCAGACTGCCCTGTCCCTCAACCTGTCTCAGAGTTTGCCCAAGTTTCAGATTCACTGTATCGGTCACTTTATAAGCATGAAAATTACCCTGGGAAGCTGGACTTGGGACACTTTGGACTGACTCCGTATGTTAGAAGAGTGGAGCATTTTCTGATCTGAAATTTTCTTTTTCTTTTATTTATCTGTTTTTAAGGATACATGGTGTATGTTGATCAAACATTCAAAAATAACTTTTTATTTGGAACCAATTTCACATTTGCAGAAAAGTTACAAGAAGATTTAAAAGAATACCTGTATACCCTGCATCTAGCTTCTTCTAGTGTTAATCTTTGTCCTTTTTGTGTTAAACCCTTTAAAAAAGTGCCTTAAAAAAAAAAAAGCTGTCACCCAGATTTTCTAGAATAATTGAACTCCAGTTTATCTTTAGTGACCACTTAGTTTTTACTGTGCTGTTATTTTCAGCAGCCAGTTGTGGGCAAATACACTTCCTCTGGCCCAGGATACTTCTATGGGACCTTCAGGTTTAAATTCCTAAACCTTCTTATCCTGACATGGAATGATTTGGAGAAGCTGTTAGTGACTATAAGAAAGGAATGATCTGAAAGGGAGCAAATAAGTTTAAATTGTTAACGTATAAGATGCTGAGCAAATGGCAACTAGCAGTTCCTTTTGTAATCTCATTGTGTATTGAAATCATACTTCAGTATAGAGTGTTGTCACCAAAAACATTTCAGTTCAGTTCAGTCATGTCCAACTCTGCAACCCCATGGACTGCAGCATGCCAGGGTTCCCTGTCCATCGCCAACTCCTGGAGCTTGCTCACACTCATGTCCAATGAGTTAATGATGCCATCCAACCATCTCATCCTCTGTCGTCCCCTTCTCCTGACTTCAATCTTTCCCAGCATCAGTCTTTTCTAATGAGTCAGTCCTTTGCATCAGGTGGCCAAAGTATTGGAACTTCAGCTTCAACATCAGTTCTTCCAATGAATATTCAGGATTGATTTCCTTTAGAATTGACTGGTTTGCTCTCCTTGCAGTCCAAGGGACTCTCAAGAGCCTTCTCCACCGCAGTTCAAAAGCATCAATTCTTTGGCGCTCTTGAATGAAAAACATTTCATTCATCCAAAAAAGGAAGTGGCAGCACATATGTGTGTGTGTGCTCTGTCACTTCAGTTGTGTCTGACTCTTTGCTACCCCTTGGACAGCCCCCGAGGCTCCTCTGTCCATGGGATTCTCCAGGCAAGAGTACTAGAGTGGGTTGCCATTTCCTACTGCAGGGGATCTTCCCAACCCAGGAATCCAGCCCACGTCTCCTGTGTCTCCCACATTGCAGGTGGATTCTTTACCACTGAGCCACCAGGGAAACCCCAGCACATGGGACAGGCAGCCTTAATACTGTCATTAAACAGAAGCCCCATTTTGTGTTCAGGGACCAGAAACTCTGTAACATGTTTCTGTGTAAAATTACATCCATTGTGGTTTTATGGTTTTATGCATGTTATAACCACTTATAACCACCAATGTATGTATTTGAGTATAAATTTATTTCAGGTGTCAGAGACAGAGGAGCCATAGTCAAAGACCTGGCCATTTCTGCAAACCAGAGCGCCACCAGCACACTCAGGAATGTCATGGGGCTGAGCCAGAGGCTGTTGAACACGTCCATGGACCTGTCCAGGGTTAATGCCACGTTACAGGAAACAGACGAGCTCCTCCGAGACTCCTCCATGACCAGTAGGTCATGGTCTCCCGTCCCGTTAGGAATGTTTGCGCCGTGCCACGTGAGCTGGCCCAGGGCACATGGGTGTTCACAGACAGCAATCCTAAATAATAAAAATGTGGCAACATCTGGATTTGCATTTAAAAAGGAAGAGAAGGGCCTCGGGTACTGCCTTGGGCCGGTGCATGTTTTATATATTTACCAAAATGTCAGGGATTTGATGCTTTGGGTATTCTAATATATTCAGCGCATTAGTAATGACCAGCTAATTTCTCTTGTTTCCTCCCCGCCCCCTCCCCCGCCCCCGCCAACTTTCTTGTCACCTTCATATACTAGCTTTGTTAGCTGGAAGAAAAGTCAAAGATGTGGAAACACAAGCCAACCTCTTATTGGATCGGCTGAAGCCTCTGAAGATGTTAGAAGAGAACCTGAGCAGAAACCTGTCAGAAATCAAACTGCTGATCAGCCAGGCCCGGAAACAAGCCGCGTCTGTGAGTGTGGGGCCCACGGGTCTTGGGAGCCGGGCACCACCCCGCCAGCTGAAGCTCCTGGAACCACACATCCCAGGGGTCTCCTATGCAGAGGGCTGCGGTCATACTTTCTACTGACAAGTTCTCAGAAATGCCCGATTTCTTATAGCCTTGTCTCCAAGTGTATTTAAAGCCTTGTCTTACATGTTTTACTTTGTTGTTGTTCAGTCGCTAAGTCATGTCCAACATTTTGCGACCCCATGGACTGCAGCACGCCAGGCTTCCCTGTCCTTCACTATCTCCCTGAGTCTGCTCAAACTCATGTCCATTGAGTCAGTGATACCATCCAACCATCTCATCCTCTGTCACCCCCTTGTCTTCCTGCCCTCAGTCTTTCCCAGCATCAGGGTCTTTTCCAGTGAGTCGGTTCTTGGCATCAGGTGGCCAAAGGAAGGGAGCTTCAGCTTCAGCGTCAGTCCTTCCAATGAATATTCAGTGTTGATATTTACATTAAGTATATTTATTGAGTCCAATTTTCCTTGATTCCTGTTTTTGTTCTGTGTGTTTCAGAATGTTGTTAGCAAAAAGATCTCTGTGTCCTTATGGAGATTTATGATCATGGCCTAGATTTCTAGATCCCCCCGATTCGCTGGATGGTACAAATACATTGGTCTAAGTATTAGCATTGCTGGAAGTCTCACTGGCTGCATATGGTGTTCTTTCCATCATTTTCCCAACTCGGTGTTGTTATAATTCAAGTATTCTCCAGAATGCTTGTGCAGTGTGGGCCGCATCTGTAGAATTCTGACAAAACAGCTAGCATCGCATGAATGTTGCTCAAATCCAGGTCACTACCCGCATAAAACACACAGCTTGAGAGAATGTTTCCTGGCCATCCTTGGCCATGGCCTTGTTCGTGTGCTAAAGGAGAGGTGTTTCAGGGAAATAAGATTGAGAGAACATCATTTGTTGTGCTCCTGGGGACCTATAGACAATAAAGGTGACCTCTGGTCTAATGTTTACCTTCCTGAAGCTTCTAGCCAAGAAAAAGGAGCTCTGGATTCTTTGATCCCTGAGTGATTCCACTTTGGGAAAAGAGCTGGAGGTTTATAAGGGCTCTGGTTTCCATCTGCCTTAGTTCCAGTTGCCAAATAAAAAACCTGATGGATGGTTCCAAGTGCTCTGGTTAATATAAACTTATCATCTTGAGGGTTAATATAAAGATTATGTGCAAGTAATTATTTACCAGGGTGATATATGAGTGAAATAACTGGTCTATAAATATTTGCTGAGTGATAGATCAACCCTCCATTTACTACATATTATGCATGCTCAGTTGCATCCAACTTTCTTGCAAGACTGTAGCCTGCCAGGCTCCTCTATCCATGGGATTTCCCAGGTAAATGATCGTCAAATAGCCTTTCTGTGTCAGGTGTAAGATTCCAAAGTGATTTAGAAAAACTCACAAAATAGCATTCCTTATGTAAAATTCTTTTTTAAAATCCCACGACTGGCTTTTCCATAGTAAAATATTTTACCGAATGGAGTAAGTTTCAGCCCCGTCCGATTTTCATCTTTTGAGACACACACGGCACTATTATCCAGAGAGGAATCCTGCCTGGCAGCGAAGCGTTGAAACAGCCCAGCACTTCTGAACCCCAGGCATGCTGACAGCGTGTGTACTGGATGACTCTAAGGCACTTGGGGACACGTCTCTTCTCCTTCTCCAGATCAAAGTTGCTGTGTCTGCAGACCGAGACTGCATCCGGGCCTACCAGCCCCCGATTTCTTCTACCAACTACAACAGCCTAACGCTCAACGTGAAGACAAGTGAACCCGACAACCTGCTCTTCTACTTGGGCAGCATCACCAGCGTGAGTATGACCCTCGGACGCCATGCTGAGTTTCTTAAGCCAGAGGATATCTTCTTAACTGGTACATTTTTGGTTTAAAAAAAAAATAAGGCCTTCATGAACTCCCTAGTGCTTCTAAGGTAACTAATCTTTTGCTAAGCTGGTAATATTAGATTGAAAACAAATTGTGAAACTGCATCTCTGTAAAGAGGGGAGTGGCATTTATGAGTGGTTCCTCCCTCTGCCCCTTTAACTGTGAGCTGTGGGGACAGAGCTTTTCGTAATGTCTCCTGTGACCTCTGAAGCCACGGAGCTTCACTTTGAGTCTGTGAAGCCGACCTTGGCAGTTGTCACCAGGAGTGGAGGCGAGCACCCCGAGGGACACGTCAGAATTGTCAAGCTTCCCCCAGACTCTTCCACCCACTGAGATTCTCGAGGTTCCCAGAGGGCAAGTCCCCTGGGGAAGACTGTTGCTTCTTTAGGCTGTGTCGGTGGGAACGGGTCAGACGCTTGGGAAGAAGATACTAGCAGGCACAAATGCCCATCTGAAATGTCTTCTTAAGACACAAGGTGCAAAGCACAGATCGGTCCATGCTGTAGGGTTTCAGGGCATCTGTCTTGTTGCACAATTCGCATCCATGCATTGCCTTTTCAGGCTGGGCAGACAGACAAGTGCAATCCCTTCCTTATGACCCCTGTAGAGGCTGCTGACCCCACTGAATTTTCTTGGAGAACTTCATGGGAGGCTCCATGGAGGGCCAAGCCAGGGAAGGGTGGTGGGCACTGATGGCCAAAGGTGGAACTGTCTCCAATACAATCCTTTGGGTCATGCTCCAGCTCCAGGGGAGGGGAACATTTAAAGACAATAGAAGGTCTTTTTTTGTGTTCATATTTTTACTTTTTAAGAATAGAGAATATGCTGTAAGAACTCCTCCTTTAAAGTATGTCAGTGGTCATGTCCACAGTCTGGCCTGTGGACTAACCCCAGCTCTTGCCCCACACCCCAGGCTGATTTCCTGGCAGTGGAGATGCGGCGAGGAAAAGTGGCCTTCCTCTGGGATTTGGGCTCTGGATCAACACGCTTGGAGTTTCCAGACTTCCCGATTGATGACAACAAGTGGCACAGCGTCTATGTGACCAGGTAACAGACAAAGTTCTGTCTGAGCATCTCTTATTTCTTAGCTGCATCTTTTAAGTAACTATGTGTTTACCCTGATGGTGGGAAAAGTCGAAGGCAGGAGGAGAAGGGAGCAACAGGGGATGAGACGGTTGGATGGCATCACCGGCACAATGGACGTGAGTTTAAGCAAACTCTGGGAGATGGTGAAAGACAGGCAACCCTGGTGTCTGCAGTCCATGGGGTCACAAAAAGTCAGACACGACTTAGCGACTGAACAACAACATGTTTGTAATATCATGTAACAGTCCTTGAAATTTCTGGGGAGTAGGATTATAGTGAAAGAATACTTGGTTTAGATTTACTGTAGGAATTTTTTTCATTATTACAAGAGAAATAAACTTTGTTGCCAAAATCAACCATCAAATGAAAAAAGTTAAAAGTTTGTATTACCTTCAGAATGTCAGGTCTAAGTCTGGGAAGCCAACCCAGAAGAGGGCAGTTAGGAGCAGCATAGTGGAGATGCCACGTGGCTGGCAGTGGAACAAGCAGAGGGCAGGCCAGGAGGGAACCAGTGGGGGGTGTGTTCTTAGAATTGAGGCAGGATGGGAAATTCTTCCTGTTACAGCCCCTCCCCAGGGACTTCCCTGCATGGACTTCCCTGGCGGTCCAGTGGTTAGGACTCTGTGCTTCCCACTCTAAGGGGCAAGGGTTTGATCCCTGGTCAGGGAACTAAGATTCTGCCTGTCATGTGGTTCTGCCAAAAAATAATAAAGGTTATAAAAAATAAAACCCCTCCCCAGAGGCAACTACTGTTAAGCAGCTCTATGTGTATCTTTCTCTTCACTTTTCTGTAATATCACATTTTGTCGTTATGATGGTATTGTTGGGAATTTGTGATTTTTACTTTGTTATTTGAGAAAACGGGATTATAACAAAGGCAGTGGACTGTTGAAACATATTTAGTCCATTATCTGTAACTATTGTAAGCAAGGAGATAACAGGATGGAATTGATGGGCTAGAAGAAATACTCCACAAGATTCTAGAGTGCACACTAGGGCTGGGCTGGGCAAACCTAGAAGCAGAGAGGCCAGTGGAGGCGTGGGGAGAAGCCGGTGGAGGCTGTGTGTAGAACAGATGTGTGTGTGTGCACACGTGTGGACCGATTTGTCATTCTGAAAGTGCTCTTTTTGCAACTGTCTGTGACCCCCAGGTTTGGGAACATTGGTTCCTTGAGCATAAAGGAAATGAGCACAGCTCAAAAGCCTCCACCAAAAACAAGTAAATCCCCTGGAACAGCCAAAGTTCTGGATGTAAACAACTCAACCATGATGTTTGTTGGAGGGCTTGGCGGACAGATCAAGGTAACATTGTGAAGGCTCATCTCATACAGGCTGATTTTACCAATAGATGAAATGAATATCCTTACATTTTTAAAAATATTCTAGGCAGAGAACAATTTTCCTGCTCCTGTTATTTTGTTTAATGACAGTTCATCTGCAGAGTTGAGTTGGTTTTGTAAAGGATCATGCTTCATAAATGGTATAAAAGAAAAGGCAGCCAACGGTTCATTTTGCTATTTTTTCCCCCTCAATAATAAGAGAAGAAATTCAGTATTCCACATTAATTTCTGTGAACTCCCTTATCTCTATTCTGACTCTAGAGGTGTATTAGTCATTTAGTCATGTCCAACTCTTTGCAACCCCATGGACTGTATAGCTTGTTAGGCTTCTCTGTCCATGGAATTCTCCAGGCAAGATTACTGGAGTGGGGTGCCATGCCCTTCTCCAGGGGATCTTCACAACCCAGCGATTAAACCTGGGTCTCCTGCATTGTAGGCAGATTCTTTATTGTCTGAGTCACCAGGGAAGCCCCAACTCTAATGGTAGACTAACCCTAACCCTAACCCTAGTGTTTAGCAAGAGAGTTCATGGTCTATTTTATTACATCAGTTAGCCTCCCTCCCAATAAAGCTGGGGTTACCTGGACCTGGTTCAGTGTTCTGAAATGAGAGTGAGGCGTCATCACTGACCACATCCTCTGGGTCTTTTCTCATCTGGTAAAGGGCCTTCTCTCCAGCGACCTTAGTAACTGATGTGACCTCTGACTTCTCGTCCTGCTGTCTGTCACTCATTCTAGGATCCCAATTCATGATTGGAAGGAAGTCCAGTGATTACAGACTGGCCATTTTCCTAGATGTTGTTTTCTCAAAATTTGGATCTGTGAAATTTGAGCTCCCAAGGAGGAGCTTTGGACACTTAAAGAATGTACTTCTTTTCACTCATTGTTTTTGTGTTTGTTTACACTAGAAGTCTCCTGCCGTGAAGGTTACTCATTTTAAAGGCTGCATGGGCGAGGCCTTCCTGAATGGACAGTCGATCGGCCTGTGGAACTATATTGAGAGGGAGGGGGAGTGCCACGGCTGCTTCGGAAGGTAACTCGTCCCACAGGTGACACTTCAGATGCTAATATGTACAGTGACCTGGTCCAGGGAAAAGGCCCGAGTTGCAGCATTTCTCAAATGCATTTGACCTTGCATGCGTGCTTAGTCGCTCAGTCATGTCCTTCTCTTTGAGACCCCATGAACTATAGCCTGCCAGGCTCCTCTGTCCATGGGATTCTCCGGGCAAGAATACTAGAGTGGGTTGCCATTCCCTCCTCCAGGGGATCTTCCCAACCTGGGGATCGAATTTGAGTCTCCTGTGTCTCCTGCATTGGCAGGCAGATTCTTTACCACTGAGCCATCCTGCTACTGCTGCTGCTAAGTCACTTTAGTCGTGTCCTTCTCTTTGAGACCCCATAGACGGCAGCCCACCAGGCTCCCCTGTCCCTGGGATTCTCCAGGCAAGAACACTGGAGTGGGTTGCCATTTCCTTCTTCAATGCATAAAAGTGAAAAGTAAAAGTGAAGTCGCTCAGTCATGTCTGATTCTTAGCGACCCCATGGACTGCAGCCTACCAGGCTCCTCTATCCATGGGGTTTTCCAGGCAAGAGTGCTGGAGTGGGTTGCCATTGCCTTCTCCGGAGCCACCCTGAACTCTTGCTAAAAATGAGTTTTCTTAATGTTCCATAGAGCACACTTTGTAAGTGCTGATACAGACACAAACTGGTGCTTTATGTCTGCATGTCAATGGATTAAACTGTCTTCATTTTACATAAGTGTCCCTACCTAGACAAAAACTTTAGCTCAGTGAGTTAATAAGCTGCTTCTAGTAACTGAATCCATTGGAGCAGGCCAGTAATTAGAATTCATTGTGCTTTTCACCTTTGTGTGTAATTATCCACTATTAAATCATTAATATGGTCCAATGATGCCCTTTAGATTTAAAAAAAGTTTTTTCTCAATGTGATCATGTACCTTTAACTTTGGCTTATATTACCAAAGAAGCTAACTGGGGCTTTTTGTTTGTTTTTTTAATTCCCCTTTAAATATATTTGTACTCCTTTAGTGTGGTGTCAGCATACCTTTATAGTTATGAAAAATCTCTGAGATCCTTAAAGGATAATATGAAATCATTGATTTTAACAGTTCACATCTAAATATGGGTGGGGGGGGGGGAAGCTTTAATCAGCAGGCCTTTATTCCTGCATGAGTTCTGAGTAGCTGGTGCAGTAGAGCCTTGGCTGCTTAGCTGACCTTTGATAGGGCAGGCTTCTGTTTCTTTACACATATTAAATCATGTATCACTCTTCCAGAGAGGTTTGCTCATGATCCCTGTTTTACAGATGGAGGGAATGAGACACAGAGGGGTTAGGTAACTTTTCTGAGGTCACACAGCTAGTACGTTGGGGAGCTGAAATTTGAACCCCAGCAATCTGCTTCTAGAATCTGTGTCCTTCGCTACATGAATCCAGTCGTCCGCAGGTAAAGCAATGGGACTTGCTTCTAGGAGGTGATTGAGAATTAGACCATAGTTGTTTTGTATGCAGTGCGTTTCTTATATGTATTTATGGGAGATCTCAAGACAGAAAGTTTCAGAAAGAATGGGACTATAGAAAGCTATAAATTTGAAACCTGGGGTTTTACAGAGTACCACTACATTTTACTTTGTTAATGGAAATGCTGTCATTGCTGGGTCTTCTGTCTCTGCTTGGAATTGTGACACAAAGTTTGGTTCTTATAGCTTTACCAGGAGAAAGTGCAAATTCGTACCCTCCGCCCAGAGGGTGGAGGTAATCTAAATTTCACTCTCAAGCCCTATGACATTCCAGAAAAGTACCTTTTGAACATAATAATGACATGTTCCAAGTACTTTGTATTTAAAGAGTAAATCAAGTCAGCTTTTTGAGGCATGGGGAAAACTAGAAAATACTTATCTAGGATATGCCGGAGGCCACAGTGTGTGGCTGAGCTGTAAACTCATCTTGCAGGTTTTTGAGACTCCGTTCAGTCAATGATATTTTTGTAAGCTGATCCTTCTGGCACATTGGTACGGATTTGTTTTCCATTATTAGTCCAGTTTAACTGATGCATTTAGTTAAAACCAGCACCAGGTAATAAGTGTCAATATAAAATTTATTCCAAAAGCTCTGAAATTAAAGGAAATGAGATATTAAAGGACATCAAAGTCATATTAAAGGAAATTAGAGCAAACGAAAATCTAGTTGCTAAGTAGAACTATTTATAGCAGCAATCCATCCTTTGAGAGAATTTCTTTTTACGACAGTGAACACTGCCTACATTAACTCTCTTTATAAAGCAACTGGGCGCTTGTCTCGCATAATCTCATGGGGGGCATATTTTAAGTTACTATGACTTAACACTTGCTATCACATTATGGAAATAAATGGCCTATGACAGTTGTGAGGAAAAACTCATGAGTGTCATGTGTCCTTGTGAACTACCTTCCTAAGAATAGGTTACATTTCACCCTCTCTCTGTGCAGCCCCCAGGATGAAGATGCCTCTTTCCATTTTGCTGGGAGTGGGTATTCTGTCGTGGAGAAGACTCTCCGGGCTACTGTGACTCAGATAATTATGCTTTTTAGTACCTATTCACCTAACGGGCTGCTTCTCTACCTGGCTTCAAATGGCACCGTAAGAGTTTTTAAGGGCACTATGCCCTGCTGTGTATATACAGTTGGATTGCTCTGAGGATATTTATTAAATGATTGCTTTATGAGCACATACAAGGATAATATATACACATGTTTGCCATACTAGTTTCCTATTTTAAACATTTATCAGTACAAACTCACTGGCGAACATTTGGAAAAGCATGTCAAATAGAAAATAGCTTCCCATTATTATGTGCATTTAGCTATGTCCAACTCTTCGCGACCCTACAGACTGTAGCCCACCAGGCTCTTGTGTCCATGGGATTCACCAGGCAAGAGTACTGGAGCGGGTTGCCATGCCCTCCTCCAGGGGAATCTTCCCAACCTGTGGACCCAACCTGAGTCTCCTATACTGCCTGTGGACTCTACCCACTGAGCCACCTGGGAAGCCCCCCCCCCCCCCCCATTATAAATGTCACTTAAACATTTATTATTAGATTTTGAGCCTAAATAAGAGGTCTTGTTTTAGTCACTGTGACTTCCTAACCTTATTTGAATTCCATCAGAGGAGTTCATGTTCTTATTTTCATCTTGAGTCCTGGTGATCTTTCTGTTTTGTGGTTGTATTTTTAGGACTGGCTTATTTGTCAATCTAAGTGAAAAAGATGCAGAGAGTCCACTTCTCTTACTGTGTTGTGGACTTTGACGTTCATGAGTTTGTCTCACATATGTCTGTATATTAGTCTAGAAAGCCTTGTGGACCCTTTTAAAGTCCAACTATTAGGCCAGATCCTGTTCTCTCAGTTTGACTGTAGGAGGTTTCCACCCTCCCTGACTTGGAGAGGAAGGAAATATTCTGATAATAATGTAACCATGTGTAAGTGTTTTCTCTTGTTTTTTTACAGAAAGACTTTTTATCCATTGACCTGGTCGATGGCAGAGTCAGGGTGACAGTTGACCTGGGTTCTGGGCCTCTTGCTCTGATTACGGACCGACGCTATAATAATGGAATGTGGTACAAAATTGCCTTCCAGCGAAATAAA
Source organism: Muntiacus reevesi (assembly GCF_963930625.1). NCBI lineage: Eukaryota > Metazoa > Chordata > Mammalia > Artiodactyla > Cervidae > Muntiacus > Muntiacus reevesi. The sequence continues at coordinate 38,106,051 of NC_089252.1, read as the reverse complement.
AAGCAAGGTAAGTGTGAGGACAGACGGACAAAATGCCCTGGTAGGAATGGAAATCTTTCCAAAGTTAGCAGTCATTGTTTTTTCTTTAGCTTTCTGAGTCTTCTTGAATGACATTCTATTCAAAAGCCGCTGTTTTCTTTGGAATTCTGAGCACCAGGATTCACAGCATGGTGAAAGAATAGTCTATTTGTTTGTGGTTTCCCAAATGCATTGGGCTTCCCTGGTAGCTTGGTTGGTAAAGAATTCCCCTGCAATGCAGGAGACCCCGGTTCGGTTCCTGGTTCGGGAAGATCCCCTGGAGAAGGGATATGCTACTCACTCCAATATTCTCCAGGGCTTCTCTGGTGGCTGAAAAAGAATCGCCCTGCAATGCAGGAGACCTGGATTCAATCCCTGGGTTGGGAAGATTCCCTGGAGATGGAAAAGGCTATCCAGTCCAGTATTCTGGCCTGGAGAATTCCATGGACTGTATAGTCCATGGGTTTGCAAAGAGTTGGACACGAATGAGCGAGTTTCACTTTTGCAAATGCATTATTTAACATTAAAGGCTAAATTGGAATCAAGGGTCAAATTGATTCCATTTTCTTTCACACATTCTGGTGCCATTTAGCATGTGCATTCTGGATTTATTGACTTTTGTAAAGAGGGTTTTCATTTGCCCTTTAACAGTCAAGAACAATGCTTGATCAAATTTGCAGGATGGAAAAGAATATGTCTTTGTTAATGAACTTCATGAGATGTCTGTGTTTTGTTTTACTGTAGAAAATGACTTTCTTATCTGTTCCCTTGATCTCCTTTAGGGCTCCTAGCAGTTATTGATGCTTATAACACCACCTACAAAGAAACCAAGCAAGGGGAGACTCCAGGAGCATCTTCTGACCTCAATCGTCTGGATAAGGATCCAATTTATGTGGGTGGATTACCGAGGTCTAGGGCTGTAAGGTATGATACCACACTGCAGAATTGTCGTGTCCCTAATTCCTATTTTAGCTTCCATTTTGTAACAAAATCCCACAAACTGGGCTGCTTAAACAACAGAAATAATTTAAAAATGTATAAGAAATTATACATTATACATCTCTTACAGTTCTGGAGGCTGTGATTCAGGTGTGAATCACCTGTGAAATCAGGTGTCCACAGAGCTGCTTCCTTCTGAGGATCATGAGAAAGAATCTGTTCCATGCTGTCTCTGGGCTTCTGGTAGCTTCAGGCATTCCTCAGCTTGTAGATGGCATTCTTCATCTGTGTGGACACATTGTCTTCACTCTGTGTCTCTCTGTGACCAAGTTTCCCCTTTCTATCAGGACACCACTCATACTAAATTAGAACCTATCCTAATGACCTCATCCTAACTTGATTACAACCACAAAGACCTATTTCCAGGTATGATTGATTACATTCAATACCTTATGAATACTACGTCAAAGTAGAACGTTAGAAAGTCAAAATCTTTTTTGAGAGGAGGTGGAGAACATAATTGAGCCCATAGCACTCTGTTTTGATTAGTATGCCATATTTGTTGTCGTTGAGTCTCCGAGTTGTGTCCAGCTCTTTGCGACCCCATGGACTGCAGCATGCCAGGCCTCTCTGTCCTTCAGTATCTCCTGGATTTTGCCCAAATTCATGTCCATTGAATCGGAGATGCTATTTAACCATTTCCTGCCACCCTCTTCTGCTGTTGCCCTCAGTCTTTCCCAGCATCAGAGTATTTTCCAAAGAGTCAGCTCTTCACATCAAGTGGCCCAAGTATTGGAGCTTCAGCTTCAGCATCAATCCTTCCAGTGAATATTCAGGATTGATTTTCCAGTATGCCATATACTTGAGAAGTAAAAAAAGTCTTTTGTAGTAAAATTTATGATGTTCTACTTACTGCCTATGGAACATCTAAAATTGGTAACTCTGCAATATTTGGAGACCTCACTTTGCATCACACGTCACTCTCCTGTCCAGATTTTCTACTAGAAAAATCTCTTTGGAGACAAAAAAAAAAAAAAAAGATTGTGATTTCTGCAGACTTATCTGGATTTCCCTTTTATATGATTAGAGTGAATAATGTATGTGAAAGCTGAAAGACCAGCATCAGCAAGTTGGATTAAAGATAGCAGAGGAGAGGTGCTGTGATTCTTATTCTTGTTTAGCTTTGTGACTTTAATAATTCACATAAACTTTCTGCAGTTTGCTGTTCTCAGTTTTGTAATTTTGAATTGGGGACAAATTAAGCGAGACATTTCTTTCACACTATTAAAAAAAAAGAATGCATACACAGCCAGCAGTCAAGGTAGCCAAGCTCCCAGAGACTGAACTGTAAACTGTGTGCCGTAATTTCCTTATGACAATACACCGTCTTTTCTTATAACTGGCCTCTGTTTTGGTGCGTATGCCCAAATGGTAATGACTGTAATAGTTTCTCTTAAAAACATTAAGCAGGATTTTGTCTAGGTAGCCATTTAGGTGGTTGTTGCTCAGTTCTGACTGACTCTTTATGACCCCATGAACTGCAGCCCTCCAGGCTTCCCTGTCCTTCATTATCTCCTGGAGTTTGCTCAAACTCATGTCCACCGAGGAAGTGATGTCATCCAACCATCTCATCTTCTTTCACCTCCTTCTCTTGCCCTGTCTTCCCCAGCATCAGGGTCTTTTCAAGTGAGTCAGCTCTTTGCATCAGGTGACCAAAGTATTGAGGCTTCAGCTTCAGCATCAGTCTTTCCAATGAATATTCAGATTTGATCTCGTTGCAGTCCTAGGGACTCTCTAGAGTCTTCTCTAGAGTCTCCTCCAGAACCACAGTTTGAAAGCTTCAATTCTTCTGCACCCAGCCTTCTTCATGACCATCTAGGTAGTTGTACTCATTAAATTTGATCCATTTCTTTAGTCCTAAGGCAAACACATGTTTGACCTGAATTCTCACTGTCTCATGGTCAGTAGCCTTTTTAGAGGGAGACCTAGACATTTCTGAGAATGACACCTGGAAGGAGATCTTCCTTGTTTTTATTTCTTCTTTCAAACCTGGAGCTTTAAGATCTAAACTTTGTTGCTGCTGCTCTCCTGTCCTTCCCTACAGGAAAGGTGTCTCCAGCAAAAGCTACGTGGGCTGCATCAAAAACTTGGAAATATCCAGATCGACCTTTGATTTACTCAGAAATTCCTATGGCGTGAGGAAAGGCTGTGTATTGGAGGTGGGGAGCATTTTATGAATATTGGAACCAGTGTAATAATATTAGGACGAGTAAATCAAATGCCCACTGATTTACTAACATCATAAGGCAACAGAATCTAAACCAGGGGGTTGAACGAAAAAGAGGTGGTGGGGAAAACGGCAGTCTCTGGGTGGTGTTTGTGGGGGAGGTTCCACACACAGTGGACCTGATGGGCTTTCTTCTCTCCTCTCTGACCAGCCTGTCCGAAGCGTCAGCTTCTTGAGAGGTGGCTACGTGGAATTGCCACCCAAGTCTCTGTCACCAGATGCGGAGTTGTTGGCAACATTTGCTACCAGGAACAGCAGTGGCCTCATCCTGGCTGCCCTGAGCCAGGGCGGTGAGAAGCCAGGTGATCAGCAGGCCCATGGGGTGAGTGACCCAGAGGCTCTCAAGCCAGGAGCTCCGGGAAGAAGTGACTTCAGGAAACACTGGGTGGAAGATGACTTAGTCCTAAGGTGTATTCTAGCCGTGTGCCTGGTTGTTTATGGGGGTGCATATTTACTAAGGAGACGTGTTCATTGCTGAATGTGGTTTCCTTCATGAATCAGTGGTGTCTTTGTGTTGCAAAGTCCGTCTTCCTTGTCCAGCCACTGAGGAGAAAGACACTTATGTCTACCTCGGTTCCTAATAGCATAGGTGATATTTACCCTTTCCACTCCTCAGACTTTATATATTATGTAGCTTGAAGAGACTCAGAGAATGCTAATGTATTATATTAATGAAATAGAAGTCACAAAGCTACGATTTAGAGTATGGCTCTCTACTGTACAAGATATTTTATGGACAGTGTCTGTGTATGTGTTCATTCAGTGAAATATTATTCAGCTATAAAATATGAGGAAATTATGTATGAACACGTATGAACCTCGAGGACATTATGTTAAGTGAAATATGTTAAATGGAGAAAGACAAGTACTGTATGATCTCATTTTTATGGGGAAACTTAAAAAAAAACTCATAGAAATAGAACATATTGGTGGTCACCAGAGTTTGTAAGGGCAGGAGGGAATTGGGTAGAGAGGGTCAAAAGGCACAAACATCCAGCTGTAAGATAAGATCGGGGGTGATATACAGCACAGTGACTATAGTCACAACACGATATTGTATTTGAAAGTTGCTAAGAGAATGGATCGTAAAGGCTCTCGCCATAAGAAAAAGATTTTGCAACTATATGAGGTGATCGATGTTAACTAAGCTTATTGTGGTGATCATTTTGTGATATATTCAAATATCCAGTGGTTGTATTGTATACCTAAGGCTAATACAATGGTATATGTCAATCATATCTCAGTAAACCTGGGGAAAGAGAGAAATAGATCAGTGACTTACGACGTGACTATTTGTTAGTATATAACATAGCAGTAAGTAAGTGTGAAGACAGTGTAGAAATGGAAATCTTTGATGTGGTCAGTGATAACAGCCTAATGCAGAAAGTCAATTATGTGAGCAGAGATTAGAAAGCAGCATATGAAGTATAAAACAGTTGTGTCACATGTGATATTTTTAAGGAGCTGCTTCCTTGGCACTAATATAGCCGCATTGCCTTCATCAGATGATAGTTCTTTAAATCCTATAGTAATGTCTTTTCTATGGGAATTCTCTATGTCACCTTCCTAGCCCTTCTGGTCCATCATGCTAATTGAAGGTCACGTTGAAGTGCATGTTAACCCTGGGGACGGAACCAGCCTGAGAAGAGCTCTTCTGCATGCTCCCACGGGCACCTACAGTGATGGTCAAGAGCATTCCATCTCTCTGATAAGGAGCGGAAGGTATTTGCCTGACCTTACGAAGGTTCCCCAGTAGGGTGCCTGTATGGGGCTCTTTGCAGTGAAATGATTGGGATAATTAGTATGATGTCAATAGCATTCAGTTTTTAGCGTTCCAAAATAATTCTAGAAGCTTGCTGGAAGACCTCCTTGGAAATCAATTTCATCTGCTCTGTAATAAGACATTTGCAGATTTTTCATAATTGAACAACCTTAACCCTGCCCTTTCGTGGGGCCCAGCATAAATTGTCTTTAGTTGGAAAAATTCTGTGTCAAATACCATTACAGTGTTAGTAAATTCTAATAGTGAGTGGGAAAATAGTAAATAACTGTAGTGTGCTCAGTTGTGTCTGACTCTTTGCAACTGAATCCACAGTCTGTAGCCTTTGAGGTTCCTCTGTCCCTGGGATTTTCCAGACAAGAATATTGGAGTGGGTTGCCACTTCCTTCTTCAGGGGATCTTCCTGACCCAGGGCTTGAACCTGTGTCTCCTGTATGGCAGGCGGATTTTTTTACCACTGAGCCACCCAGGAAGCAAATTTTAATAGTGAATGGTATAATAGTAAATAGCAACAATGCAAATAGTAAAATGTAAATAGTAGTAAATAGTGTTACAGTAACATTTCTGTATTAATCTCCCTCAAAAACTATGGACCAAATGTTTTAAAAACACACTGGATATTTTGTCACAGATAAAGAAGTAAAGGATACTCTCCAAAAAGCGCTCGAACTGAATAATGTTTAATCACATTACATTCATTTTGGGAAAATGTTCAACTGTCTCTTTTCATGTTCAAGAGTTGCTTTTTTTTAATTCACACATGTTAAATTTCATGTTAAAAATTTTTCTTTCAGGGAAAACTTTTATTAGTAAGAACTTGCTGAAATAAAATGGACAGTGATGTTTCACTGTATTTAAAAACCTTTATTTTCTCCTTTGACTCTTTAGAGTTGTCACCATTCAAGTGGATGAGACAACTCCTGTGGAAATGAAGTTGGGCCTGTCAGCAGAAAGCAGGACCATAAATGTGTCCAGCCTGTACGTTGGGGGTATTCCAGAGGGGACACCTATGCTCAAGATGAGAAGCTCGTTCCATGGCTGTATCCGAAACCTGGTCTTTAACATGGAGTAAGTATGACTGTACTCTCAGCCTGACTGTGCCCGTCCTGATCTTTCAATGCCCAATACCGACACTAATCTACAATCTAATTTTGCCATTGGAGCTGGCCTCAAATTCTGCAAGTTCCCAAATAATAAGTGGATCCCATGTTTTATCATGAAAGTCCCCCCAGATGGACTTTATTGAACTAGAATGTTGGACAGTCTGGTCATCATGCATGAGAAAGAAAAGAACCACTCAACATTAGTTTCACGGGTGGTGCTAATGGTAAAGAACCTTCCTGCCAATGCAGGAGACTTAAGAGATGTGGGTTCTATCCCTGGGTCAGGAAGATCCCCTAAAGGAGGGCATGGCCACCCACTTGAGTATCCTTGCCTGCAGAATTCCATGGATAGAGGAGCCTGGTGGGCTACAGTCCATGGGGTCGCAGAGTCTGACATGACTGAAGAGACTGAGCATGCATATGGACTTCTAGTAATTGTGGGAGACGGTCGTTCGGTTACTCTTACGAGTATTGTATTAGTATTTTTTAATGAGTTTTAAGTGTTCAGTAATCACATAACCTTGGTGCATGTGTTGGGTTGTATTGTCATCATTGACTCTTAAACGCTTTGTTTGTATCTAGACTTCTGGATTTCACGAGTGCCACTGACTATGAACACGCAGACCTGGACTCCTGCTCACTCTCAGAGAGGCCGAAACTAGCTGTCTACCGAGAGGACGGAGAACTCCCGCCAGAGGCCCAGCCTTTACCAAGTCCAGTAAGAAGGCCCTTCTTTAATTATGCAGTTTAGTGTTAGTCACTCAGTCGTGTCTGACTCTTTGTGACCCATGGACTGTAGCCCGCCAGGCTCCTCTGTCCATGGGATTCTCCAGGCAAGAATACTGGAGTGGGTGGGTTGCAATTTCTTTCTCCAAGGGATCTTCCCTACCCAGGGATCGAACTTGTGTCTCCTGAATTGCAGGCAGATTCTTTACCATCTGAGCCACCAGGGAAGCCCTTGTTAGCTTTCACTTTCCTTTCCGTTTGATGATTTCTCTGCTTCCTTGGTTGAGAGCTCGTGCTGTGATGATGCAGATGGCTCAGTTGTACAGAGCAAGGCCCATCTCTGAGTTCAGGGCGGTGGTATTGGTAGCCTCCATCCACCGACCTGGGAAACTGAGTCTACAGCCTTACTCGGCCTGGACCCGGGGCACCTGCCCTCCAGCTCAGCTCCTTCTGGCTACACCTTGATCCTGTCGAGGAGGAACCACCTTGGCCTGTCCCCTGTAGGCACGTACAGTCCCGGGCTGACTGTGTGCCAGCTGCTCCTACAGCTGCTGACCCCTCAGGCCCCCCCCAGGGCAGGGTTTTTTTGAGGAGGGGTGGTTGCAGATGAAAATTCATGGGAATTTGGTGAACTTGAGTGAGATTGAGGTAAAAAACAGAAGCTCTAATTGCCTTCTCAGAGAGACAAAGGGGTGTGGAATAAACAGCCGAGAAGGTAAAGGCAGCGCTGGGGTGTTTGTGTTGCTGGTGCTCTGGGATGTTTCCTTCCATTGTTTCTGAGATGTTTCCTTAATGGAAAGACATGTTTGTGTTGTGGGGTGTGGTCGGGGGCCGGGGTGGTGGGCCTGTCCTTGCGTGGCTTTATCATAAAAGTCATGGCTTTATCATACAAGTGAGCCGTGTGCATCTCTTATAGGAACTGTGTGCCATGGACAGGGCCCCAGAATACGTCCCCAACGCCCACCAGTTCGGCCTCGCAGAAGGCAGCCACTTGGTGCTACCCTTTAACCAGCTGGCTGTCCGGAAGAGGTAGGCGATGTTCTAATGTCCTCATGAGGTGTCTCATTGCTAGAAGAGTCCAGGGCATATTCTTCAGCAGTGGGTCTTTTCTGGAAGAAACTTCACGCGTTTCACTTTGTAAATACTTTGGAGTGTTCAGCTTGCCACCACATGGCGGCAGTGAGTGGCAAAGAGGAACGCAGCTTCTGTGCGGCTCAGTTGCATCAGCGTGGTTCAGCTGGGTTCGATGGTTTGCTTGGACCCCGTCTTGATGATGGCGGGTGGCTGCCTCTCTGGGGGTGTGGAGAGCCCTGGCTACCTAAACCCCTCTTCCTTCTGGAATCCCAAGTCCCCTGAAGCTGTCATCTGGACTCTGAATCCCATTCTACAGGAAGCATTCACTGTTCTGTGGGAACGGCCCCCCCAGCTCTATCATCATGACCCCAAATTCCTGGAGCCACATGATCGCCAGCCTGCGCGTTCCCTCTGCCCTTCACACCTGCCTGTCCCAGGCAGCCTTCTCCAGCCGGGGAAGCCGGTTCACATCCCAGAGAGCTCATGGCCGAGGCTCCTCAGGACCCGCAGACCTCCCTGTCCTCCTGTGGGTCTCAGCCCCACGGTCCACGCCCTCGGCTCTGCAGTGCTCTACGCCTCTGTCGCCTCCATCTGGGGTCATTGCCCCTTGTCTCCTGCCTTTAGTCCCCATGAGCTTGGCAGCTGCCCAGCCCCTGATCTTTGTGGTCCTCCGGCTCTGATCTGTCAGAGGTCTTTCCCTCGTTCCTCCCCGGCTGCCTTCTCCCCGTGGTCACACCGCTGAGCACTTGATAAGTACCCACCCGCCCTGCACAATCTCTGCTTTAAGCATCCTGCTAACCACCTCTCCTTCCTCCTTACTTCTCACTCCAGCAGCTGCTCAACCCCCATCAAGACCTCTGAGCACTCTGACTTTCTTGCCATCATCACCCTTTTTTGCTGCAGCTCATTAAGCCCCCTTCCCCACTGACCTCCACGTGACCCAGTTTTAACTCTCTGGTATATTTCTGGTGTTAGTTTTGGGGGGAAAGGGACCCTCCTCTGTTCACTGCTTGATCCTCTGCTCCTAAATTCCTGGCAGGCGGAGGTAGGCAGTTACCACGAGTGAATGAATGGGGATAGGTCAGTGAAAGGATGAATGACCCGAGATGTTAAATACAGATGCCGAAACACTTACCGGGGTCTCTGAATCTAAAGAGTGACAGTGAGAGCGTGCTCCTTTCTGAGAGCCCTCACTCTCCTCCAGGCTCTCCGTTCAGCTGAGCGTCCGCACCTTCGCCCCCAGCGGCCTGGTGTACTACATTGCTCACCAGAACCAGGTGGACTACGCCGCGCTGCAGCTGCACGCGGGCCGCCTCCACTTCACCTTCGACCTCGGGAAGGGCAGGACCAAGGTCTCACACCCCGCGCTGCTCAGCGACGGCCAGTGGCACACGGTAGGCTCTCGGGAAGGTGGGGTCACTCGTGCCGAGGTCTGTTCCACCAGCCCCTCGTGTCCACTCCGTTTCACAGTAGTGGGATCAACCCCTTTGATTTCCAGCTTGCTCTGGGTCTGATATCTGCCCCATAGAATGAGGGCTTCTGACGGGCACAACCCTTTCTGCCTCCTGAAATACCCCCGAGGGCTCACTCTGCCTGACACTTGGTAGGCCCTCAGCAAACATTGGGAGAATGAATGAAATGTTCATTCACCAGATATATCCTTGGTTTGACGAGAAGTAAACCAAGCCCACGGGTGGTGTGAATGGGCCCAACCTGATGTCCTGGCCTCCGTGCTGCTGTGACGGGGACTCTGAAGCAGGTCCTGTGCTAACCTGCTCCAGGCTCAGCCTCCTCTCAACCCCAGAGGTGTGAACACCTGAGCCGTCCTTGAGGGTTCCATTCGGGTTATCACTCCTGCAGTGAACAGATGCTGCAAACAGCTGTTGTTTTCTCAGATTCCTTAGAAATGACTCATGTCTTCCTATTACTCTAGGTCAAGACAGAGTACTTTAAAAGGAGGGGCTTCATGACGGTCGACGGCCAGGAGTCGCCCGTGGTGACCACGGTGGGAGATGCCACCACCTTAGACGTGGAAGGCAAGCTGTACCTCGGAGGCCTCCCCTCCGAATACAGGGCCAGGAACATTGGAAACGTAAGCAGCGTTTTCTCCGTAGGCCCATCTTTACTTTTATTGTGGTTGTTGTTTGTCTTGTGGAGGAATGTGTTTGTGTTTAAATTACCATGTTTGGGCCTGGAGCTTGGCCACAAAATGCAAACATTTGGAACCACATCCCTCGACTGTGTGTTGGGACTTCTCCCTGAAGCCCAGCCTGCCTTCCTGCTGGTTAGTGAAAGAACAATTTCCTTCCCACAGGCATTTAGCCCCAGTGCAACTCAGGAAAAGTCCAGCAAATTCGTATTTGCAGATTAAAATGCTCCACAGTCTTTTCTTTTCTCCTGGTTTTTCATTTATTATTTATTTTTGACTGTGGTGGGTCTTTGTTGCTGCCCCTGGGCTTTTCTCTAGTTGGAGCAAGAGGGGGCCACTCTCTGGTTGCAGTGCACGGGCTTCTCCTTGCAGTGGCTTCTCTTGTTGAGGAGCACAGGCTCTAGGAAGCACAGGTTCTAGGGCGCACAGGCTTCAGTAGTTGCAGCTCCCCGGTTCTGGAGCACTGGCTCAACTGGGGATCGAACCTGTGTCTTCTTCACTGGCATGTGATTCTCTACCCCTGAGCCCCCAGGGAAGCCCCACTCCACAGTCTTGATTTCTACAATATTTACTCAATAGAAAACCCTTTTTACTATATTATAGTAGCTTTAAGTTAGACCTTTACGTGACATTTCATGGCCACTGGATGTTTAAAACCAAAAGACAGTGTTTTACTGTGTTGTGTTGAAGTGTGGGACCAGTGTGTGCTTGTCCTTCTCATGTCCTCACCATCACCTACTCCTGCATCATTTCACTTAGATCACCCGCAGCATCCCTGCCTGCCTCAGGGAGGTGACAGTGAACAGCCAGCAGCTGGACACAGACAGCCCCGTGTCTGCGTTTGCAGTGACCAGGTGCTATGCCGTGGCCCAGGAAGGAACTTTCTTTGAAGGCAGTGGATACGCAGCCCTTGGTATGTACAATCAACCATCTCATAGGCAATCTCTGGGATGCCCTGCAGTCTAAGATGATAAGGATCCAGGAATCATCTGATTGGACAGGACCCGCTGCACAAGCTGCAGTGAGACCACAAATTTTGGATTCTCAGCATCTTGTGTAAAAACCTGCTCACCCATCGTGGTACCCAGATGGCCTCCTCTCGCCAGGAGAGGTGACCCTCCAGACGGACGGCAGCATGTGGCCCTGGTGTCATCTGTACTGGCCCCAGATTTACATAAGGCAAGAGCTGTCACTGTTCAGGTTAATAAAGACGTTTGAATTCAAAACCAGCACCATAAAATGTCTGGACCAGCCAGCCAAGTGCGACTCCGTTTTGATGAAGAAATTAACTCTGTTTAGACTGTTGAAATATTCATGAGTTGTAAGTAGAGGAATTTAAATCTCTAAAATGCTTTAGGATGGAAATTCCTCAAGGCTTAGAAGTAGCCCTTGTTATATATCTTACGTGCTCTCCCACTTCGGGTGCTTGATTGGCCAGCTAAACCTGGTGGTTCAGTGGTAAAGAATCGCCTGCCAAGCAGGAGATGTGGGTTTGAAATCTGGGTCGGGCAGATACCCTGGAGGAGGTCATGGCAACCCACACCAGTATTCTTCCCTGGAGAATCCCATGTACAGAGGAGCCTGGCAGGCTACAGTCCATGGAATCGCAAAGAATCTGACACGACTTAGGGACTAAACAACAACAACCTGCCGGCTAACTTCCTGTTTACACTCAAACAGTGTAAAAGCAATGCTTCCCTGGCCCCTGTTCTATTTCCTATCACAGGGAACTAATTTCTGGGCTCCTTTGCCTGGGGCTTCCAGGGAGGCTCTGGTGGAAGATGGAGTTTGGGAGGGAGGAGAGGAAAAACTAGCAGGCTTCTCTCTTGCACTCTGTGCTTCTAATAACACCACCTTCTCCCATTTTTCCTTTAGTCCTGGGCCGCATAGGTAACAACTGCCTGCTATTGCTAATATCCCTAGCTTAGCCCAGTTTTTTAATCACCTGAATGAAAAATTCATTCAATTAAAACCCCACTTAAAAAAAATGCATAGTGTGGAGTCTAACACGCTTAACACACTCAACACACTCAGCTAATGATGACAGACTGGTAAGTGGATACTGGGAAAGTAAAGTGCTCTATTTTTTGGATGGATGATGACCCAATTACATGGATTAGATCCCTTCTGACTTCTACCTACGTGGCTCTGGATAAAAGCATGTGCCCGCTTCAGCTCTAGTCAGGTTTACCCCAGCTGGCTGTGTGTTTTCTTTAAAAGCGTCACTTCATCCTACAGAGGTACAAGCCGAGGCTCAGGGGTGGAAGCGTCTTGCTGGTGGGGGTGAAGCTGGATCCAGAGAAGGAGCTGGAGCTAGGTCTCCTGACCCTCATCAGGAGCCCAAAAGCACAGCCAGCCAGCCAGCCCAGCCCAGCCCCTGGCCTCTCTGAGCCTGCGCCTTCGTGCATCAGGCAGGCCCCATCCCTAACTGGGTGTCTCCCTTGTGTGTTGCAGTCAGAGAAGGCTATAAAGTGCGATCCGACGTGAACATCACGCTGGAATTCCGTACCTCATCGGAGAACGGTGTCCTCCTGGGGATCAGCAGCGCCAAAGTGGATGCCATTGGACTGGAGATTGTAGATGGAAAGGTGGACGCTTAATCTGGATGGGATCCCCCACCCCCCACATCTCATCCCAGTGTTAGAGCAGTTGAGAAACAGTAGAAATATCTATATTCAAATTTCTAATTATTCACTTTCATGGAATGGAGAAAAGATTCAGTTAATATTTAAAAATAGATAATCCTGAAAAAGGACTTCCCTGGTGGCTCAGTGGTCAAGAATCTGCCTGCAATGCAGGAGACACAGGTTCGATCCCTGAGTCAGGAAGATCCTCTGGAGTAGGAAATAGCAACCCGCTCCACTGTTCTTGCCTGGGAAATCCCATGGACAGAGGAGCCTGGTGGGCTGCAGTCCAGGGGATCAGTAAGAGTCAGACACGGCTGAAGCGACTAAACAACAATAGCAAAGCTTCACATACAGCATAAGAAGTTGACAATAGGATACTTAGAGTGTTTCCCTCCCACCTTCTGCAGGTCTCAGATTTTTTGTACTACCTGGGGTAATAGAGCATCCATGGTTTTTCAGGAGGGAGTTAGTGAATGTTCCTTCACATGTGCTATCGCAACAGCTGTGAACCAACTTTTTTAGTAGACCCGTGGGCTCCTGTCATGCTGAAAATACGACACTGATTAGAGGATGCATCACTAAGATTGTGGCTCAGGCTTACTCCCACGGAGGTGGCCATTTTCCCTTCCGAAGCCTTGGGAACAGGCTAGCATCAGAATCCTTAGGACACTGTCTTACAAAACCCCTGTTTTTCATAGGTTCAGTTCAGTTCAGTTGCTCAGTCATATCTTATTCTTTGTGACCCTGTGAACTGCAGCTTGCCAGGCCTCCCTGTCCATCACCAACTCCCAGAGTTTACTCAAACTCATGTCCATTGAGCCAGTGATGCCATCCAACCATCCATCCTCTGTCGTCCCCTTCTCCTCCCACCTTCAATCTTTCCCAGCATCAGGGTCTTTTCAAATGAGTCAGTTCTTCACATCAGATAGCCAGAGTATTGGAATTTCAGCTTCAACATCAGTCCTTCCAATGAATATTCAGGACTGATTTCCTTTAAGATGGACTGGTTGGATCTCCTTGCAGTTCAAGGGACTCTCAAGAGTCTTCTCCAACACCACAGTTCAAAAGCATCGATTCTTCAGCACTCAGCTTTCTTTATAGTCCAACTCTCACATCCATACATGACTACTGGAAAAACCATAGCCTTGACTAGACGGACCTTTGTTGGCAAAGTAATGTCTCTGCTTTTTAATATGCTGTCTAGGTTGGTCATAACTTTCCTTCCAAGGAGTAAGCGTCTTTTAATTTCATGACTGGCTGCAGTCACCATCTGCAGTGATTTTGGAGCCCAAAAAAATAAAATCTGCCACTGTTTCCCCATCTATTTGCCATGAAGTGATGGGACCAAATGCCATGATCTTTGTTTTCTGAATGTTGAGCTTTAAGCCAACATTTTCATAGATAGCCCTCCCTTTTAGCAGAATGCTCTGATTTTATCCACTCTAAGAACATTGTGTGAATGGACTGTGTTCCTTGAATAGGGAAAAATTCACCAAGGTGTTGGCTTGTGTCTCGTTTGTTTAGCTCTTGTTTCACGTTAACAATGGTGCTGGGAGGATAACAGCCGCGTACGAGCCCAAAGCTCCTAGTAGGCTCTGCGATGGGAGATGGCACACCCTTCAAGCAAACAAGAGCAAGCATCGAGTGGTTCTGATTGTTGACGGGAACGTGGTTCGAGCAGAAAGTCCACACACCCAGTCCACCTCCGCTGACACCAACGATCCCATTTATGTCGGCGGCTATCCTGGTGCGTGTGATGTGTACTCTGCTCACTTTTCAAGGGGCGTTGCCTCTGGGGGAAGTCTTATTCAGGTGGATAAAGAATAGGGGTGAAGAAAGATACATGGTTTGGGTGACAAATCCTTTACCATTTTAGGTCTATTCCAAATATCTACGAATTTTTGGAAAAATCAAAATAATCTACATACATAATTTGATTGGGGCTTCCCAGGTGGCATTAGTGGTTAAAAAACAGAACAAGAAAAACCTACCTGCTAATGTAAGAGACGCTGGTTCAATCCCTGGGTAGGGAAGATTCTCTGAAGGAGGGCATAGCAACCCACTCCAGTATTCTTGCCTGGAGAATCCCGTGAACAGAGGAGCCTGGCAGACTACAGTCTGTGGGGTCTCACACAGTCAGGCATGACTGAGACCACTTAGCATGCATGCACGCAGAAGTTGATCATTAGGGAAGACTCTGAGAACATCGGGTATGATGTACAATAAGCTGGGTGACTTTACTGACAGAAATCTCAAATGATGCCCGGAAGTGGGAATCATTTTACAGGTCAGTAATCGTTTTAGAGCACAAGCATGTGTCTTACCCTCTTGCATCACTTTTGGGTTCAAATTATGCATTTCAGATTCTCCGAGTAATTGGTACAAATGTTAATAAGATAAAAATCCCTTTTATGACTTAAGTCACAACTATGCCTTAAAATTATTGCTTATTAATAGTTTTCTATGAATTACGCTATCACTGAAGCGACTCATATGGAAAAATATTCTTCTAATCTTGATGTGGATTAGTTTTGTTTCTACAAGCGGTTAGTTTTGTTTCTACTGCTCTTCTCACATCATTTAACACAACAAGGTTTATTTTCTCTTCTTTTCTTAACAGCTGATGTGAAGCAGAACTGCCTGAGCAGCCATACCTCCTTCCGGGGCTGTGTGCGGAGACTCACCCTGACTAAGGGTCCGCTAGTGCAATCCTTCGACTTCAGCACAGCTTTTGACCTGCAAGGAGTTTTCCCTCATTCCTGTCCTGGGACTGAGTCCTGAACTTTGGGGAACTCCTCGGTTGGGAACCATCATTTATATTTTGAGGAGAATTATTTTGTGAACTAAAATCTTTACAGTTCAGATTTCATTTCCAACTCAGGTTCGGTGTTTCCAGAGAGAACGTTTTTGTTTATGTTTAACTAAAACCATGTGTACAACAAATACCTCTATTAAATAGTTTAAAACGTAAATTGAAACCACTGACTCTTTTAAGTTTTTTAATGAAACTTTTGAAATGTTCTGTTGATCACCTGATGGTACTTCATGTTTTGTATTTTGAATTTTTTAAAAATATCATTATAGACTATCATAGATTATAGTGGCATATGAATACTTTCATGGGCTTTCCCTGTGACTCAGTGGTAAAGAACCCACCTGCCAATGCAGGAAAAGAGAGTTCGATCCCTGGGTCAGGAAGATCCCCTGAAGAACAAAATGGCAACCTACTCCAGTATTCTTGCCTGGGCAATCCCAGGGACAGAGGAGCCTGGCTGGCTACAGTAGATGGGGTTGAAAAAAGAGTTGGACATCACTTAGCAACTGAACAACAACTTTTATTTCTTTATCAAGAATTTAGGCTCCAATTTCTACAGTGAACAAGTGACACTATTGGTTATATTCCAGCAGAGGGCACCAACTGTTTGCCACATAAGCACGTTAAGTAAGCTTCAGCAAGTGGAAAAGCAAAGGGAACACAGGGAGATAGAGCCTGGTGTAGACACAGCTTTGTTCTGAGAGGACCTAAGCTAACAGAGCATCTTGCAAGATAAAAAAAGAAGTGGCTCGCTAGCCCTTACTATTTTAACGATTTTTAAGTGTACAGTTCTCTGACATGAGGGACATTCACACTGTTGTACACCCATCACCACCATCCAGTTCCAAGACTCACTCCATCTTGCAAAACAAGCTCTGTACCTATTAAATGCTAACTCCCAGCTGCCCTCTCTCCCGAGCTCCTGGCATCCACCATTTTTCTTCCTTTGTGCATGGGTCTGACAACTCAAGTCACCTCGTGTAAGTGGAATCATTCAAGTCTGTGACTGGCTTTATTTTTCATGGCATAAGGTCCTGTAGGATCATCCACGATGGAGTATGTGTTAGTGTCCTTCCTTTTTTTTTTTCCATTTATTTTTATTAGTTGGAGGCTAATTACAATATTGTAGTGGTTTTTGCCATACATTGACATGAATCAGCCATGGGTTTACATGTATTCCCCATCCCGATCCCCCCTTCTACCTCCCTCTGTCTTTCCATTCTTAAGGCTGAGTAATATTCCATCGTGTGTATATACCATATTTTTTATTTAATTAATTTTTTTATTGAAGGATAATTGCTTTACAGAACTTCGTTGTTTTCTGTCAAACCTCTACATGAATCAGCCGTCGGTGTACATATATCCCCTCTCTTTTGAACCTCCCTCCCATCTCCCTCCCCACCCCACCCCTCTAGGTTGCTACAGAGCTCCTGTTTGAGTTTCCTGAGCCGTACAGCAAATTCCCGCTGGCTGTCTATTTTACATACGGTAATGTAAGTTTCCAAGTTACTCTCTGCACACATCTCCCCCTCTTCTCCCCCTCCCCGTGTCCATAAGCCTGTTCTCTATGTGTTTCTCCATTGCTACCCTGTAATTAAATTCTTCAGAACCACTTTTCTAGATTCTGTATATGTACGCTAGAATATGATATTTATTTTTCTTTTTCTGACTCGCTTCACTCTGTACATAGGTTCTAGGTTCATCCACCTCATCAGAACTGACTCAAATGCATTCCTTTATATGGCTGAGAAATATTCTATTGCATATGTACCACAACTTTTTTATCCATTCATCTGTTGATGGGTATCTAGGTTGCTTCCATGTTCTAGCTATTGTAAATAGTGCTGCAATGAAAAATGGGATACATGTGTCTTTTTCAACCGCGGTTTCTTCAGGGTTTATGCCTAGGAGTGGTATTGCTGGGTCATATCGTGGTTTTATTCCTAGTTTTTTAAGGAATCTCCATATCATCTTCCATAGTGGCTGTATCAATTTACATTCCCACCAACAGTGCAAGAACATTCCCTTTTCTGCACACCCTTTCCAGCATTTATTGTTTGTCGACTTATATACCATATTTTTGTTTATTCATTCATCCATCAATGGGCATGGGGTTCCTTCTACCTTTTGGCTATTGTGAATAATGCTGCTGTGAACATGAGCAGACAGATAGTTCTCTGAGTCCCTGCTTTCACTGTTTTAGGGTAGAGACCCAGAAGTGGAATTACTGGATCACACAATAAGTCTATTTTTAATTTTTTGAGTTACCTCCATATGTTTTCCCCCATAGTATCCACTGCAATTTTTAAGCTTCGATTTTCCATCTGTAACATGTGGTTATGCCAACAACCACAAAAAGGTCTATATTTGGAAATATTATTAAAATTGACTCAGAAAGAGAACATCTGGATAAACCAATAACTTCGACCTTAGTGAAATTTAATCCTCAGTCACACCTGCTGGCAGAATGTGCAACAAACAGTTGGTTTAAAGACACGCTTTATTAAACATAAGGAAGAAGAAAACTAAGCAATGCATTTAACACAGCTGGTATAACCTTTATGAGGGGCCTGATTTATATAACGCCTTATTCACTTTCCTGTTTTGTCTCTCTGTGCCACCACTTCTAAAAGGATGCATTGTAATTAGGAATGATACACTCGTGGCTGGATATGGAACAACCACATCCAACACAGGCTTAGGAATTAAGGGCCAATTTAGTGTCCAAATCAGAAATTGCGATGAAAATGATAAAGCGCTCTGTTACAATTGCTGGACCAAGAGGCACATGTATTCTCACCTTAGAACACTATAAATCAAGGGCTAAATTGTGGCACCAAGTGAAAGATCTGGGAAGGCTGACAGAGGCAGCTGGAACTGGGCTTTGCAGAGTACACAGTAGTAGCAGCCAATGTACAAAGTGCTTTCGTATGCACGGGCTTCCCTGGTCGCTCAGACGGTAAGGAATCTGCCTGCAATGTGAGAGACCCAGGTTTGATCCCTGCATCAGGAAGATCCCTTGGAGCAGGGAATGGCTACTCACTCCAGTATTCTTGCCTGGAGAATCCCCATGGACAGAGGAGCCTGGCAGGCTGTAGTCTATGGGGTTGCAAAGCATCAGACATGACAGCAATGAACACGTCTTATGCAAGGTGGTATTCAGGGCTACAGAGGCAGTATGGAAGCATGACACACGGGTCCAAGCCACCCAGCTGAAAGAAAGGGGACTGTGGGAATATTAGGAGGTGGGCAGGGGGACAGGCAGGAGGAGAGACAACAGTGGATTGGGTCTAACGTTGGAGAGCACAACATTTAAGCTGGTAGGACGGAGACTGGATGCCATGGGCTTTCCAGCATCTGGGCTTTCCATTAGGAGAGTGTTTTGATGAAATGGTGCATTAAGGGCAGCCTGAGTCTGCCAGTTGAGCAGCACTGATTGGGTGGCAACCGATACCATGGCAGGGATAAAGACGAGAGGATTGCATAGGAGTGTTAGAGGCTCCAGGAACACGTAGCTTTAGGCAGATGATAAGACTCAAGCAGGCAGCTTGGACAATGAGAAAGGCAGTTCCACGGACAAGAAGTAAACAAAAATTATGGGAACTCAAGCTCTGAATGTATTGAATTTGAGAGACTGGTGAGACAGTCTGAAGGGAGGTGTCTCAACTGGCTGGCTGGATTACGGACTGGCCCGGGATTCTTCTCACAATGCAAGCTATGTTAGTTATCTATCAAACAGTATTTGTCTTTCTCTGTCTGACTTATTTCACTAAGCATAATACCCTCCAATTCCACTCATGCTGTACAAAGGCCAAGATTTCATTCCTTTTTAATGGCTGAATAGTTTTCCACTGGGGCTTCCCTGGTGGCTCAGATGGTAAAGAATCCGCCAGTAATGTGGGAGACCTGGGTTCGATCCCTGGGTTGGGAAGATCCCCTGAAGAAGGGCATGGCAACCCACTCTAGTATTCTTGCCTGGAGAATGCCATGGACAGAGGAGCCTGGCGGGCTATGGGCCATGGGGTGACAAAGAATTGCACGTGACGGTGACTATGCACACAGCACAGTATTGCATTGTATATGTATCAGTTTAGTTCTGTTCAGTCGCTCAGTTGTGTCCGACTCTTAGCGATCCCATGGACTGCAGCACGCCAGGCCTCCCTGTCCATCACCAACTCCCGGAGTTTACCCAAACTCATGTCCATTGAGTTGGTGTTGCCATCCAACCATCTCAGCCTCTGTTTTCCCCTTCTCCTCCTGCCATCAATCTTTCCCAGCATCAGGGTCTTTTCCAACGGGTCAGCTCTTCGCATCAGATGGCCAAAGTATTGGAGTTTCAGCTTCAATATCAGTCCTTCCAATGAACACTCGAGACTGATCTCCTTTAGGATGGACTGGTTGGATCTCCTTGCAGTCCAAGAGTCTTCTCAAACACCACAGTTCAAAAGCATCAACTCTTAGGCGCTCAGCTTTCTTTATAGTCCAACTCTCACATCCATACATGATTACTGGAAAACCCATAGCCTTGACTAGATGGACTTTTATTGACAAAGTAATGTCTCTGCTTTTTAATACGCTGTCTAGGTTGGTCAAACTTTCTGTCCAAGGAGTAAGTGTCTTTTAATTTCATGGCTGCAATCACCATCTGCAGTGATTTTGGAGCCCCAAAAAATAAAGTCACCCACTGTTTCCACTGTTTTCCCATCTATTTCCCATGAAGTGATGGGACCAGATGCCTTGATCTTAGTTTTCTGAATGTTGAGCTTTAAGCCAACTTTTTCACTCTCCTCTTTCACTTTCATCAAGAGGCTCTTTAGTTCTTCTTCACTTTCTGCTATAAGGGTGGTGTCATTTGTATATCTGAGGTTATTGATATTTCTCCTGGCAATCTTGATTCCAGCTTGTGCTTCATCCAGCCCAGCATTTCTCATGATGTACTCTGCATATAAGTTAAATAAGCAGGGTGACAATATACAGCCTTGACGTACTCCTTTTCCTATTTGGAACCAGTCTGTTGTTCCATGTCCAGTTCTAACTGTGGCTTTCCTGATCTGCATACAGGTTTCTCAAGAGGCAGGTCAGGTGGTCTTTTATTCTCATCTCTTTCAGAATTTTCCACAGTTTATTGTGATCCAGACAGTCAAAGGCTTTGGTATAGTCAATAAAGCAGAAACAGATGTTTTTCTGGAACTCTCCTGCTTTTTCAATGATCCAGTGAATGTTGGCAATTTGATCTCTGGTTCCTCTGCCTTTTTAAATCCAGCTTGAACATCTGGAAGTTCACAGTTCATGTATTGTTGAAGCCTGGCTTGGCGAATTTTGAGCATTACTTTACTAGCGTTTCAGATGAGTGCAATTGTTTGGTAGTTTGAGCATTCTTTGGCATTGCCTTTCTTAGGGATTGGAATGAAAACTGATTTGTTCCAGTCCGGTGCCCACTGCTGAGTTTTCCAAATTTGCTGTCATATTGAGTGCAGCACTTTCACAGAATCCTCTTTTAGGATTTGGAATAGCTCAACTGGAATTCCATCACATCCACTAGCTTTGTTAGTAGTGATGCTTCCTAAGGCCCACTTGACTTCACATTCCAGGATGTCTGGCTCTAGGTGAGTGATCACACCATCTTGATTATCTGGGTCATGAAGATCTTTTTTGTACAGTTTTTCTGTGTATTCTTGCCACCCCTTCTTAATATCTTCTGCTTCTATTACGTCCCTACCATTTCTGTCCTTTATTGTGCCCATCTTTGCATGAAATATTCCCTTGGTATCTCTAATTTTTTGAAGAGATCTCTAGTCTTTCCCATTCTATTGTTTTCCTCTATTTCTTTGTACTGATCACTGAGGAAGGCTTTCTTATCTTTCCTTGCTATTCTTTGGAACTCTGCACTCAAATGGGTATATCTTTCCTTTTCTCCTCTGGTTTTTGCTTCTCTTGTTTTCACAGCTATTTGTAAGGCCTCCTTAGGCAGCCATTTTGCTTTCTTGCATTTCTTTTTCTTGGGGATGGTGTTGCTTTTTGTCTCCTGTACAATCTCATGAATCTCCATCCATAGTTCATCAGGCACTCTGTCTATCAGATCTACTCCCTTAAATCTACTTCTCACTTCAACTGTACAATCATTAAGGATTTGATTTAGGTCATACTTGAATGGTCTAGTGGTTTTTCCTACTTTCTTCTATTTAAGTCTGAATTTGGCAATAAGGAATTCATGATCTGAGCTCACAGGTTTTGTTTTTCCTGTGTAGAGTTTCTCCACCTTTGGCTGCAAAGAATGTAATCAGTCTGATTTTGGTGTTGACCATCTGGTGATGTCCATGTGTAGAGTCTTCTCATGTCTTGTTGGAGGAGGGTGTTCACTATGACCAGTGCATTCTCTTGGCAAAACTCTATTAGCCTTTGCCCAGCTTCATTCTGTACTCCAAGGCTAAATTTGTCTGTTACTCCAAGTGTTTCTTGACTTCCTACTTTTTACTTTTTTTACTTTCCTACTTTTTACTTTTTCTGTATCTTGGATACTGTAAATGGTGCTGCTACATCACTATATTGCAATGCTGTAGTGGAGTGCATATATATTTTCAAATTAGTGTTTTTGGTTTTAGTGGTTCTTATTTATGCTCATTCCCCCCTCAGATAGCATGTGTATCTCAACAATCTAATTGGTCCACAACTCCTGTAAGGGCTATATTGTGTCAGATATTTCTTGGGCATTTCTCTCAGAGCTAACATAATTAGGACCTATGGGAAATTATTAGTAGATAATTGTTGAGTCGAATATTAGTTTACAATTTTTTCTAAAAATACCTCAGCAGTGTAGCTCTTCATATAAATTTCAAAAGTTCTTTGCAAACATAATTCCTCTGAGCCATTTAATAAGCATAAAACAAATGGCAAAGTAAGCCTCTTTTGCAAGATATTCCCCGAAGAAGTTCTATAGGCTTAACAGTTTTCATAATATGTAGTGAAATGTTCAGCTTAATATACTCTGAAATGCCAAAACTATCAGGATTTTTTTTTTCAAACGGTGACAAAGACATAGGTCATGTTCCTTTCAAAGTCTTTCAGTGTCCAGCAAAGGGACCCATGTGGCTGTCTGAAGCAAGGACTTGGGTAAAAACATAATGGAGAGAATTTTTTTTCTCTCTAACAAAATTTAGAAATGATACTTTCTTCTCAGACTATATGGAGTATGTAATAATTATAAAGTATTAAAACACAAACTCCATCTTCAATATTGAAAAGCTGTGGTTTCTGTTTACATAATTAGAGGAATTTCATAGACATGAAAGAGTAAAGTTTATGGCAGTTTGTTTTAGCCAGAACCGTTGTAAGCATCCAGCATTTCATCAATAATTTAATTTTTAGCATGTGTTCAAAATCCAAATGTGATTGTCTGTTATGAATAAAAAGACAGTAAAAGCTCTGATAAAAATGGAAAAGCACTGAGCTGTGACCCCATTAGGTGGTCAGAAGAGGACATTTAGGGAAAGAGCGTCACTCAGTGGAGCAGATGGGAGTCTGTGAGGTACAGACACAGCAGAGGTTACAACGGGGATTTGCAACCAGGATAGAAACGTAAGCTGGATTTAGGTGTGGTTAGGAAGTCAGTGGGGCTTCCCCAGTGGCTCAGCAGGAGACTTGGGTTTGATCCCTGAGTTGGGAGGATTCCCCTGGAGGAGGAAATGGCAACCCACTCCTGTAATCCTGCCTGGAGAATCCCATGGACAGAGGAGCCTATGTGTGATTTAAATGTAATTGTGTACTCTTGAAGTCTGATTAAATAGATGATGGAGTTTAAGAAGAAATGAGTGAGAAAGGCAAAAAGTAGAAAATCATCTGGCACGTTAAACTCACTAAGTCTGGCTGGGAAAAAAATGTTCAAATTTGGAAGACTGTGAGAGTCTTTCAGTCTTCTAGGTCAGATCAGAAGTGAACTGAATAAAGCACTTCTTAACAGGCTAACCTAAAAGAGAATGCTTTTCCCTCTTTTCACTGTCATATTAGAATTGAGTAACTTTGGGTTGGAGGGGAGAAGGAGAAGAATTCTAAACTGATAAAGTGACAGGCAAATCAATGAATTATTGCTGACTCATAGTAGTTCCCCAAATCAGCTGAAAGGTACACATCCGTGTGTGTGTTTTAATAGATACAACCAACAGAAAATGGAAGAGAACTTATGGTCTGAACACAACCTAGTCAATCTCTTACCAAAATCCAAAACATCAATTCCTCAGTGACTTATATTAGGACCCAGAATCTATAGCACATAACATTCACAATGTCCAGAATATGATACAAAATCTTTCTACACACATCCAACCAGGCAAATAGAACCAATTTTCAAGGGGAAATGATGCCAACCTCAAAAAGGAATTATTCGACAAAGACCTCAAAGCAGTGATTATATCAATGCTACATAAGGTTAGAGTAAACACACTTGAAATGAATGTAATGACAAAAAAAATTTCTCAGCAGATAAATGGAAAATAGAAAAAGGAACCAACTGAAAATTACTGAACCGAAAAATACAATATCAGAAGCAAAAAAAAATAAATAAATAAATGGATGGACTCAGTATCAGAACATAGATGATAAAGGATGAGTAACCTTCATTAAACAAAATAATGAAAATTATTCAACAAATTAAATAGAGAGATGAAAGACTGAAAAATAATAACAAAAACAAAACACCAGTGTCAGGTAGATAACTTCTAAAGATCTAACATAGAGTAATAGGAGTCCCATATGGAGAAGAGAAAGAGACTGAAACAAAAAAAAATTTTTGCATTAAGACGTGGCTGCAGATGTCTCTGGTGTGCTGGGCCATCTCCCAAGAGGGAGGCCAGGACTATGTCTAGAAGCTCTACCCAAGGTGGCATGTAGGAGAGCACAAAATGGGAAAATTCCCTTGCCCGCCTCCCCCCCCCGCCCCCCACCTACTTTTAGACCTTTTTAAAAGTATGAATGCTGATTTTTGTCTGGGAAACATTGTTGAGAAGTTAGCCTTCTTGGGGCCTGAAGTTTGTCAAGGTGGCTCAAGATCTCCAGCCCGCTACCCTGGTGGTTGGGGGCCATTATCTCCAGAGATCACGTTGAACCATGAGTCACTTTGCAAGGAGACTGTGCTTTTGCTGTTATTTCCTGAAGGTTGCAAGACACATGTCCAGCGACCTTACCCAAATGGGTGATTTCTCAAGAATTGTAGCAATAATCAGAAGCCCTCTCTAGGCATCAAATGTAACACAAGTTTCCTCTCCTTTGACGTCTCCATCACCGCAGGCAGATCAGACAAGAGTTCTTTCTCTCTGGCATTTCATCCCCACTTTATGTTAGTGAAGCTGCTTTGATAATTCTTCTTACAGAACCTGGGGCTTGTGACTTCAGATCGTTAGCGCTCCAGAGAGGAACCCTGACCCAGTGGTTCCATTCATCTGGGACCCCAAGGAAGGCTGAAGTAAAACTTCTTTTCCCCTATCATGTCCCAACAGGCTGTCTGTCCAAGGACTCCAGGAGCCTCTGTGAACCATTTCTGTTACTGCTGCTCCCCAGTGTTGGCTGTGACGCGGCCCCTGGAATCCCAGCTACAGCCCACTCAAGAGGCGAGGTGGCGTGCGCCCCTTCACACCAACCTTGGAGTCCCTGACCGGGGAACCGTGGGTGCTCTGGCTTCCTGGGAAGTTTCACGTGAAGACCCAGTCTCTTTCTGGGAATTTCCTCAGTAAAAATCATCATTTTTGCACAGGCGATATTCTTGACTGTCCTTCTGGGCAGGCTCACAATCTAAATGTCATCCCCAAGTTTCCTGCTGGGTACCACTTTCCAGGCAGGGGCAGTGGGGGCGAAGCCTAGCTGTCTCCCAGGGTCCAGTCCCGGGGAATCCGGGGCACATGTGTGGGAACCCGAGCTCAGAGCCCAGGCCTGAGTGTGTGTCATTGTTTGTTTTTTTTAACAGCTTCTTTGAGGTGTCACTGACATATGATAAACTTGACAGCACATATTAATATTTAAAGCTACAGTCTGATGACTTTGACTGTATGTATCCATCCTCGCAATCATCACATTCAGGATAAAGAACACACCCACTACCCCCAAAGTTTCCTCCTGCCCCTTTGCAACTCCTCCTGCCCACCCCTCCCTGAAACACCTCACACTGTTACAAAGTTGAAGACAAAAACAGGAAACAGGAAAGCGACTCTACCCATTGGACAAGTCGGCTATAACCCTGGCTCCAAAACAAGGTAAGGAAATTACAGACCGATTTTTCTTTTGGACCCAGATGTGAAAATCTTCAATAAAATGCTGGTTAGTTGAATTCCTCAATTAGGGAAAAAATATGACCAATTACAATTGCACCCCAGACTCCCTCCTTTTTTTTTTTAAATTCTCCTGTGTGTTATATATTTTTCACCAAATCTTTGTTCATTTTCCAGTTTTCCTTCCAATTTCCCTGCAGTATTCAGTTTGGCTGATACTCTCATTTTATCCTGACATTGCCCTAGCAGCTTGGCTGTTTTCTCATAAGCTCCTGGAGGGGAAATGTGTCCTGGAGGAAGAAAGGATGCTGGTGGGTGGCAATCACCCAGATTTCAAAATGAAAGGAGCAGAGGAGGAGGGAGCTTGTGTTCAATTCCAGTTTTCTTAGGTCCTTTTATTGCTTGTCAATCTCGTGAATGGATCTCAGGAAATACCACTAAAGGACCTGGTATAACTTCACTTTGTGTCAAAGCTCCGGAATACAAAGGCTCCTTCTTTGATCTGGAGGTTAGGGCCCAACAATTCGGGTTACTAGGGTAAGGTATTTGTTTTCTATTCCCCCCATCTGTGCGGCTGTCTCTAACATGATTCATAGTGTTGAGGACGTGACACATGGTGAAATGTCGAACATCCATTTATCAACAAATATTTATCAATTAAGTGTGAACTCAATTAAGGGTGAACAGTGTGTGAAGATGAAAATGAAGACAACGCTCTATTAAAATTGCTTGCATCAAGAAGCACGCCTTGTTTGCTGTGTGTGTGTTCCGCCGTGTCCAACTCTTTGCGACCCCATGGACTGCAGCCCACCAGCCTCCTCTGTTCATGAGATTTCCCAGACAGGAATACTGGAGTGAGTTGCCATTTCCTTCTCCAGTTAAAACACCATAAAAGCAAGGGCTACGTTGCAGTGGGCTAGGAAGGGATGGGAAGACTTTAAGATCTTTGCAGGATCTGCCATGGCAGCACTTGAGGAATGACAGCCCAGCTTGCAAAGCGCTTTCACTGGAGTAACGGGAAGGTTGGGGATGGGGTGAGTGGGGCGTGGACACAGTTGACCTAAAAAAGCTGCCTATGGAAACAAAGGGGCCCCAGTGTGGAGTACCCGGAAAGTCTGCAAAGTGGGCTGGGCCTTCTCATGGAGAACCTAGAAAGCTACCTCATGCCCGTCTCCAGCCAATCCCACCACAAGAGGCCACCACTCTGATGTCTGTGGCCACGTAAGGTAGGTGTGTGATTGATTAACCTTGTACTATTCTGCCAGTTTTGCAAAGTGGTTCTCCCATCTCACACGCCCACCAGCAATGAGAATGCTAGTTATTAACAGGGATATTCTTGTGTTTACGTAGTGCTATTACACTGTAGTTTAATTATCATTTTCCTAAGGGCTGATAGTGTTGAGTACCTTGCTGTGTATACCGACATTTCTATACTTTGGCAGAATGTTAGTTCAAGTCTTTTGGCCGTTTGAAAACATGAGTTGTCTTTTATTTTTAATACTTAAGTATTAAGTATTTTAATACTTAAGTCGGGTCTTGGTTGCAGCACATGGGGTCTTCATTGTGTCATGCAGGGTCTTTCCTTGCAGTGTGTGGACTCTCTAGTTGTGCTCTAGCTTAGTTGCTCTGCAGCATGGGGGATGTTAGTTCCTGAACCAGGGAACGAACCTGTGTCCCTTGCATTGTGGATTCCTAACCACTGGGGAAGTACCGCCCCCCACCCCATTTTCTTTTTTAACTCTTGAGCTTTGGCAGAGTATGTTAAGAGTTTTTTACACAGCCTGGGTGTAACACATGCATTTCACACACACACACACACACACACACACACACACACACACACACACCCTTTTCTCTCAATATGTGGCTTGCCTTTTCATTAATGGTTGTTGTTATTCAGTTGCTCAGTCCCGTTCAACTCATTGTGACCCCATGGACTGCAGCACGCCAGGCTTCCCTGTCTCCCAGTTTGCTCAAACTCATGTCCATTGAGTCGATGATGCCATCCAACCATCTCATTCTCTGTCCCCCACTTCTCCTCCTGCCCTCAATCTTTCCCCGCATCAGGGTCTTTTCTAATGAGTCGGCTCTTCGCATCAGATGGCCTAAATAATGATATATTTGCTTAAAATCTTGTGGATTCAGATTATCAATTATTTCCTTCTATGGCTAAGTGTTTGCTGTCCCATTGTACTGTGACGTGGTGAGGGATACATGGTAGAAAAGCCTGTTCCGTTTGTCATCTGAGGACACGGAGCCAAGAACCACAGCAAAGCCCACTGCTGTGCTGTAATAAACACGTTGTACAAATGCAGAGCAACTGCTGAGAATGAACTGTTATGGCATAAAAGTTCATGAATAAGATGACAGTGTGTAGAGTCCACATGTGATTATTAGTTGCTAAAACTCAGATGAACCTTTGGTGATGGTCCCCCCCTCCCCCAAGATCTGTCTGGCCCATCAGGAAAGGTGTCATTTCCTGCTGGGAAGATGAGACAAGCAGATCTGGGGGGCCCCCAGCACCCCAGGAACTCCAGATTCTTTTCCATCTGCTCGTGTGCTCTGCTGTCAAAGCCCATTTGGCAGAGACCTTTGGAACTGAGCTAATGTACTTCGTCATTTGTTACAGCCAGCCAGATTCCAAATTGATCTAGTGGAAGAGATGGCAGCTGGGCTCAGGCAGGATGAGGCCCTTCCAGGACAGCCAGCAGAGAGAGCACACACTCCCCAGTTGAGAGCCATGGGAAGGGAGAGTCTTCAGAGCCACTAACCGGGAGCCTGGGATGACAGCTTCATCAACCATGGAGCAGGAAATGTGGATTTAATTTGCATCCCCCTAGTGGCACACGAAGCTGAGCATTTTAAACACATGGTTACTGGCGATTTGTGTATTTTTCGTGAAGCATCTATTCAAGTCTTCCCCCATTTAAAGAAATTAGGTTGCCTGCCTTTTTTTTTTGGTGAGTTCTTAATATAGCCTGAATATCAGTCTTTTGTTGAATATATGCTTTACAATTATATTTTTCCCAACCTGATTTTTATATAATAATCTTGTACGCCATGACCTTGCTAAATCATCTTGTTAGTTCTAATAGTTGAAGATACCTTAGGCTTTTGTATATAAATGATCATATTATTTGCAGATGGAGACTATTTTATCTCTTCTAATCTTTATGCCTTTTTATTATCTCTTTTTCTTGTCCTTGGTGTACGGTAAAATGCTGAGTGTAAAAAAATCATGAATGAGTCAAATATTCTTTCCTGTACCTATTGAAAAAAAAAATATATATATATTTTAAAAAGGACATATTAAAAGGCAATAACTCAAACAAGTTTAGTAAATATCTTTGCACAAACATCCACCATTACCCCAGTGCCTATAACATCACTGTTTATGGTAGGTGGCAGAGCCTCGGGCTCAAAACACAAACTTTCTGACTTTAAGGATCCTTTTCTTTCACCAGCACCATGGTGTCTTCAGACTAGTTGAACACAAGAAATCTCATGATAATGCTTTTGGATTTTTCCTCTTTATTTTTATGAATAAAATGCAACATACATATTATACTTGGCAATGAAACTGACAGGATGAAAGAACATTAACTCTTGAGATGGGAGACAACATAAAAAATTGGCATCCTAGTGACAACATGACTTTTCAATCAAATCACATCCTTTCTAAGAACAGCTGGAAAATACCTGAAAGAAAAGATGTCATTTTTAAATTAAGGTAGTGTGTGTGTGTACAACTGTTGAAAAATGTTTGAAACATTTTAATCCATGTCATATTATTTTTTATTAAGTGACATGTTTATGAAAAGAAAAAGAAAAAAAAAGAAAAACAGCTGAAAATGCCAGACAGAAAATAGAAACTACACAGTCCCATAATACATATTCCTTTCAGATGTGTAATACATTTATGAAAAACAGTTGAAATATGTTTGATCGAAAGAAGGGGCGCTTTAATCTCACGTGACTTTCAGTCAAGTGCACCGTGGGGAAAACAGTTGAAAATGCATGAAATTTGATGAAGTGAATTCCTACATTTGAAAACCTGTGACTCCACAGGGTTAAACACACGAGACGATGACTAAAGGACAGACTCTCTCAGCCTCTACAACACACATCACAATTACAGAGTATTTTTGGTTTTAAAGCTTTTGCTAAAAATATTTTACATCATTAAATGCATATTATTAAATGTACACTGAAAGCTAATTGAAGTGACTTAAATAATAAGATCAGGGACCATTTGTAACAGAAATTGTTAACGTCCGTCATTTTTCCCCCCAGGAAAGACAAGTGAGGTAGTTTATATTGTATATACATTGTAAAGAGATTAATATTCCAGTTTGTTCAAAGATCTCCCCTTGAACTCACTGAACTCAATGTTCAGTGACCTGAAGAATCATATCCTCAAGGGAGCTGTTTAGCAAAGGGATCTTCTTTTGTAGACTGGAGGCAAGAAGGAGCCCGTTCTAGGGTTTTTTTCTGAATAAGCATTCCTAAAACGTTAACTTTCTCTAATGCTCTCCTAGATGTCATTTTCCTAACTGCATACCAAGAGCGCATGGGACAAGGCGAGGTGGAAGTTACCAAGAACAGAATTTGAAGCCCAGGGTCTGACTCGTGTTTGCAGATACACTATTTGTGTTTGCCTTTACACTATTCATTTTTATAGATGACTGTAACTACTGCAAAAACAACTCTTCATAAGGCAAAGATAGTTTTTTCAACACTTAGGTGACTGGCATTTCTGAGTTTTAGTTGTACGGGTTTGTTTATTCATTAAGAATAAAGTTAAGTTAAAAAAAGTAATAAAATCAGTAAAAAGAACTTCTTTAACTTCACAAAAATTAGATTGTGTGTCTACTGGAAATTCTTTTCTGATCAGTTAGTTAATTCTATGACTAAGAATTCAAGTTACACCCAATATATGGGTATTGACATGGGCTTCCATATTATATAGTTATTTTAAAGTTGTCACACATCCTTGAAGGCAGTGAGGTGATTAATTTAAGATTACTGACTGGGCTGAGCCTTTGACATCTAAAGGATGTCACATCTTATGCACATCAAATGCAGATAAGAAATTCAGAAACTTAATTTTTTTTTTTACCTGTCATCTGTTAACCATTTATTTAAATTTAATGACTAATGGGGTAAATCTTAAGACCTTTAGAATTTTTCTGTCAGTGTTAATGTGTTTTCAGTCAAAAGAAATAAAAATTCTGAAACAAAAAATTAAAAATAAAAAATTGGCTAGGTTGGTGAATTTTCAAAGCACAACAGAATTTATTCTAAATGAGAGGAAATTCAGTTAAAAAATAAGTAATTGTTTTAATATATACACAGAAGTGTAAGGCACCTAATCTGAAGAACTTCCTTGTATGTGGGGATCAGTTACAGCCATCTATGTCTTGGAACTTAGCAACTAATACATGGGAGTAAGATGCTTACTCCTGTTGTTTGAATTGCAAGAATGATAACTGTATTTTCTCAAACCCTCAAAGTTCATTATGCAAACTCACATGCTGTCAATTAGGCATACATTGAAAACTTCTGAAATACAGGAATAAATATAAACCAACAGAATGCATGTTTTTCTTCCACTGGGTTTTCAAGCAAAGGAAATAAAAATTCTCAAATAAACAAATAAAATGAATGGATATTAGTTTTCCACAAAAATGTAACAAAGCTCCAATGGCCAGGAACGTTGAATATAAATCATGGTTTTATAGCCATCAAGGCATACTGAGCATGGAGAAGATTTCTTCCATAATATAGGCTTAAATTATCATCACATTATGTTTTGAGACTTGGTAAATAGATAAAGGGCTTCCCAGGTGGAACTAGCGGTAAAGAACCCACCTACCAATGCAAGTAGGTAAAATGTTTTCTGCATTTGTGAGCAACTTTGTCTATTGTTTGAACTGCAAGGGAGAGTCATTCGGATGTTAAATTTCATTAAAACTCACATGAGCTCGTCAAAATCTCAAGCTGTAGATTCTAATCCAAAGCACACATGTGGGATAAGTGAGACCTCTATCCCCATTTCTATATGCTGCAGTCCCCAGAGGAAAAGCAGGGCTCCCTGATCTCTCAGCACATGTCAGATCTGGTCTCAGAATCGTGGAGAACTGTGCTTTCTCACCAACCCCAGGCCTGGAAAAATGGCTTCGTGGGCTTCTGGAAGCGAGGCAGTTTTCAGGTCACCCAACATGCATCTGATTCTAAAGCCTGATGCTAATCCACGGGGCCTGGCCAAGTCTATGATGGATGAACACAAACAAAATCTGTTTTTACAGCGTAGGAAGTCTGGATAGAATGGTATTTTTCAGCACTCTTGGATAAAGAGCAGTTGGATAAAGGCAGTTCTGCATTTGAACACTGGGGCTGCAGAAGTGATTATCTACAGTCATGAAACTTAAAAAATGATCCGTTTGGGGAGGAAAGACAATCTGGGCCTGGCACATGGAGAGCTATTCACTGAGCACCATCATGATGATGAGAAACAGAAGCTCCAGGACTGCTGACTACACTGAAGGTTATGGAAGCACAAGAAAAGCCTTGTAAACCTGACCTTAACCGTGTTCTCATAACAGAGTAAGCTTTAAAAGTATCCGTTTTCAATAGTCCATGATGGGGAAGTGTTCACTTGCACCAGAAAGCAGACAGTCACAACACAGTACAACATATGTAACAATACAGTGGTCTTTAAACAGAAGTTCCTCCTCCTCCAATTCAGGAGCAAGTCAGAGTATAAATATTGTATGTGTGACTTTGGAAACAGAGTCTCTTTGGAAAGGAGATCTAAATTACTGTTCAGAGAAGAAGTTGTTGTTTTTTTCTGGCATTCTTGTTCAAAAAGGTCTATATATATATATATATAAAACATAGGTATAAAAAAGTCTCTTCCACCTCTTGTGTTTGCCAACATTTGCTACGTCGAGAAGTGCCTCTTATCCCCAGGTATAAGGACCAAGCTCATTTCTGTTGTGAGTCAAAGTATCAGAAATGATGAGAGCTCCATATTCTATGCTGGCCTTTCTTCTGGAAGGATCACACCCTCTTTCCTTCACTCTTACCAAGGAACCACCATGAGACGGCTTCAGCTCAGATGGTCAACCAGCTCCTCTTCCACGATTCATGCTGACAATTCCGGGAGACACCAGTTGGGCTGAGAAACACCGAGAGGGTCTAGGGACAAACATGTTTTTTCCCTACTGAATGTAGGACTCCTTGGCGTGTAACACATGGTAGCTGCCATCTTGGGGGGTGACTTCAAACATTCTGTTGGGGTTTAATCACCCATTCTGCCTGGGGATTCACATGATATACATCCAGTATATAAGCATCCGGATCCAAGCAGTGCTGTCCTAAAAGAAATGAAAATCGGAGAATGTTTTCAAAAGGCCACACTTCTGTGCATGTGCATAGTTGTGTGTATGAGTGTTGCAAGACTCAAATAAGACCAATATAGTTCTCTCAGCCAAAAGCAGATTCAGTTCAAAGTTTCCAGCACAGCCAACCTGCCTTCCCTCCCTCTTTCCTTTGTTTCTTTCTGACTGTGAAGTACTCTAAATAAACCCCATGTGACACTGTGGGAAAAAGAAGACTAACCCCAGGAAAACTGCTCCCCAGATCACCACACCAATTAGAAAAATATGGCAGGAACCTGTTTCAGGCATCAACTCATTTATATGATAATGATCACTGATGATCATTTATGTAACAATACATGTCCTCTAATTTTTTTTTTTTTTTTACAGATAGTAACTTGACCAGGACCAAGGATGAACATGAAATTTTATTTTAGGAGTGGTCATTTCATTTCTCCTGTGGGCAGAAGATCTGGAATTAGCAACGGAAAGATCATTCCATGGGGGCAAATGCATTTGAAAATTCTTATGTACAGTATGTTTGAAATGTCCACTAAAGTCTCAAACAAAATACCAAAATTTCATTGCTTGCTTGACTCTTTCATTCAGTTCTCAAATATTTCTCGAGCCATTATGGTGTCGAACATTATTCTACGGGCTGAGGCCACAGCAATGCATCAGATAGGTAAAAATATCTGCCCTCTTGCTTATGTTCTAAAAGTCGTAAAAGGCAACTAGCAAATAAGAAAGCATGATGGGAAGTGAGCCCGATGATGATAAGAACGCGAGAGAACGAGAAAGCCGGGAAGGCAGAGAGAGGATCCCGACCAGGAGCCTCTCACTGAGAAGCTGATACAGCGGCAAACACCCGCCAGGGGAGGCAGTGAGGCAGGGCCATCCGAGGGAGGGCGCTCTGGGCCCGAGTTGGAGCAGAAGCGAAGGCCCAGGATGAGATGCGCTGGTGAGGATGTGAAGGTGGGTGTCGAGGTGGGTCCCTTGAAGCGACGGGAAGGATAAAAAGAAAATTCTGTCCCGCGCATGTGCCCTTGGCTCCCTCTTGCCCCTCACAGTTGGAATGAAATCCTTGTGCTCCTATTCATGGCCGGTGCATCCCTCCTGCTCATGAGGACTGTGGTCATCGTCCCCTCTGTCACCAGCTTTCCCCTCCCAACCCCACCATTTCTCTCTGCATAAACATTTCTGTAACTCCGCTCATCTCCACACAACTCTCCACCCCTGCCAGTCGACTCCCCTCAGGGGAAGAGGATGAACCTGGGCTGGGAGCTGAACAGGGAAGTTTAACCAAAAGGATGTCAAGACTCTGAAAGTGCCACAATTTCTCCTTTCATTTGAGTAAATCTCCAGACACACTCTAACTTTCAGAGTCATATTTAAAAGACTCAGAAATCTACTCCACATCAGCTACAATATTTACATGTACATTTGGAAAATATTTTAGGAACACTTTTTTAGGAAAGTTACACTATTCTTATGTGAGATTTTAAAAAAACTCAGATACTTTTGATTTTGATTTTGTATCTAAGAAACTTATAAGTTTTTATTAACACAATTGGTTCAGTGGCTCAGTCGTTTCTGACAATTTGCGACCCTATGAATGGACTGTAGCAAGCCAGGCTTCCCTGTCCTCCACCATCTCCCAGAATTTGCTCAAACTCATGTCTATTGAGTCAGTGATGCCATCCTACCATCTCTTATTGACACAGTAATAGCATCCTGTTTCCTTTAGAGCATTACTCAGAGGAATCAGCAGATTACTCAGAGTTTCTCCGCTCCAGGAGATGGTGAAGGACAGGGAAGCCTGGCGTGAGGCAGTCTATGAGGTCACAAAGAGTGGGATACGACTTAGTGTCTGAACAACAACAACAGAGTAATCAGAGCGTGTAGGAGTACAAATTATTGACAAATGCTTACCTATATTGCCTCCAATTTCATATAACCTTTGGTTCTGGATCTTTATGCATTCCGATGAACCATGACTGAGAAAAGAAGAAAGCGATGTTATTTTAACCCTCTTCAGAGATTCTGAGGTAAACCTGTGGATTAAGTAACCATAGCAGCAAACAATTGATTCTGCCTTGAGTGGAATACACCCCACAAATCACGATGATGACTGAAGGGAGGATAAAAGCTTTTTCTGGTCTGACACAGTGAAGCGTCTGAGGCAGAGAGGAAGATGGATGCAGCCGGGTTCCACAGCCGCCCTGGCCTTTCCATCCACGACTGTCACACTGTCAGCTGCACTCGAGAGGGGACACCGTGGCTGACACATCAAGGCTGGCCGAGGAGCAGCTGGGCGCTTCACACTGCCTTGTCACGGGCCGCATCACTCTCAGTTCAAAAGCAGTCCAGCCTCATTTCTGCAGTTGTCAAAAATCGAATGGGGTTCTATCCTTAGCCCATGCCACATTTCTAAGCTTGCCCAGTGCTTTGCAAACTAACGCTGACTTTGTTGTATGTCTCTGCCCGATAATGAAAGCAAGTCAGAGCAAATAATTGGCCAATTTTAATTTTCCACCCTGGACTAGGCTGCCAGGATAGAAGAGTCTGGAAAGGCCACTGCTGAGTTCCGGTTCCTTGAACTGTCAGCCTGGTTACTTACAGACTATCCTCTGGTTACAGACTATCCTCTCTCTCCACTGTGAGGGAGAAGGATATGCACCTCTTTGTTTAATGAAACATTTTATTTGAGATAGTTGTAGATCTGTATGCAGATATAAGAAAACATACACACATCCTGTGTACTTCTTCCCTGGTTTCCCTGATAGTAAAATCTTGCAATATCCAAATGCGATGTCACAACAGAAGGGCCCCATGGACTCAGTCAAGCTACCGTGTTTCCTTCCCCACATGGTCCCCCTAGTTCCCACTGATAGCCCCACATCCCACCCCTGTGTGGTGTGTGTCCATTATTTACCATGACTTAATGTTCTTTAGGGTGACTTAA
This sequence comes from Muntiacus reevesi, assembly GCF_963930625.1. Lineage (NCBI taxonomy): Eukaryota > Metazoa > Chordata > Mammalia > Artiodactyla > Cervidae > Muntiacus > Muntiacus reevesi. The sequence continues at coordinate 38,069,933 of NC_089252.1, read as the reverse complement.
GGCAGACATGGCTCAGACAGTAAAGAATCTTTCTGCAATGCAGGAGACCTGGGTTTGATCCCTGGGTCAGGAAGATCCCCTGGAGAAGGGAATGTCAACCCACTCCAGTATTCTTACCTGTCGAATTCCATGGACAGAGGAGCCTGGCAGGCTACAGTCCATGGGGTCACAAAGAGTCGAACACAACTGAGCAACTAATATCTTCATACTTTCAAGGCGGACATGCAAAAATATTTTGTCAACATCACTCTGATCCTAAGGTTCACTGATAGTAGGTTTTATGACATTCACTCCACTACATAAACTGTACTTGTTACAGTCATGTTAAAGCCCAATGGAGGCTGGAATAACAATATTCCTGGAAATCTATCAAGATATATAAAAACTAACTTGCTAAAATTTTTATCCAAATAATAAGTAAAACTCAATGAGTTATTGAAGCCACCAAGACAGAAAATCTGCCTATTTAAGAATCTCAATTGTAGAAGTTTCTTGGAAGAAAAAAAAAGCTTTTGTTATTGATAACTCTATGGTATACTTCTTTCTCTACTGTTGAGTCTTTACTCACTGGTGAAGTCCTTAAAGTAACAGGTGCTAATTTTTCAAAAAGGTCAAATTTTCAAAGAAAAGATTTACTCATCAGATAAAGGCCCATCTGCCTTACAGAGACTCTCACATCTACTCACCTGTTCTCACATTGAAATTTTGCCAGTATGTCTCTGACTTTGGTTTGACCGTTGAGTTGAATGGCCATGGACACCTTGGAGAGAAGGGGCGCGTGGACCCTTATGACGCCCTCTGGCACGTCGGACTGCCAAGGAGGAAAAAGGCAGCACGTTGTGTCAAACTCAGCGATTGCACTTAAGAGACACGGAAATAGGTGGCATTCCAAATGAGGGGAACGTGGAAACATTGATGGGGATTCAGCCAGAACAGAAAACTGCTGCCTTTCTTACAGGAGATTCGATAATGACTAAACTTAACCTGGGGTTTTACTTTTGTTACAGGCTTACGTCTCACTATAACGCCTTAAAATCACAAGAGAGGGGACTTCCCTGGTGGTCCGATGGCCAAGACTCTGCGCTCCCAACGCTGAGGGCCCACATTCGATCCTTGGTCAGGGAACTAGACCCCACTTGCTGCAACTAAAGATCCTGTGTGCCCCAACGAAGACTGAAGAGCCTGCATGCCACAACTAAGACCCAGTGCGACCAGATAAATAAATAAATATTTTGTATAAGTCATGAGGGAAGTGAAACTGGGTTGTGACAGAAATCCAATGTTTTTATGGGTGCATTTTCTTGAACAATGTCCTAAACAGGCCTACTTGAAGCAGGATTCTGTATTTCAATTTTTTTAAGAAAGTCAACCTTCTGAAAATTTAAGGATCTGTTTGAACATGGGCCCTTCAAATATACCTGTTTCTTTAGTCAGCAGCAATGAATGGTCATCCCAGATTGCATTCCAGATGGGCACCGAACTCGACCCCTCAAAGTGTGCCAGGAACACTGTGAAGGATGGAGTGTGGATGGCTGGGAAGGTGTGCTGCTCTGAAGGGCCCTGGGACCTCAGAGCTCCCGTCTACATGAAATATTCAAAGAATGGTGCTGTCTAATGAACAGTAAAGTCTGTTCTGTTCTAACTGGATGGAAAATTCCCCTTGTTTCAAAATTTTGAGTGTTTTAAATATTAATTATCTATTTAGAGATGGACAGAAATAAATACATTTCTATTTGAGGATCTGGCGATACCTCAGGAAATCGTTTTAAACAATCTGTGCGTTATCAAAGGAAGGTATTTGTTGATGTAGAAGGTCCATGTGAATTGACTCACTATATCCCCTAGAAGACATATGGGTTGAATTGTGTCCTCCCAACCCCATCAAGTAAGAAGCCCCAAGGCCAGGACCTCAGAATGTGACCTTGTTTGGAAACAGGAGTACAAGTGCCCTTCATCCAAGGACCAGGGTACTCCAGTGACGGCTGTCCTTGTAAGAGGAGAAGACACACACACGCACTCACACGCACGCAGGGTGAATGCCATGTGAAGATGAAGGCAGAGACTGGATGATGCCTCATCCACAGCTAAGGAAGGCCCAGGACTCTCGGCATCACCAAAAGCTAAGAATGATGTCAGAATCACATCCTCCTTTCACAGCCTTCAGAAGGAACCAACCAGACAACACCTTGGTTTCGGAGCTTTAGCCTCCAGAACTGTGGGAAGTAAATTCTATCACTGCAATCCACCCTGTTTGTGGCACTGTTACTGCAGCAGTAGGAAACTATTTTTAAAGGATCAGTTCTTACAATGCATTTCTACTATTACTAATAAGAACCGGGACAGCGTGCTGGGAATGGCCAATGCCAGGGGTTGGGAGCTGGGAGGGGGCAGGGAGCTAAGAGCACCCTCCTAAAACACTCTCTGGGGCACCTCATGTCCCTCCCCTACCAGCGCTCCCCAGAAGCCTCTTAAAATGAATTCCACACTCCTGACATTATTGAGACTGTTCTAATGATCACAGGCTCCCTCTCACTTTCCAGAGTATTCACTCTTGTGAACAGAGAACCCCTAGCCACAAATCCCAAGTCATCAGTGAGTTGAGTCCCTATACCATTCCTTCACATGCTACACTGAAAATGTCAAGTGTGAAGGGATATCATGACCAAAATGAGACACAGATAAGGTAGATACAGCCAAAGAATACTATGTAAGGAGTCAATAACTAGGGAGGAAAGGGAATAATTTGTTTTCTTACCATTCTTCTTGTAGAGGGTGATTTTTGCAGTACCTTTGATGTCTTGGGGCTTGTAACCTGAAAAAAAAACCATATTTAATCTTTAGAATTGATGTTGAGAAAACACGTACAGGCTGCTGCTGGAAGCATAAACTGGTACAACCTTTATGGAAAACATTTTGGCAATATTTACCAATTATAAAATATATTCACTCTGACCCAACAATTCCACATCTATAACTTTATCCTACAAATAGTCTTCATTTGTAAGAAATGACATATGTGCAAGTTTATTCACTGATGCATAAACTTTAATAGCAAAAGGTTGGACACAATCTAACTATTCAACAATCTGGGAATATTTAAATAAGTTAGTGTGTCTTTGGAATATCATGCAAAAGAAGCAAAGAGGAAGGCTTTGTGGACTGACGTGGAATAACCACTATGATTCCATACGTCATTAAAGACGATGCAGGACAGAGTTTCATCTACATTACCATTCATGTGAAAAAAGTGAAGACCACCTCCTCATATTTGCTTGTATGTCACAGCACCCCTCTATAAGTAAATATACCTGTGTGTTCCCACGCACACACGCTGTCATTGGTTATATTACTTGTCCTCAGGAGGGGAAGTCAGAGCTGACTAACTTTTTTCTATAGTTTCTCCCCTTCCAGTGTTTTGAATTTTGTAAACTGTCAATGAACTATCAGTCTAAGTCAAGAAGTAAAAATATGGTATAGTACAAGAGAACCAAAGAAAGACTATTTCTTCATCTTTAAGTGCTTGCTTCCATGGTATTTATAACCTTTTAAAATTCTACTTAGTTCTATTTATAATTAAAACACTAAAGCAACTGACATGTATAAAGCATCACACAGTTCTTTACACCCACATCATGTGAGTTGATGCTGATGACAACTCGGTGAAATAGGTAGGTATTATTACTTTTCCCCCCAAAGTGAAAATGTAAGAAAATTGAGGCTCAGAGATAGACTTAAATTTGCTTGGGCTCGCAAAGCCTGACCTGACCTCAGATTCAGCTCCACACACATCATACTAACACCATTAAAATTTTCCAGAATGAAAATGGCAAAGAGGAAGAAATCTAGAAGTCTGTCCCTCCATAAAAGAAATGAACAAACTGGAAAAACCTGTCACTGTCAACTTCTTCAGAACTCCAGAAACTAACCCCAAAGTGGCAACCAGGGGAGTCCTTAAGTAAGAAAAACAACTGAGTCTTGATAAGAACGGTGAACTTCGTGGCATTTTAGCTTACACTTTCCCATCTCTGCTCCACAGCTCAATGACAGCCTTGAAAATAAGTGCCTGCATTCCTGGTGCAGGTACCGAAGGGCGTGGAAGGGACCTCATTTACAAGGAATTCTAGTTATTTGTTCCCTGGAAGACTGGCTGGCCTTTATCTTGTCTGACTTGGAACCTGACCAGTGCTAAAGTGGTGTAATGTTGAAAACATTTATAGGCAAATGTTTTAATCACTGCTGCCTGATGCAGTGCACAAGAGCAGGGGAAAACATAAACTAACTAAAAATCTTGGGAGGCAAGCCTAGAGAACTAGATGCTTTGGGGAGTAGGGTTTTGAAAAGCTCCAACATATTCCTGAGAATCTAGAAGGTCATGTGCATGCTCAGGGTTGTGCACATATTCAGGAAACACCTGAAAAGAACCTAAGTGCTCACCTCTGGCTGACCTTTAAGCTCTGTCCAAACAGGAACTAAAGTTCAGGCCAAGTTGTAAGCTGCCTGGCTGAATGCTGAAGGTGTGTCAAGCACCCAAACACAGAGCTCATCTGCAAAGCCTGGGAGATATTTTTGGCTCCAGGTATCTAAGAAAATCTCTGTGCAAACACCAGCAAACCGCCAGGCTTTGTTGGAACAGAGACTTCAGTAGCCACACAAAACAAAGAATAGAGACATAAGAAAATTGGTTCAGCAGAAAAGTCATTAACAAATATATAACAGCTATAACAAACAGCAACCCTGGGGAGGGGGAAGAATGTGAAGTTGATCTAAGAGACATCTGTAGAACAGTGACAGCAGAATCTATTCTTAAGTACATATAAAACACTGTCCAGGATAGACAGTATGTTAGACCACAAAACAGGTCTCAGTCAAGTTTAAAATATCAAAATAATACAACATATGCTACCTAGCCACCATGGAATAAAATTAGAAATCAATAACAAAAGGAAATTTAGAAAACTTATGCCTAAATAACCAATGGGTCAAAGGGAAATTAGAAAATAACTTGAACAATAACAAAACAGTACACCAAAACTTACTGGACGGAGAAAAAGTACTGAGGAAAATTTACAGAGGTAAATGCTTACTCTAAAAAAAGACCTCAAATTAGTTGCCTAACTTTCCATCTTATGAAACTAAAAAAAGCCAGCCAAACTTAAAATAAGCATAAAGAAGGAAAAAATAAAGATCTGAGTTTTAATAAGGGCTAGAGAAAAGCAAAAAATAGAGAAAAATCAATGAAACAAAAGTTGACTCTTCAAAAAGACCAAAGAAATTGACAAACCTTTGGCTAGATTCACGAAGAAAAAAAGAGAAGATTCAAATTATTAAAGAGTATGAGAGAGAACATTAATACAAACCTTACAGAAATAAAAAAGATTATAATACTATTAATATGAACAATTAGTATTTCAACAAATTAGTTAACTTAGATGATATAAAGTCCTAGAAACACACTATCAATACTGACTCAAAAAGAAACAGAAAATCTTGAATGGAGCTATAACAAGAACTTAAGTTAGTAATAAAAAAAAAATTCTTACAGAGAAAAGTCCAGGACCAGGTGACTTCACTGGTGAATTTTACCACATGTTTAAAGAAATAGCACTTTTCTTTCTCAAACTCTTCCAAAAAATAGAAGGAGGAATCACTTTCTAACTCATTCTGTAAGACTATTATTTCCTAATTCCAAATCCAGACAAAGACATAACAAGAACAAAAAACTAAAGGCCAATATCCCTTATAAAAGTTGGCGCAAAAATCTTCAACAAAGTACTTGCAACTGAACATAGAGTTGCCATATGACCCAACAGATGCCCAAGAGAAACGCAAAATAAACAAACAAAAAAAGTGAAATAGTGATACATGCTAACCTTGAAATCATTATGCTAAGTGACAGAAGTCTCATACACAACAGGCCGCATACTATATGATTCGAGTTACATGAAATGTCCAGGTAGATAAATTCATAGAGATAGAAAGTAGATGAGAGTTTGTCAGGGATCTTGGGGAGGGGAGTAGTGAGGAGCGAATGCCTAACTGGTATGGGGTTTCTTTTGGGGATGGTAAAGATATTCTGAAATTAGATAGTGGTGATGTTGCACAACACTGCAAATTATATGAGAAACAGATACTAAAAATTACACATTTTGAAATAGTTAAAATGGCAAATTTTATATTATGTGAATTTTTTCTCAATTAAAACAAAAAATTTCCCCCAGATTTAGTATGTTGGTTATACTTGATCTGAAATCACTTTGCCTGTACATAGTGAGGGAATGCAGCCATCCATCCTGACTGTGATAGATCAATTAGCAATACCTCTACCTTACTGCCTCGGGATTCACTATTTCTTTCCTTGAATGAACTCTCCTTTCCTTGCTCCCTTTAGAATGCTATCCACCCTTCAAGGTGCAGTTCAAATGCCACTTTCTCCATGAAGCCTCCACACGCTCCGCGTTGGACACACTTCTTTCTCCTCTATGTGAGCCCCAGCCCGCTGCCTGCACGACGCGCCTGACATGGAATGCATATTCATGGCTCTTGTGTATACTTCTCTATCAGGTTATCTCTCTACTGAATACACATTCCTTTAAGGACAAAGTGAGTTTCCTGTACCTCTGGATCTTCCTCAAGGCCAAATGCTATGCCTGACACTTGCGATCGTCCTCAGAGATCTTTAAAGCAGTAAGGATAATTCTTCTAAAACCTGTTCCCATTATGCATCTCCACGCAAACAACTGTGCTAAGGCAAAAACTCTTTGAAGTGCAACAAATTACACTAAATGACTTGAGGATTAGATATCCTTTCAGCATCCAATCACCACGGAAATCTCAGTCTCTAGCTATTAGATACACTGACAGCTGGACCACCCTTAAATCCAGTTCACAGGGATTAAAATGTTGACTCTCAGCATCTGTAAGAACCATTTGCCCTTAAGTACTTGAGAGAATATTAACGGAATTATCTTTATTAATATTAATGAATTATCTCTCATGATGATAGACAGAATTCAAAAACTTCAAGCAAGAAGCACCTAATTCAACAGAATGGAAATACCACAGCACTCTGTCATGAAAGCAATTTCCAGTGTTTACAGTCACAAGAGTGACACTTTGTGAGAATGTAACAATTCTGTTTCTAAATGACAAGCTACTCTGTGCATCACTTTGAGACTTAAGAGCCTGGGTGGTCAAGATATTTGTGCATTTATTTATTGTCTCATTACCCCTCGTTCTATGGTCTTCCTCCTTAGCAGCTTTTTGACACTTGGGAGCGGCTTCTTTAACAACATGGTGGCTTCATTCATTCTTCTGACTTGAGCGATTAAGAAAGATGGAACCTGGAGAAGAAACAGGGCTTGAAGAGAAGGGAAACATGTGGGTTGACCCTCCCTGGTAGAGTCTGTCTTCAGTTATGTTCACTCCTTCTGGCCACTCAGTATCCAGGAACCAGGAGCTGTGGTTCTGTCCTCGTAAAGATTAGGAAAATCTATTAGGATTCCTGTTTAAAGGGAAATATGTTTGCGAGCGAGCAGCCCTGTGGAATGCGAAAGACGCCACCAGGAGCCCGGGATCAGGTCTCCCATCTCCCCCTGTGACTGAGGCCACTGCTCGCTCACCAGCCTTTATGTTTCCTGGATGCGGTGGATGCAAGAGGAACATCCAGGGCATCACACTGGTACTCACCGTCCACAACATCTCCTGGTACTTGAGCATCAGACGGATGATGTGGGCAGCCGTGTTTGCTAAGAGCAATTCTTCACAGTCAGAATGTTTGCTTCTACTGAAGAAAAGATTGGGTGCCATGATGGTAGAAATGTTCCATATACTCATGCGGTTTTTTGATTCATTGGCGATGACTTTATTGAAGAATGTCATGAGGGCCTAATAAGAAACAGCACGGTGTCACACTAGTTGTAAATCATAAAAAGGCACTGCTGATTACTGTCATGCATTTCTATACCCATTCACCAGGCCTTTGGAAAGTGGTCAGAACTACAGAAAGGCTAAATGTGTCATGTTTCTTCTTTAACTGCTTGAAAGTGTGATTGAGAAATGTGAAGAATTTATTCATTTCTCTGCTTCATAAAAGTAGTTCCATTTTTTAATAGAATTTTTCATATTGGGATCTCTATAAATAATAGCTTGCATTTTCTTATTTTCTTTTCTCTTAAGCAAGTTTGACAGATATTAAAATTAAACAATAAACATGGGAGAAAAAACACTACAGCTCAAATAAACATGAAATGTAGTTTTGTTGTGAAGGAGGAAAAGTAACTCACTCTTAATTTAACGCAATATTGTTAAAAATTATTTTCTGTTTCCTTGGGAAAGAAAAACACATTTTAAAAACTGAGTGTTAAAATAAATAAGTTATGATGTAAATAAGTTATGGGGATATAGCACATAGCATGATGACAATAGTCAATAATATTGTATTGCATATTTGAAAATTACTAAGAGAGTAAATCTTAATAGTTCTCTCAAAAAAAAAAAAAAGATTTTCTGTAACAGTGATGGAGGGTAGCAAAACTTACTATGGTGATTGCTTTGCAGTGTATACTAATATCAAAACATCATGCTGTATATTTGAAATCAATATGTTATATGTCAAAATGAAAGTCACTCAGTTGTGTCCAACTCTATGCAAACCCATGGACTGTATAGGGGTCCAGACTGTATAGATTCCCCAGGCCAGAACACTGGAGTGGGTAGCTGTTTCCTTCTCCAAAGGATCTTCCCAACCCAGGGATGGAACCCATGTCTCCTGCATGGCAGGTGGATTCTTTACCATCTAAGTCACCAGGGAAGCCCAAGAATACTGGAGTGGGGAGCCTATCCCTTCTCCAGAGGATTGTATGTCAATAACTCAATAAAAAATTTAAAAACAAAGTGATTAAAAAAAGAAAACAATTTAAAGAATAGCAATGACAAAATGAGTATCTAATTTCTAAGTTCACAAATATGTCAGTCAAAAAGCAGAAAACTTTTATTTTGGAGGTGTCATTTTTCTGCTGCTTTTCAATTCTGGAGTGTTCAGCAGACCGACGGGAAATGCTTATACGCAGTTGCTCTCACCATTGAAAAAAAAGAAAGCTTGATAAAAGTTTGGCTGGGCCACCAACGTATAACAGCCTACCAGAACTTTCTGAAATTCACCACATCTGAGGGTTGAAATCCTAAAAGGAGATGCTCTTCAGTTTTCCAAGTTTGAATTCTGTACAGTACATGTAACATATGCACATACCTAGTGATCACAGCTACTGTTTATTTGTGGGTTAACTGAGAGCCAGGTATTATTTTTAGTACTTTACATACATCCACTCATTTCATCATCACCCCAAACCCTGGGAGGTAGGTACTATTATTTAATATTAATATTGTTTTACAGTTAAGGAAAGTAAGGGGGGGAGGGACTGAGTAGCTATGTCCAGTGTTACATAAGTAAATGGCAGAGTCAGGATTTGCCCAAAGCAGCCTAACTCCTCAGCCAGAGCTCTTGATTTGCACAACGCCCTAGGTTCATCTTCATTCCAGTCACAATTTACAGTGGAAGAGAGAGAGAGTGAAGAGGACGTTCTATTAGATATGGGCTGAATTCTTCAGTCATTGCTACATCCTCAGTGATATGAAAGGGGAGATGACATTTTGACCCAGATATCTGATACCAAATTAATTTTTTTGGATAGAAAAAAAATTGTTCAGAAAAACGAAAGAAAGCTACTAAATTTCCAGCTTTTGGAAAATTACCAAATTGTACTAGAAACAGACATTTGTATGCCTCTGCCTATTCCTCGTCTTGGGTGGAGGATGTAATACAATTGGCAGATGGTTTCACCAGAGAGGAGAAAAGGTCCTCACCAAGCTGAAATGTCTGACAGGAGGCAGCGCGAAGGATCAGCTTTGTTTTCAGGATCGTGTTTACTGGCCCCCGAATGACGGGCTCTTTCCAATTCATCCTCACCTCAATTCACTTAAAAGAGCCTGAGCACCTGCTGTACTTATAACCGATTTCCTACTGTATGCAGAATCAAGATCAAAACAGCAACAGAGACCCTGATCTTTGCAAACATAAAGAAATGAATCTGAAAGAAAAGGAGGAATATTCTGGATGGAGACCTATGGAATATAATTCTACGAAATGTTCTAATAAAGGAGAAATAAGTTCTCTCAGCTTAATTTTCTTAATCTGGAAAAGGACACGGTCCAATCAGGAGATCTCTAAAAATCTGATTCTATCATTCTTTAAATTGAATTATGGTTAAGACGTGAACATTCTAGAAACTTCATTTAAATCAGGGTTTCATCTACTTCTGATGTTATTCCATTTAAGCCTTCCATCTTGGCTTCTTCCTACTCCTAACCATAGCCCAGTGCCTGGCACATCATAGACACAGTTTCTCTTAATAGGTTGAATGAATGAATGAAACGGAAACGTTCAAAGAAGATTCTGGGACTCACATTCTTTCCTGGCTTCCTCCGGAGAACAGGAATGGGTGTCAGGAAAGGCAAAAGGCTTGCTGCAGGCTCGACTGGTTGATAAAAGTTTGGCTGGGCCACCAATGTATAAATGCCTATCAGAACTTTCTGAAATTCACCAAGAAGGTTGAACTCCTAAAAGGAGATGCTCTTTGGTTTTCCAAGTTTGAATTCTGTACAGTATATGTAGCATACACACAGTTTTCATTTTTCCACCTGGGCCGTTTCTTCTGACCAGTAAGAGTTGATGGCAGACCGTGAGGTTGATACAACCTACCTGGGCTGTGTCCCTGTTGGCATCAGGCAGTGCCATGACCATGAGGTGTAAGGCTTGAAACTGGACTCGGATGTGAGGCCCTCCTGACAAGAAAACAGAAACAAGCACCACGTGTTGAATAATGCTAATGCATTCTGACAGCATCTCTTGCTAACTAACACCTGGGGGCACAGGAGGGGCCTGACAGCTTTCAGTGGGAAAGACTCGGGTTTCCTGACCAAGAACGTGAGTCTGTTCACTTGGATAGGAGATGGGCTCTATCAACTCCCTTTCAGCATCCCAGAATGCCAGTGCTGGGGCAGGTGGCCAATGAGACCCTCAAAATAATTCTGGATCAGTGTGACACTTCCCTTTTCAAAGCACTTGTACACACCTTGCTTTTACTTTGATGCTATAAACAGGTGGCTTAAAGCTCGATTCAAGAGAAAATAAATCTTATTTCCACATAATGAGGCAGCCAGGCACAATTATTAGGAACACAGATTCTAGAATCTGATTCAAACTCTGCATCGACTACTAAGTCCCTGAGTGGCCTTGGGCAAGCTATTCAACCCCTATGCTTCTATCTTATCACCTGTAAAATGGGGATTGCCATCATTCCTACCTCACTGGGCTCTTACCAAGGTTAAATGAGTTAATGCGTAGACTGCTTACATCAGTGCCTGCACTCTTACCTCTGTAGGTGTCATTATGATCAGTGACACTGACTTCAGATCTTAAAGGGATGTGGATGGAAAGTGAAGTGAAAGTCGCTCAGACGTGTCTGACTTTTTGCGAGCCCATGGACTATACAGCCCACGGAATTCTCCAGGCCAGAATACTGGAGTGGGTAGTCTTGCTCTTCTCCCGGGGATCTTCCCAACCCAGGGATCGAACCCAGTTCTCCTGCATTGCGGGCAGATTCTTTACCAGCGGAGCCACAATGGAAGATGACCACAGCTGGATCTCTGGAGATTCTTGACTATTTTATTCCTTGGCAGTGACAGAAGGTGTCGCCAGAGGGTTGGCATCCTACTCCTGTGTGCTCTCAATACTGGCTCTTTCCCCATTTTGGGGAAAGGATTTCAGGAAAATCCATCCAACAGCGGGATAATCCACAACTGGCTGAGCTGAAAACGGAGGGTAAGCTGGAGCATCCGGCTTTGCCCAGTTCTCTCTGTTTTCTCCCCGAAGTGGTCTCTTGGTGGAGAGGCCTTGGAGGGAAGCGTGCAGTTCTGTAATCCCTGGGGAGCTCTCAAGTTGCAGGAAAATCTGTCAATTTACGGCTCAGTGGATAAAGGCAGTCGGCAGCCTATAGTTACTTTGCTTTTCACTAGTGGAAACACTCTTGTGACAAGTTCCTAGGTCACAGGAGGTCATGGGCACCAAGTTAGGAGTGGATGACTGATGTGAGTAACCACGAAATGAAGGAACAGTTGGCAGGAGTATTTATAGGCTCATGTCATATTGCCCAGCAAATCCTCATGTGAATTTTTAAAAATTTATGTCAGATTTGTAAACAAAAATGACACAGGTCCAGGTTGTTTTTAAAAATGGCTAATGCATGCTGACGTGAGTTTGTCTGAATCACAGGCACCATCGGGAGCATGTCTCAGTATAAATGTTTAGGGACAGAGAAGACATGATTTTAATGCATATCTTGCAGGCTATGGGCTGTCTATAATTTTCTAATGCAACCCAGAAAACCTCTGGGGGAAAACAATAGATGCAGATGCAGGCTCTGTATTTCCATCAATTCCAGATAAATTACAAAATCCCCTTTAAGATTAAAAATCTAAACTGGCAAACAATCCATTTTCATTTCCCTTAGGAAAGCTGGCCCTGCACTGTTTTGTGGTTAACCGTTTTGCAGTTAATTCATTTATGGCATCCTAGTTGAGTCTTTTTCCCCCCTGCCCTGGGGTCATTATTTTCCCAGAAAGTTATTAAAGTTTTCATGAAAGTATCTAAGGTTTGATTGATCAATTATTAGTCTTCTAATTTTATGGGCAATTTTTGGACCAAGTTTGAAAAGAGAAATTACAAAGTGGAAAAGACTATATTTTAGAGTAAAACTAGGGGTGGCTTAAACACACAGATGTCCATTGTTTTTCCCTTCAGAAATCTCATTAAAACTAGAGCTTACCCCAGGTGGGAAAAAGGCCATTTTCCCTGCTGGTCACAGCCCAGAACTCTGGGTTTCCTGCAGAGTTGGCTGGTATCAAATTAATCACTGCGATCCAGTATTTTCCACTTTCAAAGTCACACAGAGAAACCTGGACCCTCCTGTGAACCCTCTCAGGATCTTTTCCAGATTCTCTCCCTTCCCTGAAGCACACTGGCTTCAACATCTGAATAGAAGTACGAAGAAAAACTATATATGATTTCCTTCTTAAACATGATTCTCTGAACAGGTCTTACATGGGAGATTGATTCCTCCTTGTATAATTTCCTGAGACCAAAAGAAAAAAAAAAAAACTAGAACAAAAAATCCCTCTGTGGCACCATTTGTGTTGATGAACTGTTTGGTATATAAGCTGCAGATCAAGGTGAAGCTAAGACTTCTGCAGCCCATTTTCCAGGACAGCAAACTTTACAGAAACTCCTGTGTTTCTGACTTACAAATAAAGAGGTTCTGCTTCTGCCATGGCTGAGTAAGCTCCTTGCCAATCAACTCTCCTTAAGATAACTATAAACTCTGGGCAAAGTACAAAAAGCAACCACACAAGGCAGTGGAGAATGAATAAAAGCAGGGAGATTCAGGATAGGACTGGACACTTAGAGTTAGGGAACAGCGCAGGGAGAGTGTCCAATTGCCTGGCTATTAGTCTGAAGTCAGGCCATAGAGAGCACGGCATGAGGTGGCTAAAATCCCGAAAGAAAGCCCCAATCTTTCTGGCCTGAACAATGAGAGGGCGGGGTTCAGGATGATCACAGACACTGGGGAGTTATGGGGAATCCCAGAAAGGTCAAGAGGTAGAAGGCCCTGATTCTGGTTTAAAATCCACCCAAATCTTGGCTCACCCCATAAATCATGCATGTGTGGAGTAGCACAGGTAAGGATTAAATAACAAACTGTTTGCTTAAATACAAACAAACAAAAAGCAAAAACAACCCCAAAACCCCACTCTCTGGAAAAATATTACAGAGTACAGGGTCTCCAAAAAAAAAAAAAAGCCACCATGTTACAGATACAGTTTAAAGTTACTTGACATAAACAATGGTCCATTTTCAAGAGAAGAGACAATCAACAGAGACCAATCCTCAGATGACTCAGATGTTAAACCTAGTTATGAAGTAGCTATCATACTGATAGAACTAGTTATAAAGTAGTTATCATATTTATAACTATGCTCAAGGATATGAAAGAAAATATACTTAAAATGAATGAAAAGATAGGCAAGGTCAGTAAATAGAAAATAGGTATAAAGTAGTCACTGGAAATTCTAGAACTGGGAATATATTGGGTCGGTCAAAAACTTTATTCAGATTTTCCCCATAACATGTTACGGAAAAAACCTGAACTCACTTTTTGGCCAACTCAATACAATCTCTGAAATTAAAAAAAAAAAAAAGAATAAGAGAAATAGTTCTCTTTCTGTCGTAAAACAAAAATGCTACGTCTTGCAAAGAACAGAGACACTGGTCACAGCATGTCAATTAAAGTTTAGAAAAGACTCTAATCATAGTCTCGTCTCTGAAGACATAAATGATTATTTTATGAATCTGGTTTAGTTAAACATTTTAAAGATTGAGAACCAGCTAATTTTCAGGACGAGTTTTGTCAAAAAACTTAGGATGGTGTTATTATTTTCTTTCATTGTGGTTTTAAGGATTTGATGGTTCTGGCCAACCTGCAGAAGGTTGTAAACTGGCAGATATCGATAATACTTGTTACACTGATATAGTGTTTTAAAATTTCAATTTTTGGCTCACATTTTCAAATTATTAATAAGACTTTTCATCATTAAAGCCTGGATTTTGGCTTTCACTCCTGCATGGTAACCTCTTCTAGAACTGAGCAGTGGCCAACCCCTTTATATGGATATATTTTCTCAATCTGGTCACAGTCTCTTTCTGTCCATACAGAATCACCATTTACTTAGCAAGTTTATACGTAATGTAGGCTGTGAACCCTGAATTCCTCAGTTAGTAGTCAAAGCCCACACTATGTAACCCCTTTCCACTTTTCTAAATTTCTCTCATCACACCTCCTTGAATATTCAACCCTTAGGATGAAATTCCTTTCTTACTGCCAAATATAACACATGCTGTCCAGTTTCTATACGTTTTTATCCAAGTACCTCAGCTAAGGGCTTCCCAGGTGGTGCTAATGGTAAAGAACCCACTTGCCAATGCAGGAGACCTAGGAGACATAGGTTCAGATCCCTGGGTCAGGAAGATCCTCTAGAGGAGGGCACAGCAACCCACTCTAGTATTTTAGCCTGGGAAATTTCATGGACAGAGGAGCCTGTTGGGCTACAGTACATGGGGTTGCAATGGGGTCACAAAGGGTTGGACACAGCTGAAGCAACTTAGCATGCATGCACACATGCATCTCAGCTAAGGCCCCGTCTATGTGACTTCCTAAGTTTCGGAAACACTATGCAATATAGTAATTTTCAGAGATAAAACACTTTCTTGTTTCATGCTACATCATCAGATCCAGGACGTTGGATTTAAAGAAGGGAGAGATCTTATATTTTTTGAAGGACTATTATACACCAGGCACTATCTTAGATGTCTTCATTCAATATTCACAACAACCCTGACAAGTAGTTATTATCAGTAATTTACAGGGGCAGCCATAAAGCTCAGAAAGGCTGACTGCATGGTTAACAGATGTTTGAGCAGGAATTCATATCTAAAGACCTTGGTTCTTCTGCAACCCTCTCTGCCTTTTAATGATTATGAAAAATGACAAAGTAAAAGTATTAGTCACTCAGTCATGTCCAACTCTTTGCAATCCCATGGACTGTAGCTCACCAGGCTCCTCTGTTCATGAAATTCTCCAGGGAAGAATACTGGAGAGGGTGGCCACTCCCTTCTTCAGGGGATCTTCCTGACCCAGGGATCAAACCAGGGTCTCCTGCATTGCAGGCAGATTCTTTATCATCTGAGCCACCATTATAAAACCCTCTAAATCCTAATGACCAGACTTTAAATATAAACATGCAAAGAGATGACAGTTTGCCATCAAACTCAATACTTCCAAGCATTACCAGGAAACAGCAAATGTATACACTTATGATCACATCTGACTATGCATCTTTATTCTGCTCTGTGCCACTTCATTGACCTTGTATCTTATCCATTCACATGTAAGTTCTTCCACCTACTTTCCATTAGAGTGATGAAGGCAGGTATATATTCCACGGGAAAGAGAGAGGTCGGCAATTCTCTGAAAAAGGCTTTCAGCATAACTGCAGCTTCTCTATGGCACATTTTCTCCCACTTAAACTTGTCAGCATTAAACTTGGCATCCAGTTCTTCACGGTATTGCTGAAAATCAAGGAAAACAGTGAGTTTACCACCTGATTTCCCTCTTCCCCTTTAAAAACTGTCATTACACAAACTATTTTTGTAATTAGATTGAAATGCCAGTATCTACTAAGCTCCTCTTTTTCAACACGATTGAAGAACTGAAATAGCTGTTTCTGAATGTATTTTTAAAGAAACATTCTCTAAAATCCTTTTAGAATAATGCAAATCTTAAAGTAATTTGCCATCTGTACAAATACAAAAGTTCTTTACTCAGATCACAGCTTCATTTATATCCTTTTGGCAGAATACTGTCTATCCCCACATGATAAATGCGTTGCTAGATTTTGACAAAGCCTATATTTCCTTTTATCCCCCAATGATTTCTTCCTTCTGCCACCTCATCTTGTGTTAATATTTCTAAATTCAATGAAGGATGTATGCCTCTTGGCTGGTTTACATACAGAATGAAAACTAACCCAGCAAAGGAACTCTGACCTCACTGCAACATGCATACCCATTGACATCTTCCTGGAGCAAATACAGAAGTTTTATGCCAAGATGGACACATGTCTTCCACATGCCTGCGTGCTTGCCCAGTGCTTCGTAAGGTTTGGAACACTGTGTTAATACTTTTTTAAAGAATCACTAAATGTCCTTACGTTGATTTGGGTTATCCATTTTAGATTATTAACTCATTTGATGGCCAGTACCCACCCCCCTCCGGCATTCTACTGCTCCCTGAACTACAGAGTTTACCAATAACACCAGGCAACTATAGTCAATTCTCCAACTGACAATAACTGCTTCAAAAAGGATACTTAAAAAAAAAAAAGCTGTGAAAAATCCTTAAGGCCTTTGCTTTATTCTCAGGAGAAGCCTAAGTCTTCCAGCCTTGAACGTGCAAGAGAAGCTAGAGAACGACAAGGTGAGATTTATCTTCTCTGATGGCCGGGTGGAAAAGTGATCTGGGGGGTGGGGTGGGTGAAGGGCTC
Source organism: Muntiacus reevesi (assembly GCF_963930625.1). Classification (NCBI taxonomy): domain Eukaryota; kingdom Metazoa; phylum Chordata; class Mammalia; order Artiodactyla; family Cervidae; genus Muntiacus; species Muntiacus reevesi. The sequence goes on along the minus strand of NC_089252.1, from coordinate 38,052,722 downwards.
AGCACTGATGGGGATCAGGCTGGGGAAATGGAAAGCAGCCATTGGCATTTCTGGTGACGGATAATCGACGACTAACCTGGGTGTGCAGTTGCAGGACAGAAAGAAGAGGCGGCATTTAAGAAACGCCCAGGAAGGAAAATTCTCAAGAAACGGTGATGGGTTGACTGTGAGACTCAGAGGGAGAAATAAAAGTCCAGGATGGCTCGAAGATTGCGGGCTGGGATAATGGGCAGAAGGCGGTGCTGTTAACAAGAAGCAGAGGGAGAGGAGCCAACGTTTCCCTCTCCCGCTGCCTGTACCGTTGCCCTAGGGCCAAGGGGAAACTGCTTTTCAGGAAGCACGGGCAAGAGCAGGGTAATTCAGATCCATTTCCACAGACCCGTGCCACAGGAGACTGGCTGAAATACTGGCTGTCTTTGAAACCTACCAGCGCTTCCCTGTCACCTACGGGGAAACACGGCTCCAGGATCAAGGGCAGGCTCTAGAACCACACTCATTTAAAAATTTTTTTTTGTTTTTCACTGTGGTAAAAGTCACAGAATATAAAACAAACACTATTTTAGCCACGTTTAACTGTGCAGTTCTGTGGCACTAAGTGTATTCACATCGTTGTGCAACTCTCAGCATCATCCATCCCCCTAACATTTCACCTTCCTAAACTGAAACTCTGTCCCCAGTAAACACTGCATCTCCTGCTCCCTGCTCCATCTTCCAACCGCCCCTCCCCCAAACCCCTGCATCTACCAAGGTACTTTCTGACTCTAGGAATCTGACTCTTCTAGGTACCTCATATAAGTGGAATAGAGCAGCATTTGTCTGCACCTACTGTATACTGGAATGCATTTTTAAGGTATAACCACATTCTTTAGGTGTTTAGCCCAGTTCCACAATGGTCTAGTTGAAGGCCTGTGAAGTTTCCCACTGCATAACAGGGATACTAAAACAGCCTCGCAGAGATTAAACTGGAGAACACAGAACTTGGGGGCAGGGCATGCATACAGAGGGCACTCAGTAAGTACTGGCTGCATTTACCCTCCGTCGTCTCTGCTACAACCTCTAGTGTTATTCCTACAGGACACCTATGTGCATGTGGAGTGCTATTCGGGGAATAATAGCACCTCGTTCTGTCGAGAGGGCCAACAAAAAAGAGGGAAAGGATGCCCTCCCCGAGTTTGGAGCAGAGCACAGCGGGAGCCGCTGCAGAGCTCCACGGTGTCCTAAACAAGGGACCGGATGGACCAGGGGCTGACTCTTCCTCACCAGAGACGTGTGGATGTTTAAACTGTCAATGAGGACACTAGGCAGGGATCAGGAGCCAGGTCCTTAAACCTCGTCTGAGCAAACATCCAACCCGCTTCTCCTCCTGAGGTAATTTTACAAAAATGCAAATAACCCACCTTTAGCCTCCAAAAACCAGTTCAGGGCAGGAAACCAGCAGAACAGGCAATATCCTCACAAAACATTTAGAGCAGCCTCTGAATAATTGAAACGAGCCAAAAAAAGAAAGCTGTGCACGTTAAAGCAGTCTGCTTTCTTCCATAAAATATATTCCCCGGTGTTTGGCTCAAATTTCTGTCATTTGTGGAAAAGAAAATGACTGGAAACACCGAGCCATTAAATTGGTTCCAAATGACCCGAGGCCTCACGTCCAGGATGGGCTCCGCGGTTGGTGCCCTGGGAGGCTAATCCCGCAGCGTCCCCCAGGGATGCTTCCCTGTGAGTCTAACCAGGCTCTGAAAGTACAACCCACAGTGATACCTGAGGGTTAGAGTCAGCTACTTGGCACGTCTTGACGGTAATTATGAGGGAGATTTTTTTTTTAACTTTCTTTCCCCAAGCACATTTCTAGAAAAAAATAGTCTAACTGATGAAAACATTTTTTTAAGTTTCAAGTTTGAACAAAGGGAAGAAATAAAGACCCCTTGGCTATATCAAGTTGCAATGCCTTTCTAACTTCAATATTCCCTTGTTTCTGTTCACTGACCCAGAGTTCTTCCACACTGGCTTTCCTGGAGCTCAAACCTCGAAAACATCTGGAATACATTTTTCAGACGGACAAGAAATGGAATAAATGGGCTGAAACTACATAAAACCAATTAAGGGCCAAAAGGGACTTTTACCTAATGTGGTTTAGGAATGCATGCGTCTGTTAGAGCACGTTAAAGGAATTACTGGCCTGTGATAAGTGCTTTTCAGTTAAAGATTAGCTAGAGAAAGGCAATGTGTGCTATGATGTTAAACTTCATACACACAAGAAACGATGTGTAATGTTTCCTCCTTTGAATTATTTTCAAAAATAGAATTCTAAATCTTATCCATTATGCTCCCACTCTTCCCTACTAATGCGTGCACACACACACAGAATAAGAGTCAGTAAGAACATGACAAATAACAGCTTCCCTATTATGGAAGGAGGTGTAGAGGGATGGAGTCTGATTCAGTTTAGAAAACTTGTTCTCCTGACTTCATTTTGGTTTTCTGACGCTACAGATATAACCACAGACTTAACCAAAAAGTGATAGCTTTTGTTCTCGGATTTAGGACACATTTATTTAGAAGTATATGTAAAAACTGTTCCTGTGAGAACCTGAAACAAAAACCAGATCCCATTTAGCAAGTATTAACCTTAAGAAGCCATTAGGAATTTTCCTGCCTTCCAAGTGAACCTGTGCCAGGATTTACTAATCTCTACTTCCAAGGAAGTCATGGGTCCTGGAGACATGCAGTGACAAAGTGTGGACCACCACTCAGGTCTCCCTTCAAAACAGAACTGGCTGTTCATCTGCAAAAACTCCAGGTGGTTGACTCCCCAGCTGCTGGCACCTTCTGCTCAGCCTCAAGCCTTTCCCCGGGGTGAGGGCTGAGAGGATACAGGCTGATGGTCCCACCTGCACCTGGTCTGAGGCTTGACACCCCCAAGTCCGCCTCCCCCGACCCTCGATCCTTGAGAAGCGAGGTCCCCCTGTAACCCTCTTCTCCTCCTAACTTGGTCCCAGCACCTGGCTTCTGGAGCTTCCAATAGATACAGCCTATTTATTCTCAGTTTCCACCTTGAAAAATATCTCATCATATTCTATATAAGACTGAGATTTCTGATACAAATAGAATCTCCCAAAGCATATGCCAAAATGAATTAGGGAAGAGATGCTTTCCCGCCCCTACACAATTCCTTTTAATAGTTCTGAACACAGTCAAGTTCCCTTTTCCCTCTCCCTGAGGTTTTTTTCCTTAAGGATTCATTATTGGTAGCTGCTCATGTCCCCAGGTCCACCCACCAGGGAGTGACCCAGGGCAGAGAGGGACTCTTCATCTGTGCACCGGCAGAGCAAGTGGGATGTCTTGCTGGAAACGGATGAGCAAAGCTTTCCTTTAATTCTTTTCTTTGCTGAATTGAAGACTTAGCCTCCATACAGGGAGAAGAAAGTAAAGGAATTCCCAACGCACAGTGGTTTTAGATGTAGATGCTAACATTACCTTAAATGGAACAGGGTTTCAGAACTGCTGAGGGAGTATTTTAGTGGTTACAGCCATTCCTACAAATTCCTATAAGGATGTCCATTAAAAGGAAAGCCAGAGAATGTTTCTAAGTTTAAAACAACTGACAATAGATACCAGGGGTCATCTAATACTGGCTCAGTGAATTCAATGATGGAGAGTAACATAAAAAAACTGAAGGGTTTAACCCCCAAAATAGTGATGGGACAAGACAAGCGGCGGTTTTTGAGAGTGAATTGATATGTTCTTTCATTGTTGTTCGCTTTTTATTGTTGTTGTTTTAATTTAAAAGAATGCAAAACTCAGGATCATGGAATAACATTTAGTCATAGGTGCTAAGGAATGCTCTATAGCGCCAAGTGATGGAATCAGAAATGATGACAACACCACACATGAAGCCTGGGTGAACTGATCTAGCTCGTTGAGATCTCTAACGAGGAAGAGAGACAACATTTAGTACCTTGACTTTGGCAGTACATCCTGAAAGTCGAAAGATCCCTTCGGATTCCAGACCTGATTCCTCAACTTTCTCAAAGAACTAGAAAGCAATGATACAAGACAGAAATAAATATCTCCATATGATTATGAGCATTTAAAATAACAACGATGATGAAAACAATACATTAGCAAGCATACAGACATGCCGGGTACTTGAATACCTAGTTAAACGTTCACACTCTCCCAGGAGGTCAACACTAGCCTCCGATTGGCAAATGAGGAAATAAAGGCTTACGATTCTTTTTCACTTTCCCAGGGTCATCCTCAAAAGTGATGGCACCAACTCTGCTCTTAACCATGAAAGCACACTGCCCCTTAAATATTTTAACATCTGATTACTGTATCTTTCTACAGGTCAACCAGTAAGCCAGTTCAGTTGCTCAGTCGTGTCCGACTCTTTGTGACCCTATGGACTGCACCACACCAGGATTCCCTGTCCATCACCAACTCCCAGAGCTTGCTCAAACTCATGTCCATCGAGTCGGCATCACCAACCAGTAAGAAAAGACCCTAAATTACTATCATTAGTTACACTATTCTAGCTAAGACACTGTGCATGCATGCAGGCTCAGTTGTGTCCAACTCTTTGCAACCCCTGTCCATGGAATTTTCCCAGGCAGTAACACTGGAATGGGCTATCATTTCCTTCTCCAGGGGATCTTCCTGACCCAGGGATCGAGCCTGTGTCTCTTGCATCTAACCTGCACTGGCAGACAGGTTCTTTACCACTGTACCACCAGGGAAGCCCAAGATACCGTAGGGCTTCTCAAAATCTGACCAAGGAATTAGAATTTATAAAGGTTTATCTGTCTCATGGTAATGGTGATGCTTTACTATTAAATAATAATAAACACTACACTGATTGTGCACTTAGGGTGTGTCAGACAACATTCTCAGCACTTTACATATATTAATGCACGTGACCCTCACAATAATTCTATGGTGTCCCCATTCTACAGCTGAAGAGACTGAGGCATGGAAGGGGTAAAGATTTGCCCACGTTCACACAGCAAGAGCAGGATTCCGAGTCTCTGCTATTTTCTCTTCGAGAAATGATGATGCCTGGAACTAAGGCAGCTCCTGCAGGTATGAAGAGAAGTTTAAGTATTTAGGGAAAAGAGACTTCTTCATGAGAAAAGCCTCTACCCCCAGGAGTGGAAGAACAATGCCTCCAGCTGTCTTACAAGAGCACCGCTAACCTCAGCAGAATCCAGAGTGAGCCTCTACTGAGGAGTTAGTATGAGGCGAACCCAGGCAGTATACCACACACCTTCTGTGTGCTAGGCATCTGTACCTACATAATAATACAAACATGTGTTGAATCTTCTCAGTCAGATTTTTATGCATTTTCTTCAGACAGCGTCCTTTTCCTTGAGGAAAAGGGCATAATGGTTCAGTGCAAGGAGAGAAAGGAAATCTTAGAGTCACCATGGACTTGCTCCCTTTTGCATCTATCTCTTGCTGGCTGTGTGTTTTTGGGCATGTTATCTCACCCTATGATGCCTCAGTTGCCTCACCAGTAGAAAGGAGATGACCATACCGACCTCCTGGGGCTCAGTGATGATCAGATGTGACAGGACACAGAGATCACACGTGGCCCAGTGAAGGGAGGCGCCCTGTGGATGCACACGCTGGGCGGTCCTTGGCATCCCCTGGACCCTGGTTGCTATCCTCCCTGCTCCTATGGGTGGCCAGTCAGTCACCCGACTGGAGGAGTAGCTCAGTTTGAGTGCCAGTACCAAACTGAGGAAGACAGAAAAGAGATGTGGAATTGCTGTTGTGAATAAAGTACGTGTCCTCTGTCAGCATTTTCACATATCATTTAAAAACTGAATTTAAGGAACTTCCCTGAAGGTCCAGTGTTTAAGACTCCATGCTTCCAATGCAGAGGGTGCAGGTGTGATCCCTGGCCAGGGAACTAAGATCCCACAGGCCACAGTCAAAAAAAAACCAAACAAACAAACCCAAAAAACTGAATTTAAAATTCAACAAGATTTATATTTAGGGCTTGGAATTTTACTTGTACCACTGGATATGCCTGTTGAATAAACCGGTATAAACTGTTGGCTAAAAAAGATGGGGCTTAAAAGCAAATAAGCCATCCGTCAGTGAGGGCCTCTGAGACAACTGTATTGTTCAGACATCATTTTCACAACTTCCTAAACCAGAAGTATTCTTTGTCGCAACATATACCTTCCCAGGCACACCGAAAACTCCACCAGAATAAGCTGATTTCTAGACTTTATTTAGCTTTGTCTGGAAAATTCATGTAAACAGTAATACACACACATAGTAAAACACCCAACCTGTGATATATCTCAGCAAATACTTGTATGATTAATAAATGGACTGTTAGTAATTAGTAGTCATCTTTCATCCAGGAGAGAATAATCACATATGCACACACAAACACATACATATACGCAAATAACATTTTAAAAATATTGGAAGAAATGTAACAGAAGGAAGCCATGTGACAGCATCTGTGTCTATCACCTGATGCTTTCTGGCTGGACAATGCAAGACTTCAGAGGTTCTTAGCAAGGCAAACACACCTAGGTGCCTTGGATGTCATGTGGATGCAAGGAGGGAAGCCGAAAGTCACCAAAGCCGGCGTCCTAAAGGGGCCTTTGTGTCTTTAAATCTAAGAATATTCATCAGTGGGTTTATGAATAGCATGCTACAAGCACAGAGCTCTATGAACTCTCCAGTTATGTACACCGTACTCACCTTTTGTAACACAAGGGGAACTTTGACCCCAGAATCTTTCCTTCGGTCATTTTCCAGCAGGACTGTGAGGGGAACTCCAAAAATCCCACTGTCTTCATTGTAAAACAAAGAGAAAAAAAGAGTCAGAAAAGCACTGTCTTATTCCCATATGCCAAAATGTTAGAATCGTAGTAAGTCTCCATACCTCGTCCTTTTACTTTCTCTGTTTTGTTTCTTTTCAGCTGAATTCGAAAGGCGTCAAAAAAGGCCGTCAATTCAATCAGAGAGAGATGGCGGATTTTCTTCATGTCTTCAGCAGACAGATCTTCTGCTTTGGTTAGGCCAAATCTGGTTTTCTGAACAACAAATTTCTAAAATACAAATTGAGGATATTTATTTTTTTATGGCAAAGGAAAATTATTATACTTTCATTCAAAGGAGACCTGGAACTTCCAAATCTGTACGGCCTGACATGCTTGCTATTCACAGAAAAAGATATCTGAGGCACGTGCTGCACCATAGAAGACCATGAAAATGAATGTCAGAACCTCTGGTGATCACAACTACACTAAACCAAATGCAAAACAGTCACCTGAAGCATATTATAATACCATCATCACAACTGTGATGTAAAGAGTGCTGCTGAAACTGACTGCACGTGCTTGCTGAGACAATAGCCATTCTATCTTAAACATCAAATTTAGGTAATTAAAAATATCCTTAAAAAAGCAAAATGCACAGCAAGTGCCAAACAATCCTACTCTCATTTGGAAGACAATGCCATTGCTATATTCTCCATTTCCACGTTTTACTTACAGGTAAAACATAATCTTCTTTCTTAAAATCTAACTTCTTAAATCTGTTCCTTTTTGGAGCCTGTGTTAGCTTTTCTGAATATGATACTTCAAAGGACAGCTCTTCAGCTTCTACTGGAATGTTTTTTTCCAGATATTCATCATCTAAAGAACAAAGGATGTGGAATATTTAATATGCCATTTAATTGATCAATACCATTGACTGTAAAAATAAACATAAAATATTGATGAGTTAATCCACAAGCACGTTAAAATGTTTACATCCTTGGAAAAGCATCAGCCTCACCCAGAATGATCTCGGTTAAACAATGAATGTAGTGTCATCAGACACATACGAACAAGCTTCTACAATCGTTATGCGAACTTCCTATTTAATCTGATGTTTTTAATTTTAGATGTTTATGTCTCATGAAAAGCACTGAAGATTATTAGATTATTAGAAAGTCCATAACGAAATGTTTCTATGTACTCTTATAAAATGATGTCTATCCATACACAACACCACTGCTACTGGGGAAGCAAAAACTTAAAGCAGAAGGAGGAAGGGTGGAGGCCCCACAGAAAAGTTCTGCCTACTTTCACTCCTCTTGAGTTTTTATCCCAAACTGTGGGACTATGCCGCTTCAGATTTGTTCCAATCCAGTTTGCCCTTCACTGTGAGATTTGTTCAGGTGAATTAATCCTGATTCCTGTGACTCTGGCCTGGTTTTCTGGTCTTGGATGGTGCACATTCCAGAGATGAATGGGTGACAAGTCCTGTTCCCTATACCTGTTTCTCTCAAGTTTGAAATTAAGACAATAGATTCCTTACCAAAAGCAAGGGAAATCACTTGAGTAATCCTAAATCTGATTTTTGACTGAGAGTCTGGCTTGCCATCTTGTTTTATTGCCTGGCAAAATTGTTCCTATGTCATGAAAAGAATTATTTGACTACAAAAAAAAGAACTCATCAGCTTTACCCTCTTCTATATTAACTTGTTGATCAACTCTTTGCAATCTCATGGACTGCAGCCCACCAGGCTCCTCTGTCCATGGGATTTTCCAGCCAGAATACTGGAGTGGGTTGCCATTTCCTTTTCCAGAGGATCTTTCTGACCTGGGGATCGAACCTGCATCTCCTGCATTGGCAGGTAGATGCTTTACCACTGACCTGGGAAGCCCACCCTCTTCTATAAACAATAACTAAAAGAAAGCTAAATAGAACAAAAGGAGCAACAGACAGAAATGACAGAAGACCTAGTTTATCTCAATTAAAAGTTTAGTGGAGAAATTTGTAAACCAACAGATCCAAAATTCTAAAAAATAATATTGATTTAAAACACAATAAATGAATACCGTAAGAACTCAGAAAATAACAAGGCAAAGTTATGATTTTCACACATTAAACAGAGGCTTGCATTCAAATCAGAGTAATAGTTAATTATTAGGTAAGACTCTAACTACTTGTTCCTTTTTAAAAAATATTTATTTAGCTGTGTCGGCTCAACTCGTGGCATGCAGGATCTTTCATCATGGAGTGCGAGTTCAGTAGCTGCGGCATGTGGCATGTGGGATCTTAAGTTTCTAGATCAGGGGTCAAACCTACGTCCACTGCATTGCAAGGTGGATTCTTAACCACTGGACACCAGGGAAGTCTCAACACTCTAAATTCTTAAGGCTCTATGGGCAGATTCTTTGGATAGTGGTGATTATACAGGCTGATGGGCCAAATCACTGGACTACTCCAAGTGACCTTTTACCTCTCAGTGGTACGATTTGAACTGAATAACTACAAGGCAGCAAACAGAATGATGTGGAATAATTTACGGTAAATCCATTATCTTTAATTTTTTTCGATAACGGTTTTACTAAAATGTAATCCACATGCCCAACAATTACTTATTTGAAGTGCACAGTCAATGATTTTCAGCATATTTGCAGCATTGTGCAACCATCAATCAATGTTAGAACATTTCGTCACCTCAATTTATTTGAATTTTGAAGCAAATGCTCAAAGTATGGAACTCTGTTGTGCCTCAGAGGAGCGTGTATCTTTAGGGGGACCTTTGGGGAACCACAAAACTGTGGCCTAAAAGGGACCTATTTCCTACAAGGAGGATTTGAGACTCCACTCTGAACCCACAGAGAGTACCCAGCTCTCAAGTGGAGGAGCCCCCATTAAAAGTTCACCTTGTTACTTTGTAAGGAAACATCACAAGCGTCTCTGGCGCTACATATACTTGAGCATAACTAGAGATTTTTAGAAGGTGTCTACTTCCCGGCCTGCTTGATGCTGCTCAGCAGATCCAGGTTACCTATAAAAGAGACCCCAAACCAAAGGCACTACCTGAGTGAGTAGTTTCTCAATGACACAGTGGTCGTCAAGGTGGAAATGATTCTGCTTGCAGTGTTACTGGGTGTGAAAGGACGTGGTGTCTGGAGGTAGTGGGAGCAGAGGTCCGGGGTGACAGAAATCAGAAAGGCGAGAAAAATACACATACATTTTGCTTCAGAAACCCACTGCTCACCGAACTGAGCGTCAGCACAAAAGCAAAAAGACACACAGGCCGAGGCGGCTGTGTCACTCACCACTTGCCACGTTCCGCACTGACCGTCCAGGGTCTGCCGCGCCGTTGGAATGGACTGGCACGTCTGGAATGGCCTCCAGGATGGACTGTGAACCAAGGGAAGACGAACAGAGAACAGTTCACCAGGAATGCAGGCTGCCCTGCGCTTCCACCTGATTCACGTTGGGCGGCGCATTAGAACTACTTCACCAAAAAGCAAGGATTGATTCCATGAAGGGCTGGCATCTGATTCCCTTTGTTTGCTCACTCAGTTCAGATCTGTACAGCCCACACAGTTTTCTCAAGAGAACCAAGCCAAAGTCAGAATAACCACACCTCAAGTGTTTGCTGGCACATATTTCCTGACACGTAGGAATGACAACGCTTGCTGTCACATAGTTTGACGATAATTTTATCATTCTGATTTTTAAAGAATTTGTGATGTCGACCATTTTTAAAGTCTTTACTGAATTTGTTACAACACTGCTTCTGTTTTTACGGGGTTTTTTTGACTGAGAGGCACGTGGGACATCAGTTCCCCGATCAGGGATCGAACTCGCACCCCCTGCACTGGAAGGCAAAGTCTCAACTACTGGACCACCAGGGAAGTCTCTGCAGTTGTTATTCTTGATGCAGCTGGTCACACATTTTGGTCACAAACCCTAAGTCATGACATAACTAGATGCTTAATAGAAGGGATCCAGGAATCCTGGATTCGAATCCTGGCTCTTTCACTTCACATGACTTCAAGTTACAGAACTCGCTATTAGTCTCCCTGGTCTGTAAAATGAAGACGATAAAAGAACATATTTCAACAAGTTTTTATGAATTTTAAATGACTATAAATCACATGGGACAACATTTGATACACAGTGACTACTGTATGAGGGTTAGCTATTAATATACTAATACATTAACTTCTTCATGACAAAATACAGAGGGATAATAACTACCAGAGGGTTCAGCATGTTTTCTCGTTGTGTCCTCTCCTAATTAATTTGCTATTTTCTGCACTGTGATCCTGCCACACTGCTGCGCTCCCCTGCAATGCTATCAGAAGCTGGGTATCTATCTTCGTAGAGTTTGGTGTTACTACTCAGATCGGATGCTGGTGGTGGTTTACTTGCTAAGTTGTATACGACTCTTGCAACCCCAAGGAATATAGCCCATCAGGCTCCTTGAGGTGGGTACTAGTAAAAACTTTACACACAAATTCCACCATTTCTATGAATATGAATTTTAATGTGGAAGTTATCAGCCATGAGTACGCTGAGGGTGAAAATTGGCTACTCCATCAAGAATCTTTTATATGCTCTTTATACATAAGTTTGTTCTTTTTTTCCCCAGAACCTGGTGTTGTTTCTTTTATTCTCATATTTATTCAGCAATATGAAGTGAACTGGAGAAGGAAATGGCAACCCACTCCAGTGTTCTTGCCTGGGAAATCCCATGGACAGAGGAGCCTGGTGGGCTACAGTCCATGGGGTCGCAAGAGTCAGAAAGGACTTAGTGGCTAAACCACCACGACTACAAACTGCAGGAAGGAATCTGGAATGCTGAACTTTGTTTTCTCTTTTCCCCACTTTATGCCAAAGAGATGACATATCTTATTATGTAAACAGAATGCGAATGCATACCCAATTATTTTAACACAGATGCCCAAGTATATATTTGGTGGCTCTAAAAACTAACACCACAGAATAAAGAATACCCCACAGTGAAATCTTCAAAAACGATGTGGAACACTTTTCAGTGGTTTCCTTAAGGTTTCCTACAGAGCAATATTTCATTAAACTTTGAAATAACTCATCTATAGTAGAGAATGCTCCTGAAAATTGACATTCGTGCAGGGCTTGAAGCTGATGATTTGGGAAGCTTAAATGACTAAATGTCAGTTTCCTGGTCTGTAAAGTGGACAAGTGTCATCTGCTCCTTGGGTTTAAGTGGCCTCCAGCCAGCCTACAGTATTGAACAAGGGCCTGTTCTTTGTAATGTAAATGATTCTGGGACTTTCCTGGGGGAAGAAATTTAAATTGTGACCCTTGCTCTTCAGCTACTTATAATGAGGAGAAGAGAGTAACATTTATGGAACATTATTAAAAGACAGTCCACTGCTAAGAGTGAATTTCTACACTAAAATACAAGTGTTTACTGGAGAGTAATGGAGAGCAAGGAGGTGCCACCCAAAAGGTCTCACTGAAGAGGCTGTTGATCGTGTGCTCGAACTCAAGGAATGACGAAAAGGACTTACAAAGGCGGGGAGGTGGGCAAAGCATTCAGGCCAGGCATGGAATGATAAATTCCAGGTATGGGAATCTGAAGCATTTCGGCTCCATGAGAGGATCAACGGAGAGCCTGATTTTCCAGGAGTTAAAGCCAGGTAAGAGGTTTAAGCATCTGCCTGCAATTCAGGAGACCTGGGTTCGATCCCTGGGTCGGGAAGATTCCCTGGAGAAGGAAATGGCAACCCACTACAGTATTCTTGCCTGGAGAATTCCATGGACAGAAGAGCCTCGTGGGCTACAAGTCCATGGGGTCGCAAAGAGTCAGACATGACTGAGCGACTTCACTTTCAAAGCCAGGTAAATGTGCTCACTTAGTCTTCGCGTAAGGGCTAAAACACAGCAGAACAAAACAAACCAAAGAGCATTCTTTTCTTATGTATTAAAGCAGGAGAATGACTTGGTGAAAATGAAGAGAAAGATCTCACTGCCGATAAAGGGACCAGAAGTTTTGAAACACGTTGAATGAAAAGGCTCAGTGCTTGGTATTCATGGTTTTGTTTTGTTTTTTATTCATAGTTTTAAAACATCTCTTTACTCATTAAACATATTAGTATTAGAATCTTAAAATTTTTGTCTAGTGATTTTAAAGTATTTCAAACATATATGCCACTCCCACTTAAAACAAACTTCTCTGGCTTGTCCATAATGGATCCTGCCATCTCCCTACTATCCCAGCCATGAGATTTTTCTACTGGGGCCTCAGCTGGTTTAAGAGAGGCAAAGACATGAAGGCATCAGGGCTCGCCCTGCTGCCTGAAACCTACTGCACTGGAACTGCACAGTCAAGCCTGAGGGATTAGTATTTTAAATCCCAAGATGTAGAAGGTTAGCTCTATCTGCTTGATGGTTTGGTTGATAAGTCATGTCCGACTCTTGCGATCCCATGAACTGTGGCCTGCCAGGCTCCTGTGTCCATGGGATTCTCTAGGCAAGACTACTGGAGTGGGGTGCTATTTCCTTCTCCAGGAGGATCTTCCCGACCCAGGAATCGAAACCGGGTCTCCTGCATTGCAGGCAAATTCTTTACCAACTTAGCTATGTGAGTTCCCTTAAAACTATACTTTGACTATGGCACATTTCCTTCACGTTGAAGAATTACCATACCAAATATTTTTCATGTTAATTACTTAAAGGAGAAATTTGTCAACTAATAGATGTTCCTCACTGTCCTGACTGGTTGCTGGGTTTTTTCTCATGGTGTGAATCTACGTTTTGTAACTTCAGATACTAAAGCTGCCTGTGCTGGAGTCGTTACAGAAAACATGGCTACCATATTTCTCTTCTGCACCTGAGATCAGAATGGAGAAATCTACCTCTTGTAACCACTTTGTGCCAAATTCCCCAGAGATGAACTGAAATAAGTCACATTCATGGATGAATATGCAATCAATTTTGAAATTAAAAAATAACAATTACAACATCTATCCTAAAGTGAATTTAAAGGCAATCCGATGACATTGCAAATTAAATACTGAATCACATCTGAAATTATAAACTAAATATTAAAGACAGTGAGTAATAAATTCCAAAAACCATGAGAATAGCCAAAGTATTCAGATTACTTCTTAACCTTAAATGCAAGTAAGAAACTTTAAAAATAAATGAAAGGTCTATAAGCTAAGAGACTAGAAAAACTTTATATTATATTAATAGCAAAAGTAGGCTTAATTAATTAAAGGTAGTGACTTTAAAAAAAATATTACTCACACAGGCAAGTATTTATATTCTGATTGAAATAAAAGACATAAATCTTAGGGAGAAAAAAGGAGTAATAGCCACCTGTACAGAAAAATGTTAAAATTATGCACCTAAATAAATAAATATATTATATATAACTATATATTTATGTACACACACACACACCAACATATACTGAACTGGATGTTTTGCTAGAACAAATATACATTATCAAATTCATACAAGTTGGGATTGAAAGGAATATAACCCCCAGACTCTACCCACTGAAAAATTAATCTAAGCATTATGGCTACAATAATGCCAGGCCTTGGCATAAAACTATACCTAACAGTTTTTACAGATTATATATTTACATCAAAGAATAACAAATTCCTCCGTTTGATCCTTGTAAAGAACACTGCATTGGCATTAATTCATGGAGTCCTCTTTCAAAATGAAATCTAGTCATTCCCCAGTATTTTGATGTGCCTTCTTCCTAATCATTCCAGGTTGGTGGGTCCACTGGCAGCTGTAGTTTCCTTACAATGCTAGCTGAAGTCCATTTCATCTGTTTGAAGAAATTGCTTCTTCTTGCCTTGAACCTGCAATTTTTCCCTGACACGCAACTGTCTGGGCAGGTGATGACTTACCATGGAGCCACTCCTGGGGACAGCAAAACTCCATTCTTCATCCTGAGACCCATCTGACAGGGTACTACTGTTGAGAGAAGCACCATCTGGCTAAATGGAGAAATGAGAGCACGGTTCTTAGTCAGGCAAATGCTTTCTATCATGTTTGTGTGTTCCACCTCGTGTACATATGTAGATACATGTGGCAATATACAAAGTTGTGACTGCGGGGGGCGGGTGGCAGGGGACTGCAGCAGCCCCCCAGGGATCGTCACCGTGAGCCACCCGAAGGCCTGGCCTTCTGGCAGACCCTGGCCCTTACAGCAGACCCTGCTATCATCTGCCACAAACTCCATCTTCTTGAACAATATCTTGGTTTTGTTCCAGGGAGCTAGATGTTAAACCAAAAAATTTGATTTCTGGGCTTCTTTGCAGCTAAAAGTGACCATGTGACAAATGTGGTCAGTGAGGTACAATTTAAGTGTAATTTTACCAACAGTGTTTACAGAAAAGGTAAGTGTTTTCTGACTGAAAAGAGGAGGGTCAGCTGCTACATGCTTCATGGGGTCTCCAGAGAGGATGCTGGATGCCAGATATGGATGGGTCTGTGCTGAGAGCATCACGTGGCTGCCCTGTCAGTCCTGGACCATTCCGCATAATTATCTCCACGTGAAACAAAGCAACTCCTACTTTCCTATTACACGCAGCCAAACACAAACTTGTCTAATCTTATTATGTTTTTACTATATTCTAAGATTTTTTTTTGCAATGATTAGAATTCAGTAGCAATAGTACCAAAATGCTTTTTTATTTATAAACTTTGAAGGAGATTTTTGCTTTAATGTACAGTGGTATTACTGAAATTTAAGACATGACTATTCTTTTCTTTTATTGCAAAATCAAATATACTTGATACTAATGAAAAGGCATGATGTTTTGTCTTTTAAAAAACTGTCACTCATCTTGATTGACCATATTTTTTGAATTTTCTATAGATGGTATGTGTTATTTTAAAAAATGAACAAAGGGCTCTTTTTTTCTTCAAAGGAACAAATAAAACACAAGAACTAGCACAAGAAATTTAAGTCACGATAGCAAACTCACCATCACCCAGCTCCCCTCTCACCCCTAATTACTAAAAATGACGGGAAAAAGCACACATTTTTAAAGGAACAGGTTTTTAACAGCACTGGAAACCAGCAAAGAATTCCAGAGCTGATAGACATTTCTAGATGAAAAGCAAACAGAAATCGTTGGTAAAACAAAACCTCTAACTGAGAGTAGCATAAAAGAAAATTTTTCAGACAGGGAAGATAAAAACAACGTGATGTACAAAGAGTAGGAAAGAGCCGCCGGCAGATAGTCAAGAGTTGTTTACAAACCAGGAATGAAGCAGTCAATCATTCCTTAAAACATAGACAGCTCCTAAATATAATCTGAGGAAAAAAAAAACAAATTCAGTCTAAATAAAATGAACTAACTGCTTTGGGGTGGGTGGGCTCCTGATTTGAGTACACTTGACCCTCTGTCTCCACAGGTTTTCCATTGGCAGACTCATCCAGTTCAGATGGATAGGTAACGTTTGAAATATGGTTTAGGGAAGGTGTGTGTAGGTCATATGCTAGTACCACATCATTTTATATAAGGGATTTGAGCACCCTTGGATTTTGGTATTCTAGGGGGTCCTGGAACCCATCCCCCAGCGATACTGAGGGAGGAGGGGTCTAAGAGAGAGGCAGCTCCGGAGACCACACAAGACGTGGAGGGGAGATGGAGAAATGAAATCAGCTTTGCCCTTCATTAGTTTTGCATCTGGGGAGTATTTACTAACCTACCTGACCCCTGTATGCACTTTTACCCCTTTAAAGTTAAGTGCACCCCAATCACTCTCAAAAACACACAATCAACAATTTTGGCCTTTCAAAGAAATCAATCTGCATGGCTGCAGAGGAAGCATACAGCAATTTCCTACAGTAATCAGTCAAAAATCAATAAAGATTTGCACAATGACTGCAAAGAACTTTATGGACCCAGGGGCTGTGGTCCCCTGCGAGTGTGCTGGCATCTTCTACTTTGTTGAGCACTTTCTGCTCTGTTTCCCTCTGGTGGGTCCTCCTACCCTCTTGCTGTGACGGGATTCTGATAGACAGGGATAGTATGAGGGAGGGTCTAGGAATCTGGACAGGGAGAAACACCCAGGACACACAGTCTTGGGGAGAAGCTCTCCCTGCACTGTAAACAGGGGGACACTTGCTGTCCATCCCTCCCCACCCCAGGGCCTCCCTGGAGGTGTGCGCTTCCCTCATCAGATGATCCTCTCACTTGGGCCAGACTCCACTGCCTGTCACTTACTGCTACACGTTCCAGAAACTAGCATGTTCTCCACACAAGATGTTTACATTTGGGAAACAACTGGGAAAAACTACATATCTGTTTCTTAGTTGATACTGAAAATATTGAAAAGAAATGTACATAGTCGTCTTAATTTTCTGTACAAGCTCACCCACAAGGACCAAGCTTTAGTTGACAGCATCTTTGCCTTAAAATACACATGTATTTAGTTTTTTAGTAAAAAAAAAAAGCTATTTATTCCAATTTATTTTCTCAGGATAACTTGCTTAAAATACACATTTAGATATTAGTTTCTTGTAAAGCAACTATACTCCAATATAAAATTAAATTAAGAAATTAGTTTAATTTGCTGGTGTTTCTGCCTATAGACGCTTTCTCCAAAAGACAGAATTTAGTTATTTTTGATTTATTGAATTATTCCTTGTCGAATTTAAGAGTTAAGGGTGATGGCGCTAAAGGTGGCTTGTTTGCCAATAACCTGAATGATGTTGTGTGTTTAGCAAAGAGAGCTGAGAGTACACATCATTTCTACTGTTACAAATGAATGCTCATGGTGGCATGATTCATGATGGCTCAAAACTGCAACCAATCCAAATGTCCATCATCAGCTGAACAGACACACCAACAGCAGTGTGTCTACACAATGGATTACTGTTAGTGATACAGGGACTAAATTTCTAAGGCATGCAACGAACGAGTGGATGAATCTTAAAATTCTTTTGTGTGCAAGAAGCCAGACACAAGAGTGCGTATTAATCCCAACAGGACTGGCCTCTGGGCAGAAAGAGGACAGTGGGTGGGAAAAGGCCTGAGAGAAACATATAGGGTGTCTAGAATGTTCTCTGTTTTGACTGACTCTGATTACACAGGTAAAAACATTCTCAAAATGAACTGAATTATATACCTAGAATGCAGGCACTTGTTTTAAAACTACATATCAGTAAAAAAGATGCAGAAATAATCCCATTCCTTACAAATAATATAATTATCTTCAAGGGTCTATAGTTGCTATGAATCAAGAACCTACAGCTACCATGATGGGTAAATCACAGAGAAAAAAGTTGTTCCTGGGAAATAAGAATATGTTTGCGGAAATTTACAAGGAGTAAGAGAAGCTAAAAAAGGTAACAGAATCATGACCAAGAAAAAAATTTACTAACCTGGAACATAAAGATGAAGAAATCTGAGCAAAAGAGAGTAACGTGGGAGAAAATTTAGGATACTGAAATTCAATTCAAGCAAAGCAAGAACCATCTAATACGTGCTTGCTGACCATCTTGTGAATTTAAGGATTAAATCCACATGCTATGGTGGCAGCATGGAAGAAAAAACTCAGAAGTTCACTCTAAGGTTGGCACTGCACTGCACTGTAGTTGTACCAGTTTGGTTTACCCACCATTAGCTGCTTCTTTGTGATTAAAACAAACTCCTACTTGTTTAAATCAAGGTTTCTCAGATTTTCTTTTCTATAAAGCAAACACAGATGTAAATGATCATTTTTAACAGATGGTATGATTGTATTTTGCAGTGAATTATAAATCGATAGCAAATGTAGCTATTTGATTTTTACTTAAGGCACTGGAAATAAACCAGGTCGACTACTTTCCCTTCTGAATTAACTAACACCTCAAATGACTAAGTCATTTGTGTCAACTACACATAAGGAAAATGTTTTCTCTTATCTATACGAATGATTTGTAGTTTGTGAGGATTGTAGATTGGGTTGTAAGCCTTTTTGAAAATAAATCTTTTGTAAAGGCCTAGACTTAGTGGCATTTATAATTTAGAGTCAAGACTCAACCTCATATAATACATAGACAATAGGCAATTATATATATATTATAATAGACAATTCCTTTATTGTAGGTAGCTTATTGCAAAATCAACATGTTGGACATTAACAAAATCATGAAATATTATATGGACTCTTCAGATGATCAAGCCTTTCTTTCCTAAAACCTAGTAGCATCAATAAACATAACTGAAAAAAAGAAAAAAGTCACACCACCCATACTGTCTCAGCAGGGAGGAGGGAACCTTCTGGGATGCAGCCTTCCTTCCCCTAACATCCTTAGGGGAGGGAATGTAAGGATGGAAATGGTAAAGGCAAAAAGGAGAATACAAGTCTCACCAAGGGAGAGAAAAGATAGCTCAGGATAGAAGTACACATAAAAACAGATGTGAGAGAAGGCTCTGGCTAAACCGTGAATAAAGCAACCTTCCTTGTCTATACACTGACAGATGCTGGATCTTTCTCCCAGGGCTTGCCTGATGTCTGCTCCGGGTAACTGGGGGGTGGCGTGTCGGGGTGGGGAGTGGCTCTGGGGAAATGAGGCGGTGGGGAGGGAGGGAGCCCTGGACGCCTGGGGTGAAGAGTGCACTCAGAACTAAGGTGCCCGGTGTTCGCCCGCACTGGGGAAATCCGGGCTGCTGGCCCAGGACTTGACATCCGTATCCAGCGGACCTGGGACCCAATGGAACCAACACTCATAGGAGAATGTTTTAAAATGAGAAAAATGTAAGGGGACTAAACCCGTCCTAGAGAAATGCCTACCCTCATTGGTTTTCTGTGTGTGTCTGTTTTAACAGAGCATGTAGTTATTTGTGGCTGTAACTATTAAACTCTGGTTCACTTACTGCTGAATGGCTGCCTCAAATAAAGGCAGACCGGCGTGCTGATGGCTGTGCGTGTCCAGCGACCTTAATTATGCTGCCCTGTGCTGAGGTTTCATGCGGTTGTCTTGAAGGCCCGGCTGCCTGTCTCATCCCTCCCCCTGTCCTCCTCTATCACTTACCAAGGGGCTGCTCGCTTTGATGATTCCTGGCAGCGCTTTTCCGTCCCGGGCCTCATCCAGCTCGCTAGCATGGCTGTCACAGGTATCATCTGGCTAAGGAGAGAAGTGAAGTCATTTTTATCCAGGCACGTCTTTCCCAATCAGGGCTTCCCAGGTGGCGCAAGTGATAAAGAAGCTGCCTGCCAATGGAGGGGACTTCACAGAGGTGGGTTCGATCCCTGGCTCGAGAAGATCCCCTGGAGGAAGGCATGGCAACCCACTTCAGTATTCTTGCCCAGAGAATCCCCATGGACAGAGGAGCCTGGAGGGCTACAGTCCACAGGGTCTCAAAGAGGTGGACATGACTAAAGTGACTTAGCACGCATGCACATCTTTCCCAGTGTGATGGTTTACTCAATTACACATTACACTAGAATCGGTTTAAAGGCTCAGTCCTGTGCAGATACAGAATTAAGGACTAAAATGTAATGGTAAGAGCATTCAGCAGTTCCTCCGAAAGGATGCTGATCCTCGTAAGTGTCATGCACTGGAACAGGAATGAGTCTCAAAAGCAGACACCGCTACCTGCCTGCCAAAACTCGCTTTTCTTTTCTCCTCTAACATACGAATATCATGATCTTACTATAGGATGCTGTGTGTCTGTCTACAAGGACTAAGTGTGATCCTGTGATGGTTCGATCCAGTGTGATTTTGGTTAAAACGCTACTAGGGAGAACAGCTGGGAAGGCTAGCATTCTCTTGCTGACGGGGACAGAATCAAGCTGACTGATGCTTCTTCCAGGACGTGGGCATGACACGTGTGATGCCCAGACATCCCACAAGCATTAAATATTAGCCTGCATGCTACATGGAGCACATTGGAAAGATTAAAAAATTGGTAGGTCCATGAGAGAGGTATTAGTCATACCAGCCTCAGAGTCCTTATTCTGTAAGGAAAACAAACCTCTAATTGTCTAAGTCAGGAAGCTTACTGATAAAACTATGCTACTTAAAAGTCAGACTTTATGACTATATTTTGGAATGATTTACAAATCAAAAGCAAGAGCATTCAGCGCTCTTTCAATTATGAAACTAGAAAAACATTAGACCGATTATCTCACAAATACATATGACTGAGCCAAATATTTCATTCCCATTCTCTGAGATTTGGAAAGGCTCTGATTTTTCACTACAGAACTATGCAGCAAATGTATTTGAGATTATTCCAACTATAATGCACTGCTCTGTAGGCCTTGTGTATATGCTCTAAGATTTTTTAGCAGCATTTGTGATACAATGGCAAATTTCCCAAAATAAGATGCAAATATTCTATCCATGATTAAAACAATGCTTTGCAAATTAAACATGCTGGGTATTAATAAAATAAACTTTCACATGAGACCTTAGAAACTTCTTTTTCCGTATTTTCTAACTTTACCCCAATGTGTATGTATGCTATTCACGTGAAGAATACACGTCTCTTTGGAAGCGGAAACAATGCTAAAAAGCAGTACAAGAAAACTTAGGTCAGGATGAAGAACAGAGAGTGAACCACTCCCAAGAGAGAAAGGGCGTATTTTTCTAAGTACAGCTCCAAAGGGCACTGAAAACCAACAAAGTATTCTCTTAACAGATGAAAAATTGTTAGAAATTCCTGGAAAGTGAAAAATAATTTACTTCATAATCATAGAGAAATTCTCAGCCTAAGAAGAGCATAAGACAACACTGCTGGCAAATCCCAAAAAACAGACAAACGAACAACCAAACTTAGACTGAAAACTACACAGGACAGAAGAGGCTCCAGGGTGACAGCTAGGAAAATTCAGTGTCAAGTGTTTCCTCAGTGAAGGGGCCGAAGACCTCCCGACAGCCCCCTTTACACTGAGCAGCAGGCAGAAGCCAGGCATAAACCCAAGGATGAAGTGAACCTTGATGAAGTGAACCTGGATGAAGTGAAGCACCTGCCTAAGAAAGAGGCTGAGTGTTGGGACCATGACAGACCTCAATATCAGGTCACTCTGGACCTTCATGAAAGATATGGGTGGGAAAGTAAAAGGAAACATGAATTTTATCTGGGAATGACGTCATCTGTTACCTTCCCTTTGGCATTGAAGGTGTGTGCATGTGTGTATTTATCTGTGTGTGTATACATGTCTACACATACACACATGCACAGACTCATCCATGTATGCTGTTAAAATAACGTCCCTTCACAGACTGTTCACACACCTTACTGATTTACAAAGGACCCAAAGTCAGCCCTCTTAGTCAATAAAGAGCTCTTTGGGAAAACATCTATATAATGGCAGAGAAAGCATACAGCAAAGACATGTCCTAAAAGTCACCAACTAGGCAATCCAGCCAATCACCAATGATCATCAGTCACTGGAGAAAAATCAACACTATAAACAAGTTAGCCATGGAGAAAAATCAACACTTGGGGGAAAAAAGCAGCATACAGATAATGGCAAACATTCTGGGAGAAAGAGATAATTGAGGGAAGAGAAAAAGGCTTATGATGATGTAACAATTTCAAAGAGATTTGAGAGACTGCTGCAATCATCTTTCAGGACTGCCTATAACAAGAAAGGGTAAATCAGTGCAAAAAGCAGGAGTTCTTATGAATTAACAGGATGACTGGTGAATTTAAAAATCAATAGGGACCCAATTATAACCACTCTTGAGAAAAATTAGAAATAGGTTTCCACAGGATGATATGGACAAAATCTGCTAGCATACAGAACAAATGGACAAAAAGACACAGGAAATGTAAGAGACAATTTAAGAGCTTTGTGAATTTAATGCAAGAAATGAAAAAGAAGAAAAGGGAAAATGGAGATAATCTGGAAGGGACAAGGGGCTGGCCTGTAAAGTGCGGACAGAGTGTCCCACATAAGACACATGTAAGGGGAAAGGAAACTGCAGAGAATCTAAACATCATTGTCACCATCATCTTCATCAGATCAAGAATGGTACAGGGGTCACTCCTCAACCAACACAGAACCCGTCTCCCTCTGCTGAGAAGGATAATAAAGAGCTAAGGAGAAGGAAACATAGACGCACAAGAGAAGCAAGTCTCTCCCTGTAGATTTTTGCTGCCAGGAGGCCACGTGAAGACAGATGTCAGTAACCCATGTCCTTCTCAGGATGAAGGGTGTGCTCAGTAAGAGGATCCAGCCTCATGCCAGGAGGTACAGACGACAGCCTGCGAGTCGTCTCTTTTGCTAAAATAGCCTCAGTGGCAGTTCTGAACTCCGATCAGCACTCTGAAACTCTACGAACCTGGGCGAGGTGGGCTCTAGGGAAGCACGTATACCTCCTATGCGTGACTGTGTGTTTTTCCCACTTACTGTGACACTTTCCAGAGGCTGAAGTGCTGTGTCCCCACGACAGATTTACATTTAGAAAATAACTGAAATGTCAAAATATTTCTTATGGTGAGAATTAAATTAACTCTGAAGGATTCAAAGAAGGTAGCCTAAAATTTTCCACTGCGCACTCGGCAGAGAAAACAATGGCTCAGCTGACGGCCTCCCCCAGTCCTGACTCCCGGCAGCCGCGGCTGTGGTTGTTTTTGTCACTGTAGGTACGAGGAGGCCACGTTGTTGTTTGTGGATTTAACTATTTAATCATTCATTCCTGAGTCTGAGACCCTTTTTTTCTTCCTTGTTACAAGATAAGTAAGTATTTTTTTTTTTTTTCAAATTTCCAGGTTGCCTTGAAGTAACCACTTCTCCTGACCCCCGGGTGCTCGCACCCCTCTCTTTGTCTTACCAGCTGACCATTTCTGCAGGGGACCGTTGGCATCCTTCCTTCATCCGGGCTCACATCCAGAAGAGGAGCTGGGACACAACAAAAATCATCTGGCTATTGAGAAAAACAGAGAGCATTTTTTTATTCAGGCACGTTCTCCCAGGGGTCAAAGTGCATTCAATCACGCATTATGCATACAGTGCGCACGTCCATCCAGACTTGGGGAGACGCCCACAGATATGACTGCCGGTGCACCCAGCACTGCATTTGGCCACTTGGCAGCCACTCCCGGGACCTCACCACACGCCAGGTGCAGTGACAGACACTGGTCTCAGTGGAAGACACTGTAAATTAACCTCCTGCCCCAAACCCAGTTGCCTATCTTCCTTAATAGGGTCTTGATTTTTTTTTTTCCAGGAATGTTTGTGTACAATTAGAAAGTATTAATTTCCCAGGCTCTCTTGTAGCTAAGAGTGATCATATAATGTTTCCAGGCCATGAGAGGTAACTGTAATTCTACCAAGTAAGATTTCTGGGAAACTGAAGTCAGAGAGAGAGAGTCAGGAGGTACAAGTGCCAGGAGCTGCCAGGAACATGGATGTGGTTGTCAGGAGTGGCCCAGCTCCCTTGGTAAGCAGAAGGATGAAGGCCATGCATGAAAGACACAATACAAAGAAGGACGGAAGCTTGATCTACACTAAAGCAAAGGAACACCTCCTTTCAGCTTCCTCATTTGTACTTGTATAACTCCTGGGTTTTCTGTGCCATGCAGTCAAGCGTATATATGTGATATAATCATGTTTTTTCCAAAAAGAACTGTATGCTTATATTTATACAGTTAACTGTGAGTTAGTCCCACCTTTAACTGTTTATCAATTATGAAATTGAAAATAGATTCGGTTGACTGTTTTGCTCAGTGAAATGTATTACTGGAGGTAATAACTGATTCACAGCTTCTGAATATTAGAAAAATTCTGTTTGGGCTCATGATGAAATGGATTTGAGACCTTGCACTATGTACCCAAAGGCTGACTTAGTATCTGTGATTTAGTGTGTAAGAGCTCTACTAAAACAAGGTTTAAATAGTCTATTCTTTTAGAATAGGATTTCATTGAAAATTATATTTATTGACTAGTCAAGTAATCATAAAATTCTATTTGGGCCCATGGAAATACTCATGTTTTTCCTTGCTTGTCCCTACTTTCTAAATTTCCATTAAAGACCATGTATTACTTTTATAATAAAGAAAAAAGCACATTTTTGGAAGAAACACACACTACTGAGAAATCGACATAAGAAACTTGGATCAAGATGGCATATTCTCCTGCCCCTGCAAATCACTCAACATGTCAGAGTTACTTTTCTCAAAGAGTAGATCTAGAAACCACGAAACATTTCCATTAGTAGAACAGATATTGCTGGATGTTCCTGGAAGATAAAAAGCAAGCAAGAATGGTTTGATAAGGGTAGAGAAAAACTTGGGCCTGAAAAAAAATGTACAAGAGAAAAACATGTGGAAGGTCAATGCTGATCGAGAAAAAGCACATCTCCAGAATGAAAATTTAATGAGCAGGAAGGCATCACCTAATTCAGAAGACAACAGCTATTTAGGAGAAGAGCAGGCAGCAGCTAAATGTATTCAGGATTCAACTTAACTGTCCCTGTGGTGACAGACTGACCATCTTCTTCCACCTGCGACCACTCGGCCTGCCTCACTCCCCACCGTCTCTAGAGCTGGGGCTCCAGCAGCAAGACTGGGTGCTGAGAAGCAGGAGGTGCACAGCAGGAAGGCCCCGGGCCACTCCCCTGGCCCACCAGGAATGTGGTCATCTCTCTGCCTTTGCTGGAGTTAAATACTGAACCATTTACTGCACTTACATGCTATGGAAAAATAAGAAAAATAAGACTGTTCATAACACTTTAGCCCCAATGGGAAAGTGCCCACATTATAATTCCCTTCAGGGTCCAAGTGAAAGGAGAAGCACTGTTTCTATGTGGCTACAGTGTAAAGTTTTAGGAAACCTAGAGAGGCTAGTTATGCATTTTTCTTGAGTAGCTGGGGGATTCAAGAGAAGCTACAGATACTTCTACATTTTGCAGTTTGCCAGGGAAGAGGAATTGATGCTTTTGAACTTTGGTGCTGCAGAAGACTCTTGAGAGTCCCTTGGACTGCAAGATCAAACCAGTCAATCCTAAAGGAAATCAACCCTGAATATTCATGGGAAGGACTGATGCTGAAGCTCCAATACTTTGGCCACCTGATGCAAACAGTCAGCTCACTGGAAAAGACCCTGATGCTGGGAAAGGCTGAAGGCAAAAGGAGAAGGGGGCAGCAGAGGATGAGATGGTCAGATACCACAACCAACTCAAGGGACATGAATTGGAGCAAACTCTGGGAGATGGTGAAGGACAGGGGAGCCTAGTATGCTGCAATCCATGGGGTCACAGTCAGACACGACTAAACAATGACAGCAAGGGAAAACGAAAAATCTTAGTCTGAAATAGCCAGAAACAGAAATGGGGGAAGAATGCATGTAGGCCAAGTTCTTAGTACTCGCTCAAGATGATCTGGGCGATAACTGGAGAATGACACTGGAAATTTAAACCCAAAGGGCAAACCTTTCCTTTGATAGGCATCTAGTCCAGGACTTGTGTGTATGGAGCCTGGCCTCAAGTTGTAGGCATTGCCTGTACCCAGTTCCAGCTGGAGACAATCTCACCTTCCAGGAAGACACAGATTTCAACTAGGCTGAAAGTTCAAATAGCACAGAACTCAGAATGCCTTCCCTCATTCTGCTATAACTCATTATACATGGCAGAAGATTCTAGAACTGTGACCAATATACTGGCTACGAGCCATATGTGACAATTTAGGTTTAAATCAATTATGATGAAACACAGTTAAAATTTTCATTCCTTACTTACACTAGCTACATTTCAAGTGCTGATGCCACATGTGGCTGGGGCTATCACACTGGAGAGCACAGAAATGGGTCGTTTCCACTACTTCAGACAGTTCTAAGAATTGGATAAAGAAGGCTGAGTGCCAAAGAACTGATGCTTTCGGACTGTGGTGCTGGAGAAGATTCTTGAAGTTCCCTTGGACTGCAAGGAGAGCAAACCATTCAATCCTAAAGGAAATTAATCCTGAATATTCATTGGAAGGACTGATGCTGAAGCTCTAATACTTTGGCCACCTGATGCGAAGAACTAACTCATTGGAAAAGACCCTGATGTTGGGAAAGATTGACAGCTGGAGCAGAAGGGGATGACAGAAGATGAGATGGTTGGATAGGCTCACCAACTCAATGGACATCAGTTTGAACAAACTCCAGGAGATAGTGAAGGACAGGGAAGCCTAGCGTGCTGCAGTCCATGGGGTGGCAAAGAGTTGGATGTGACTGCGCGACTCAACAACAACAACAAAGACAGGTCTAAAGGCCAGGATTCTTCTGGGATGTTGTAAACACACAGGCAAAGCTTAACTCTGTAGATGTGAGCTGCTTTGGCAACACCCCACTCTGGTTAATGTATCTAAGAGAAGACCTGACTGACACACAACCTGTTTTCAAATTAGAGACTGTTTTCAGTTATGCCAGCTACCCAATATCCTTGAAGTTTTAATTTATGTCATTACTGATATCACAAGTAAGCAGATATGAAACCTAAATCAAAGTGATTAACTAACTGGCCTTAGCCAACTTTATTTGTGCCTGCAGCAGAGTATCAAGTTCCCCTTTTCCTATATATGAATCCTAGGTCCATGAATCCTATCTGCATAGAAACTGATATAAGAATTGCACAGAGGGACTTCCCTGGTGGTCCAGGGGTTAAGAATCCACCTTCCAAAGCAGGGAAGGTGGGTTTGATCCCTGGTTGGGAAACTAAAATCCCACATGCTCTGGGGCAACTAAGACCATGAGCCGCAACTACTGAGTCCTGTGCGCCTCAGCTAGAGAAAAAGACCATGCACTGCAACTCAGAGTTACATGCTGTCACTAAGACCCAACACAGCCAAAAATAAATGATAAAGAAATATTTTTTTGAAAAAGAATTGCACAGAGGATATGTCCAATAATTATCTGTTGCACCAATGATGCAATAAATGGATGAATGAAGTAGATCAGAACTGGCAGTGAAACGACCAAAGAAATAGGAGGACGTGACTCACAGCCTTGCAAGTAAAACTGTGGCCCTGGAACTGCCAAGGGTGAGGTGGAATTTCAACCAGCCATGGCTCAGAAAATATGTGAGCTGCCCCTGATTTGTTTTGAATCATTCTCTGGCCCACTTGATTAATGCTGCATCTCACTTTTTACCATTTTAATTTCTTTGAACATAAAGGGTACCCTAACCACTCTCCCATCCCCACCCCCAATTAAAGCAAACCACCCAGACGTGCTCATGAGGCTTGGGCCCACTTCTTCAGGAGTGCGTTGCCTGTCCACAGAGCTTCCAGTCAGCACTCAGATTTAAATAAAGGCTCCCTGGAACCCTCCCACAAAGACGCACTCCATTACCAAAGAAGTTATCCTCCAGCTTCAAAAGAAGGGAATAAATTTTGTGTGCAGGGAGCCTGCTGCATAGGAAATAAGAAATAGTCACTTAAGTTTATAAAATCTTGCATGTTGCTGTCTGCTTCAGCTTTCTCTTTTAAAGCTAGAGGATGACTATGAACTGTCCTGATAATTTTTCCATATTCTCCTCTGTTCCCCTAAACATATCTTTTGAGCCCTGCCCATTACTTACAGGAGATTCGCTGGCTCCGAAGATGTCTCTGACATCCCTGACAGATTGCTTGTTCTTTTTTCTCAAGGTTTGTGTGTAAGTATTGTATCTCTTCTTCACTGCAGCTGCCTGGGTTCGAGTCAAAGTAGAGAGCAAGGCTTTGCCATCTTCCTCCTCATCACCCGAGATCAGGGTTGATAAACCCACATCTTGCAACCACTCCGCTTCAAGTTCTCCTTCTGTAAAATGAAGTTGCCAAAAGAAGGTGAGAATATTCTGTGACTGGATGGCGCGTGTATCTGTAAGTCTGTACACATCAGTGAGTAAGAAATATCAGTAAACGATATAAGAATACCATCCTGGACTCTGAGGACATTATGCCAAGTGAAGTAAGTGAGACTGAGGAAGACAAACTCCACACAGCCTACGATCTCATTACACGTGGAGTTTAAGGATAAAACGAAGCAAAAAGCCCAAGAGCATAAATATGGAGAATAGACGGTGTGCTCAGCAGAGGCAAGGAGTCAGGGTGGGCAAGATGGGTAAAGATGGTCAAAAGGTACACACTTCCAGTTATAAAATAAGTAAGTCAAGAGGATGTGATGCACAGCATGGTGACCATATTTAATAACCATATTGCGTATTTGAAAATTGTTAGGAGAGTAGGATCTTCAAAGTGCTTACCACAAGAAAAACAATTTTGTAACGATGTGTGACAATGGATATTAACTACACTTACTTTGGTGACTGTTTCACAACTGTATATGTATTCAAATATCTAATCATTACGTTGTATACCTGAAATTAATATAATGGGAATAGAGGGCCATTGATAAAGAACATCTATAAAAACTTAACAGTTACAACCATTTTTCGTGGTGAATATTGAACCCTTCCCCTGCAAAACCGGGATCACAGCAAGGATATAAACTGTCATCACTTACTTTCATTCAACTTATACGGAGGCCTTACTGGTATGATAAGGCAAGATTAAAAAAATAAAAACATAGAAGCCAGAAAGGAAAGAGTAAAAACTGTCTCTATTCCCCCAAAATCTCTTTGTTTTATTTAGAAAATCCTAAGACATTTAGTAGTAGACAACTACTGGTAAGTGAATTTAGAAAGATAATGAAATAAAAGGTCAGGTTACAAAAATCAATTGTACTTTTGCACAAGGAGCAAACAAGAGAAAAATGAGAGAGGAGCGAGAACAAAAGAGAGCCACCCATTTAAAAGATCCCACGAGGACTTTCCTGGTGATCCAGTGGTTAAGAATCCATCTGCCAATGCAGGGGATACAGGTTTGATCCCTAACCTGGGACGATCCCACAAGCTGTGGAGCAACTAAGCCCATGTACCGCAACTTCCTAGCTTGTGCTCTAGAGCCCAGGAGCCACATACGCTGAGCCCACACACCCCAGAGCCTGTGCTCTGTCGAAAGAGAAGCTACTGCAACAAGAAAAGAGCCCCCAGTTACGGAAACTAGAGAAAGCCTATGTGCAGCAATGATGATCCAGAGCAGTCCCAAACCAATCAATCAATCAATACTTGCACTTTCAAAAAACAAAAGGCGAAAGATTTATATAATAGTAAGAGAAACCAAAGTATAAGCAGAAATAAAATTGCTTCTACCAATAAAACATAAACAAAAATTAAAAAAACCCACTAAGAATATGCATAGGCAGGCCACAGATGGTGAGAAAGTATTTGCAATACATATATTCGACAAAAGATGAATCCAGAATACACAATGAATTCATACAAAGCAATAATAGAAAGATACTTTTTAAAAATAGTCAAAAGATTTTACAAAGCCAGATAGAGAAATGGAGAATAAGCACTAGAAAAAGTGTTTGACATCGTTAGTCATCAGTGAAATGTAATTACAACCACAGTGAGATACCTCCACATGTTGCTAGAACCATTCAAGTGAACAAGTCTTAAAGCATCAAAATGTTCAAGGACATGAAGCAACTAGACTTGTTGTCAGACACTGCAGGGAGGAATGTGAAATGGTACAGCTGCATTGGAAAAAGAGTGGCAATTTCTTATGTACATAATTACACATATTCTATGAAAAATGCATACATCCAAGAGAAATAAAAATACATCTCCACCAAAAGACTTTCACAAAATTGTTCACAGCAGCCTTATTCATAATGGCCAAAGCTGTTAACAACCCACAAGTTCACTAACAGTTAAATGAACAGACAACTTATGGCATATTCATACAACAGAATATTGCCATTATGGGTCAAACTGGGTCCCTGGAAGATACGTGGAAGCTCTAACCACCAATTCGGGTGAATGTAAACTTCTTTGGAAATAGAGTCTTTGCAGGTGTAATGAGGATCTAAGCTGAAATGAGGTCATACTGGAGTAGAGTGGGTCCTTTATCCAATATCTATCTCTAGTCGCTCAGTCATGTCCAACTCTTTGCGATCCCGTGGGCTGTAGCCTGCCAGGCTCCTCTGTCTATGGAACTCTCCAGGCAAGAATATTGGAGTGGGTAGCCTATCTCTTCTCTAGGGGATCTTCCCAACACAGGGATCAAACCCAGGTCCCCTACATTGCAGGAGGATTCTTTACCATCCGAGTCACCAGGGAAGCCCATTTTGTACTGGACTATACCAAGGGAACATTTCATGCAAAGATGGGTTCCATATAGGACAGAAATGGTATGGACCTAACAGAAGCAGAAGATACTAAGAAGAGGTGGCAAGAATACACAGAAAAACTGTACAAAAAGGATCTTCACGACCCAGATAATCAAGATGGTGTGATCACTCACCTAGAGCCAGACATCCTGGAATGTGAAATCAGGTGGGCCTTAGAAAGCATCACTACGAACAAAGCTAGTGGAGGTGATGGAATTCCAGTTGAGCTATTTCAAATCCTGAAAGATGATGCTGTGAAAGTGCTGCACTCAATATGCCAGCAAATTTAGAAAACTCAGCAGTGGCCACAGGACTGGAAAAGGTCCGTTTTCATTCCAACCCCAATGAAAGGCAATCCCAAAGAATGTTCAAACTACTGCACAATTGCACTCATCTCACATGCTAGTAAAGTAATGCTCAAAATTCTCCAAGCAAGGCTTCAGCAATACGTGAACCACGAACTTCCAGATGTTCAAGCTGGTTTTAGAAAAGGCAGAGGAACCAGAGATCAAATTGCCAACATCCGCTGAATCATCGAAAAAGCAAGAGAGTTCCAGAAAATCATCTATTTCTGCTTTATTGACTATGCCAAAGCCTTTGACTGTGTGGATCACAACAAACTGTGGAAAATTCTGAAAGAGATGGGCATACCAGACCACCTGACCCGCCTCTTGAGAAACCTATATGCAGGTCAGGAAGCAACAGTTAGAACTGGACATGGACCAACAGATTGGTTCCAAATAGGAAAAGGAGTATATCAAGCCTATATATTGTCACCATGCTTATTTAACTTATATGAAGAGTACATCATGAGAAACGCTGGGCTGGAAGAAGCACAAGCTGGAATCAAGTTTGCCGGGAGAAATATCAATAACCTCAGATATGCAGATGACACCACCCTTATGGCAGAAAGTGAAGAGGAACTAAAAAGCCTCCTGATGAAGGTGAAAGAGGAGAGTGAAAAAGTTGGCTGAAAGCTCAACATTCAGAAAACTAAGATCATGGCATCTGGTCCCATCACTTCATGGAAAATAGATGGAGAAACAGCGGAGACAGTGGCTGACTTTACTTTTTGGACTCCAAAGTCACTGCAGATGGTGATTGTAGCCATGAAATTAAAAGATGCTTACTCCTTGGAAGGAAAGTGATGACCAACCTAGATAGCATATTAAAAAGCAGAGACATTACTTTGCCAACAAAGGTTCGTCTAGTCAAGGCTATGGTTTTTCCAGTGGTCACGTATGGATGTGAGAGCTGCACTGTGAAGAAAGCTGAGCACTGAAGGATTGATGCTTTCGAACTGTGGTGTTGGAGAAGACTCTTGAGAGTCCCTTGAACTGCAAGGAGATCCAACCAGTCCATCCTAAAGGAGATCAGTCCTGGGTGTTCATTGGAAGGACTGATGCTGAAGCTGAAACTCCAATACTTTGTCCACCTCATGCAAAGAGTTGACTCATTGGAAAAGACCCTGATGCTAGGAGGGATTGGGGGCAGGAGGAGAAGGGGACGACAGAGGATGAGATGACTGGATGGCATCACCGACTCGATGGACATGAGTTTGAGTAAACTCCGGGAGTTGGCGATGGACAGGGAGGCCTGGCATGCTGCGATTCATGGGGTTGCAAAAAGTTAGACAAGACTGAGCGGCTGAACTGGACTGATAGCCAATTAACAATGTTGTAACAGTTTCAGGTAGATAACAAAGGGACTCAGTCATGTACATCCATGTATTCATTCTTCCCCAAACCCCCCTCCCATCCAGGCTGCCACATAACACTGAGCAGAGTTCCCTGTGCTATAAAATAGGTCCTCCTTGTCCCATGCTTTTAATCTCAGGTGAGTAATTTTGCTCTTTTAGAAAATTAAGGGCAATAAAGATTGAGGGCAGGAGGAGAAGGGGTAACAGAGGACAAGATGGCATCATGGATTCAATGGACATGAGTTAGAGCAAATTCCAGGAGATAGGGAAGGACAGGAAAGCCTGGCGTGCCGCAGTTCGTGGGGTTGCAAAGAGTCGGACATGACTAAGAGACTAAACAACAACACAAATACTTTTTTGGTTCCTCTATCTTCTTGTTTAATTTCAATGGAAACTAGTATAACTGACCTATCTGACATGGCATTTATCTTGTGGAGTATGGATTATCCATTCTCTAAATACATTAATACTAGTAAGTGCTTCAAAGTCAAATTTTTTTTCTCCAGAATTATGCTGGCAATTTTTTTTTCTGTATCTTTCTTTGGTAATTAACAGTCAAGTATGCAGATATAAAAGCCTCAAAGTTAGAATAGTCAATCTGCTAGACGATGATGATTCTAATCCACAGCCAGGTACAGCCTCCCTAAACGGTGATATGTCAGGGATCAATCTGGATGGTTGACAGCCCCCCTTCAGGTCGTGTCACCTGCCGATAAGAAGCCACCCTGAGCCAGACTAGCAGATACAAAACAGCGGAAGCAGGAAGCTGGTACACCAAAGTCTATTGATTCACTAGTTAGGCTACTCGTGGAACGACGACGTCTACCAGCCAATAGAACAAGAGAGCATGTCAAAGGCTGCACGGTGGGGACCAATCTGGCATCTCACCATCCAGGGGCTTGGCCTCGGCAGGCGTCTGTTCCTCCTGGGCCCCCAGGCTGTTCTCTTTGATGCTTTCTATTTCCCGCCAAAAATCCTCCATGGAGGCACTGTCTACGGAGGCTTGAGAGTTGGAGCGGCTGAACGCCGGGGACTGAAGGGACTCATTGGAGAGCATCCTGTTGATTCTTCGGCAGCGAGGGATGGACTTTCTGAGGAAAGAAAAGTATTAAATACCGGTCAATGGAAATCAGTTTCTCATGTTATAAATCACACAAAAGTTTGAAACTGATGGAGAGAAGGTATTAGTGTGACAGAGAGAGGTTTGAGGGAGTAACCCCCAGTCAGGTGGCCCCACCCTTTTCATCCTCTCTAATTCACAATGACTTTGTGGCCATGTGGAAATTATCACAAAAATACTTTCTGTGACTTTTACACACTCATAAAGTAAGAATTTGCTTATATTAATCAAAACACATATAGTAAAAGTTAGCTTCTGTAAATGTCACAAGAGTGGGGGGAAAAAAAAGCTGGCTGTGCTTGGAATCCTAGATTCGTCAATCACCTTTAGTAGAAATTTCCAGAATTAGATCATTGATCCTGACATTGTACCTGAGTAGAAGCAGTTCTAGGTTTACACTGAGTTAGTCAACTTATTTTCAAAACTCAGAGCAATTCATAAAAATGTAAGATATCCACTTTAATTTTTTTCTTCTGTGCTGTGTAATAAAAATAATTTGAGGTAGTTTTGTTTGATAACTAGGTCATAAGAGTTCTTCACTGGGTTCTTTATAGCTTGACATGACAGAGACATTCTAGTGATTGAAATGCATATGAAATCAACACAGGATATCAAGACAGCTATTGCCTCCTATATTATTTTTAGGCTGTCAAGTCTTTCCCTTTTGCATCAAGACCAACACTGAAAACCATTAGCAAATTCATAGAATTATAAGACATCTACTTCTTGAAACCGTATTCGATTACCACTGCTCACAAAGCCTAGTGCCCTCTGTACACTGTTCACAAAAAATATATATAGATGCCCAAAACTTTCTCTAGTTATAGATTTTTTTGGAGGGAGAAGGAAATGGCAACCCACTCCAGTATTCTTGCCTGGAAAATCCCGTGGACAGAGGAGCCTGACGGGCTACCAAAACTAACAGGTTTTTTTAGGTTTATTCTTTAAAAATAAGTATGACTGACATAAAAATTTTACAGTCTTAATGGAAGACACAGCCTGTTTTTAAAATTTATAAGATGGTGTATTATAAGGATAAAAGTTTAAGTAAAACACAATTTATAAAGCAGAAACTGAAGGTCTTTCCCATCTGTATCACATCATATTGTTCTACAAGATGCTTTGTTTTCGCCACTCAAAACCATGTCATAGATATCTTTTCCATGCCAACACAGACATACCATCTCAATGACTGCATGGAATAGAATAATTTATCTTAGAAATTAAGCAAACACGCAGATATACCTCAGCACTGCAAATATGTGAAGAAGTGAGAAATCTGGGAACTATTAAGTGAATCCTAGATGATAAGGAACATATGTATTTAGGATTAACAAGGACTGTTTTCATTTACTACAGTTTCTTACTCATGCAAAGGGAATACTGGTGGAATCTCAGAGAAGAGATCATCATAAACTTCTGCTGAGAGCAGGGCGATTAGATGTGAAATGCAGGTCAGGAACATCTGTGTAACACACTGGTCTCATCTGAGACAACCCACCCCAAAAATCCTTTAATTGCAACAGTCAACTGTTTTTTTTGGCAAAGAAGTCAGACAGCATTTTTGGGATAAGCACATTTGGAAGAGTTCTCGCTTGTTTGGTGAGGGATCCGAATACTTCCCTTTCACCCCAGGGTAGAGTAGGGACCGTGACCTTCCAGTCCTGAAGTATTACATAACTGCAACGTTCCAGCTCATCCAACACTTTGAGGGGACTCACAGCTTCATACCTCACCATATTAGGATAAACAGAGCTTCAGCTTCATCAGCTGTTTGTAATTTTTTACTCCAAAACAATACCAGGAAAACATTATATGGAAAACAGAACGCGACCGTTACACAGTGTTATATAGCAACTTTTGTTGGGAAAACACCATGAGGTTTAAAATTAGATTTTCAGTGGATGGTTAATAAATTACCATTAAGTTAAAGTGTCATTAATAAAAAAAATTATTATTCCATTTCTCCTCCATTATCTTTTAAGAAATACCTTATATAACTATCTGCCTTGAGTTAGTATTTTACAACGTCAGAACAATGTAACTAACATGTGAGTGTAATTCTCCCTTCATTCCTTATCATACCACTATTGTCATATATGTTACTTCTTCACGTTTATATCCCACAAAAGTTATTATAAAATCCTTATAGTATTTTTCAATCATTTACGAAAATGGTAAGTGAAAATAACTTCTTGTCATCTTTTAAAAACACTGACTTAAAAAATGCTGAACTTTAATAAATTTCACAAAATCAAGCTCACATAAATCAAAAAAAGTCAACAACTTTTTTAAAGTTAAACAAGTAGACTTTTACCTTTATCCTTTCTGGTGTGCCTTATCCTCCCTACAAGGCAATGTAGCTATAACAGATCACTCTAAGCGGTTTTGCCAACCTCCTTTGGTATTTCTTCAGCATTTCTTGTACTATGGATCTGCTGGCAACAAATTCCCTCATATTTCTTTCTGAATGTGTCTTTCATTCACTTTCATCTTGGATGAATATGATTACTGGGCACAGGACTCGGCTGGCAGTTTTTATTGTCTTTATAATCCTTTTAAAGCTGTCATTTCATTGTTATCTGTATTCTTGATTCTGATGGAAAATCATTTATAATCCTTATTGATATTCTAAGTATAATGTTTTTCCTCTCTAACTGCTTTTAATACATTTTTCCTTTATCTTTTGTTTTTAGAAGCTTAATTATGAAATGCCTAGATTGTGATTTTATTTCTATTTATTCTGTATTGTGGCTCAGTTGGTAAAGAATCCACCTGCAATGTGGGAGACCTGGGTTCAATCCCTGGGTTGGGAGGATCCCCTAGAGAAGGGAAAGGCTACCCACTCCGGTATTCTGGCCTGGAGAATTCCATGGACTGTATGGTCCATGGGGTTGCAAAGAGTCGGACATGACTGAGCGACTTTCACTGTTTTGCTTAAGGTTTACTGAGCTTCTTGAATCTATGGGTGTATGTATTTCATCAGTTTTGGGGTAGTCTTATCCATTTTTTGTTCAAATATGTTTTCAGTCCCAATTTCTCTCTCTTCTACTGGAACTCCAATAACACACCATTTGACATTGTCCCAAGTGTCCTTCACAAGATGCTTTACTTCTCCCCAACCCTCACCCTTTGTGCTTCACTTTAGAGAATTTCTACTATCCTCTCTTCAGATTCACTTTTCGTCTACGTGTCCAGTCCTTATTACGTCCACCCGGTGAATGCTTCAGTTCTGATACTGTGTTTTTTCATATCAAGAATGTCCAATTGGTTCCTTTTAAAGGTTCTATTTCTCTCTTGATATTATTCACCCTTTACCCATTTTGTCTCTCTTCTTTAACATATTTATTGTTGTCATTTAAAAGTTTTTGTCTCTTAGCGCCAACATCACTGCTGTCAGTGCATCCACTAATATTGATCAAAAAACAGTCAATTGCTTATGGGTTATATCCTCCTGTTCGTTTACAAATCTCACAATTTTTTGTCGTATGGCAGACATTATGTTTTAAAGAATCCTAGGAAACAGGAATAAATAGTAAGTTCCCCAAGAAGAGCAAGCTTTCTGTCTGGTGGCTGAAATGAGGTACAGATCACTTCAATCCATTAAGGAGCTGAAGTGGGTCTGGGCTGAGCTGTAATTTTAATCAGTTTAAGGTTACCACTGGTTCCAAATGCTTTGAGGAGGAGATTTGCCCTGTGTGTATTACAGGTCCCTCTCTCAAGAGGGCTTTAGGATAAACACCACGGGATTACAGGAATTGCTGTCTACTTTAGAGCCTTTATGAGCAAAATCCTAAGGGAGAGAGTTGTCAGACGTGGAGAACCAGCTCTGCAATTCAGGCTTTGACAGATTCCGACCTCCATAGTGTCTCCTCTCCCCCTAAAGCCCCTCTGCTTGGGCAGGTGTCATCGTCTGCCCAGCAGTGCAAAGACTCAGGAAGAGACACACACAAAGGAAAGAAGTGACTTCTGGGCTTTGCTCACTACGAAGATCTCTTCCCTCCTGCAACTGAGTTCCTTTAGACTTCTTTGTGTCCAGAACTCTCCTCAATAGCTCTTAAAACATATGATTTTACATGCATCCTCTCTTCTGTCCTTGCAACAGTGAGAAAGATAATCAGCCATAACCTAGTCTCTGTTCTAATTGGAAGCGGCACTCCCACAGAACACTGTAAAACCCATCAGGTATTTTTTAAACGTTGCATTTGCTAATGAACCGCTTGTTGTGTCCAGTCACAGGTTCAGTTGTTTTTAGTGTAATCCACAGAGCATTTATAAGACAAACTTCTTGCTAAGAAATACTTACTCTGTGGCCTTTACTATTTCTAATTTTATAAACAATTTCACACAGAACAATTTACTGTCACACACATTCCATCATTTGATCCTTACCTAAACCCCATGAAGTAGTCAAACAAGTATTACATGTCTCATCATATAACAGGGAAAAGGATATGGCAAGTGAAGGGAAGACACACGAATCCCACCACGAATACCACAAAATGCAAATTCTTGCTTCTGACTTTGAGGCCGGCATTTCTGTCCCCAACCATCTGATCCATCTCACTTTCTATCACTCTCCC
This sequence comes from Muntiacus reevesi, assembly GCF_963930625.1. Lineage (NCBI taxonomy): Eukaryota > Metazoa > Chordata > Mammalia > Artiodactyla > Cervidae > Muntiacus > Muntiacus reevesi. The sequence goes on along the minus strand of NC_089252.1, from coordinate 38,014,402 downwards.
CTGGCAAGCACCAGGCCTGCTAATCTCTTCTCAGTTCCTCTAAAACAGCCAAGGTCTTCTTTCCCTTAGGGAAGTTTCTCTTACTGTTTTTTTCTGCCAGGAACATTCTCTGTCTTTCCACGGCAAGATGCTTCTCGTCACTCAGCTACTAATGTAAATGTCACCTCCTCAGGACGATTTAGAGAAAAATCCAGTGGGATTCAGTGGGTTCAGTCCAGTGGGTTTAGGTTTGAATGCAGACTCTGCCACTTCCTAGAGCAAGCTCTCAACCTTGAGCAAGCTACTGAGCCTCTGGGCCTGCATTTCCTAATCTGTAAAATGGAATATGAATCACATACACGCTCTGCATTATTATGAGGATTAGCTGAGTAAATGCATGGCACATAGTAATCCCACGTGTTATTACTATAATGTAACTAACTTATTAGCATCCCTATGGCTAGGTTTATGGTCAGGCTATAAAAGGCACTAAAATGTTACTAGGAATACAATGAAATAAATAAAACTGCACTTATCAGAACTCATCTCTAATTCAACACCATTCCCAAGCCTGGTTTCTCCAACTCCCTTAGGTCAGAGTGACCACCTGACACAATTCTGGCCAAGTCACATAAGAAAAATCTCTTTCCATGGTTTCAGTGTAATCTTTTGTTCTCCTGATTTCACTGCTATTCCTTTCTCTTCCTTCTTCTTCTTTACTGGAAAGTAGACAAGATGACTGGTGCCTCAGCAGCCATCTTGCAACCATGAGAGAAAGGTTATAAAACTGCACTAATCAGCCTTGATATTATTGAATCTCAGAAATAACCCCAGAGGCTGCTTATTCTCTGGACTTCCTACAATGTGAGAAAAAATAAGCCATTTTAAAAAACAACTCTATGTTGTTGTCATTACTATTGCAGTCCAAATGATTCCTAACTGATATAAGTAGAAGGAATACTTTAATGAGTAATTTGGGGTGGGGTGAGATGAGACACCACCTCCACCCCACTCAGGGGAATATTCAAGTAAGATTAGTCAGTCAGTAATGTGCCTCCTAAAGGAAAGTGGGATCTAATATAATGATTTGCCACTTTCAGTTCAGTTCAGTTCAGTCACTCAGTTGTGTTCAACTCTGCGACCCCATGAACTGCAGCACGCCAGGCCTCCCTGTCCATCACCAACTCCCGGAGTCTACCCAAACTCATGTCCATTGAGTTGGTGATGCCATCCAACCATCTCATCCTCTGTCGTCCCCTTCTCCTCTTGCCCTCAATCCTTCCCAGCATCAGGGTCTTTTCCAAGGAGTCAGCTCATCGCATCAGGTGGCCAAAGTACTGGCATTTCAGCTTCAACATCAGTCCTTCCAATGAACACCCAGGACTGATCTCCTTTAGGATGGACTGGTTGGATCTCCTTGAAGTCCAAGGGACTCTCGAGTCTTCTCCAACACCACAGTTCAAAAGCATCAACTCTTCAGTGCTCAGCTTTCTTTATAGTCCAACTCTCAAATCCATACATGGCTACTGGAAAATCCATAGCCTTGACTAGACGGACCTTTGTTGGAAAAGGAATGTTTCTGCTTTTTAAAACGCTGTCTAGGTTGGTCATCGCTTTCCTTCCAAGGAGTAAGCTTCTTCTAATTTCATGGCTGAAATCACCATCTGCAGTGATTTTGGAGCCCAAAAAAATAAAGTCACCCACTGTTTCCACTGTTTTCCCATCTATTTGCCGTGAAGTGATGGGACTGGATGCCATGATCTTAGTTTTCTGAATGTTGAGCTTTCAGCCAACTTTTTCACTCTCCTCTTTCACTTTCATCAGGAGACTCTTTAGTTCTTCTTCACTTTCTGCCATAAGGGTGGTGTCATCTGCATACCTGAAGTTATTGATATTTCTCCCGGCAATCTTGATTCCAGCTTGTGCTTCCTCCAGCCCAGCGTTTCTCATGATGTACTCTGCATATAAGTTAAATAAGCAGGGTGACAATATACAGGCTTGACGTACTCCTTTTCCTATTTGGAACCAGTCTGTTTTCCACTTTAAGGGTAGCCAAGTTATAAGGCTAACCTCACGCCTTGGTCTGGTCTTGATCAGCACACTGCGGTGCACTGTGTGTGCACTCAGTCATGTACGACTCTCTGTGACCCTACAGACTATAGCCCCCCAGCTTCCTCTGTCCATGGCTTCTCCAGGCAAGAATACTGGAGTGAGTAGCCATTCCCTTCTCCAAGGGATCTGCCCAACCCAGGGGTCAAACCCATGTCTCTTGTGTCTTCTGCATTAGGCAGGTAGATTCTTTACCACTAGCAACCCCTGGAAAGCCCCAGTACATGGTGGAGTTAAACTTCAATCTGGCTGAAGATATCCCTGCCTAGATATACAGGGAATATATCTACATTGCTCTCAATTCAAACATAGTCCAAGAGATTTTAGGAAGAATGTATCAAAATCAAGGATCTCCCCTTCTCTCTGTGAAAGAAGAGGACTGAAACCCCCTTCATCACGGTCAATGAGTGATGTTGGTGCTGGCACAGCCTGGCCATCTTGAGAAATCATTTTGGATGCCAACCACGCCGGGGCCTGTGCAGCAGGGTTCCTGCAAGAGAAACCTCTCACTCTCTGGGACAGACGCTGGGCACAGCCAGGGTCACGCAGATGTCTGCCCTCTCAGCTTCCTGGAGAGGCCACCCAGGATGATAAAGACAGAGGACAAATACCTTGTTTTCAGGCCCTGGCTTCTCAATATCCTTGGACTCTAACACACTTATAAACAAGCTCAACTTGGATGCCTTGTAGAAAGCACTTGAAAGGCGATGGTGATAAAAAGAAGCTATGGTTTCAGATTAACAGAAGCGAGAGCACAGAGGAGATGCCCGCTCTTTCTCTGGCCCCCGATTCGGTCGCTCGCTATCAATTCTGGCAGCCTCTCCTTCGCTGCCTGCCAGCCCCGTTTTCTGTTTTGTTCCCACCTTCCTCCGCTCTCTGAGAGGAGTGAGGAGAAAGCTGATGAAGCCTTTCCCTCAGAAGGTAAACAGGTCTGCCTGAACCTCTCTGTTGGCAGAACGAGATACAGAAAAATGTGTTTGTAGATTAGGGGAGGCTTAAAACAGCAAACAAATCTCAGTCACTCAGCATGGAATATTTGAAATGGTTTTGCAAGCTAGAGTTCTTTTTAACCAACTGAGGTGCAGAGCAGCAATTAAATTCTTATGCAGCTATATATCACTTTTGAGCACAGGCACTGGGCTAGAAATGGGAAAAGTGACAATGAGGAAATAACTTCCAATGATTACATACTGCACCCCAGTGTTTATGAAGGAAGGAACTCAAATGGGGCCACAGTGGGGATGAGGGGTGGGAAAGGAGGGATGAACACACGGGATACAAAGGATTTGTAGGCAAGGAAACTATTCCGTATGACACCATGTTGTTGTAGTTGTTGAGATAAGTCGTGTCCGACTCTTGTGACCCCATGGGCTGGAGCCCACGAGACTCCTCTGTCCATGGAATTCTCTAGGCAAGGATACTAGAGTGGGCTGCCATTTCCTTCTCCAGGGGATCTTCCCGACCCAGGGATTGAACCTGTGTCTCCAGCATTGACAGATGGATTCTCTACCAATGACCCACCAGGAAAGCCCATACACTTGTCCAAAGCCAGAGAATGTAAACTATGGACTTTGGGGGATTATGATGGGTCAATATCAGTTTATCAACTGTCACAGATGAGCCACTCTGGTAGAGGTGCTGTTAACGGGGAAGGCTGGGCATGTGGGGGGCGGCAAGAAGCATATGGGAAATCTCTGGTACTTCCCCATAATTTTGCTGTGAAACTAAAACTGCTCTAAAAAGATAACATCATTTTTTAAAGTACTTGGGAATTTCAAAGTAAAGGCAAACTTCAGAAAAAGCAAAAAAGAATCAAATTTTCAAAAAGGTCCACGGGGTTTAGAAAGAAGGAAAACTACTTCTATGAAAAGTTACTGGTTGTTTTGAGCAAAGGATAACAATCACAGATGGGAACTGTCACATCTGCTCAAACAATAATCATCTAAACAAAAGACAGACTGAAATCTCTGCTGTGCAGGCAGAGGATACCACCGCAGGTGAACCTTCTATTTTCTGTTTTAAAACTAATACACGGTTTATGAGTTTGAGGTATATATTGATGTTGAGGTATATACTGATTTTGCTGAGGCTCACTCAATCACACAAGTGACTCCTATCATATTATCTATAAGGATAAGCTAAAATTATGAGTGAATAACTAGTTTGGTGACACCTGATCATCGCTCAGAGGCTCATTTCCTTTTTTTTAATTAAATTAGGAGATGTCCAGGAAAGACTCTGTAAAACAGAATGCAAGCAAAAATCAGCTCTCCCATGTTCTCTAATAGAAATCTATCCTTTATCCATTCAGTGACATGTGCCACAAGTCTGCTTTGTGCTACTCAGATTACTATTTTTCATGTGACCTGGATAAATAATTTTTAAAGGCTGTATTTTTATATCAAAAATAAACTACATACATGCAGACGGTACCACTCTAATGGCAGAAACTGAAGAGGAACCCTTTTGATGAGGGTGAAAGAGAAGAGCAAAAAAGCTATCTTGAAACGCAACATGAAAAAATACTAAGGTCATGACATCTGGTCCCATCACTTCATGGCAAATAGATGTGGAAAAAGTGGAAGCAAGGACAGATTTTATTTTCTTGGGCTCCAAAATCACTGCAGACAGTGACTGCAGTCCTGAAATTAAAAAACACATGCTTCTTGGAAGGAAAGCTATGACAAACCTAGACAGTGTATTAAAAAAACAGAGACATCACTTTGCTGACAAAGGTCCAGCTGAGGCTGAAGCTCCAATACTTTGGCCACCTGATACGAAGAGCCAACTCATTGGAAAAGACCCTGAGGCTGGGAAATTATGTCCCTAGTCAAAGTTTTCATTAAAGAACAAGAGGAGAAAAGGGCAACAGAGAATAAGATGGTTGGAGAGCATCACAGACTCAATGGACATGAATTTGAGCAAACTTTGGAGACAGAAGAAGACAGAGGAGCCCAGCATGTTGTGGTCCATGGGGGTCACAAAGAGTCGGACATGACTTAGCAACTGAACAACAATAATAATAACAAAGCGGCAGAGACCCTGTATCTTTTAGCACCAAACTGCAGAACTGCAGTGTACACTTTATTACATACTTTTGAGGAGGCTGCTGTGGCTGTATTGCTATGTCTGACTTTCAAAGTGATTAACAGATGAGCCCCCCATTCTGCTGTCCTCTGAGGCTCTGCCTTTGTTTTCCAGCCCCTGTGTGCCTCTCTGCGCTGTGATGATCTGCTGGAACACAACCAGCAACTTCTGTCCCCTCCACATCTCTGGTCTCTGTTTACTGTCATTATTACCCAGCCATTGACACTCAGTCATGAAAGGAGAAAATGTTATTCTACTGCCTCTTTGTACTGTTTTTTCAATTTCTTTTGTCTGTTGCCTCTCTCCAGCTCCAAAAATTCAATAATAGCCAGACAGAGGCACACACGGGATCTCTGGGATTATCAGGCAGTCCCTCTGGCTGGTGTGCAACCCAGCCCTTCTCCACGTGGATGGGCCTTAAAGAGCTCTACGGTTCCTCCTGACAAGGCTTTCCCTGAAGTGGAACTGGCCTTCTTCCTCGTGGGGCCCTGGAACCAGCTCCGCTTTAACCTCTTTGGTATAGAATGAAAAGCAGATCATAAATCCAATTTATTACATTCTGATGGGAGTGACTGGCCTTTGGATGAATAATTATTAACATTCTTAGATTTTTCTCCTCTTACAGTATACTTCTCTACACTCAGACTCACATCATGATGGCTTTCATGCCACAAGGTCCATTTGAACAATTACTGTTTTGTGTTCCATTTGTTTTCACTGTCTAACTTTAAGATGACTGTTTCCTAACTTCCCTACAAACGGCTCTGAATTGGAGAGCCATAAGTACGGTTTCCAATGAAACAGAGGGTCCAAGGATTTGAGAGATGAGAGGGAATCTGAGAAATGCCAATGAAACAACACATTTTATAGATAAGGAAAATGAAGCTCAGTGAGGTCAAGCAACTTCTCCAAAATCACACAGCTAATTGCTGAGAACTACAAGGACAGGGAAGCAGGGTGTGCTACAGTCCATGGGGCTGCAGAGAGCCAGACACGACTTCGCGACCAACAACAAGAACTCCACACCTGGGCTCCTGATGCCTCATTCCATGCTCTCTCCCCCACGACCACCAGCCTACTGATTCATTTACACTTTATTCTTTACTCACTCACCAAACAAATTAAACCAAAATAAAGCTTCACACTTTCACACTGGAGATTATCCTCTGTGTCCCCTTAATATATTCCTGAAATAGCACATAATAAAATAAGTGGATTATATTTTTATTATAAAAATGTTGGAAATTATATCCCGAGTCAAAGTTTTCATTAAAAAACACATAGACCTATATGCAAAAGTGTCCCACAAAATAAAGATTAAAAAAAAAAAAAAAACCAAGGCAAGGTTCTCTAAAAGTTCACTAATAATATTGACAAGAATAGCAGACCAAATACACCAAGATGTATATAAAATATAGACAGTTAACACACATTAAAAACATCTGCTATATATAGCCAATAGAAAAGGGATATATTAGCAATATTAAACATAAGTCACATTTAAAATTTTCTATTGGTTGGTATATTAGAATACATTAGACTTTATTGAATAGAGTCAATAATTCATTCTATTTTAAAACTATCCAAGGAAGTAGAAGCTAAGACTCCCATTTAACTCAGATTTCCTCATGGCATGCAAAGACAATTTCCAAGTATCCTAGCCAGGTTGAGCTATAATAAATTCTACAGTCACACTTTTATTGTGATCACCATTAGCAATCATCACCACCATCATCCAGCTGAAGGCATTTTGGATTAGCTCTCTACCTCACTCTGTCCCATTTACTCAAGACACTCTTCATCATCAGATAAATTCCTTGAGCAGATCCAAGAGCCAGCAGTCAGAGCACTTCACACCCTCTAAACGCTGTAAAAACAACTGTCAGGACAAGGGTCCTCAAAAACCTCTCACAGGATGACAGGCACAGACCTGTAACCTGAATGCCCATGTTAACCAAGAGCTTTGGAAAGACAAGAGCTGTTACTGTCCCACTTTCATACTGGCTGGCTTGTGGTGAGCTTCATGTGGTGGGGCTCTCGTAGCCAATACCTCTGAAGCTCCCCCTGCACCGGAGATGAAGGTCCTCAGCAGTTCAGTATCTAATCCCTGACAGCAGACAAGCCAACTACACGCCTGCGATCAGTACTTCATGCCACTGGGGTTGGACAGGGATTTCAACATCCGTCATCTTAGCCAGGTGAAGCTTTTCCTTTCCAAGAGGAGTACACCAGCCAGGAAGCCTTCCCTCCTCGAAGGCTCACTATTCACTCACTTTCTAAGAACATTACCCTCTTTCTTTGCCACTGCCTGGGATTAATTATGATAGTCAATAATCTCCTGAACAGACTCCGTTATGAGCAAATCCACCAAGCTTTCATCCCCTTAAAAAAAATTACAAATGACACAAAGGAATTAGGTCTTGCATTTCACTGTATCTACTTTCATTTCATTAAAAAAGAAGCTGCCATTTAATATTTCGGCTTTTATTTTCTTTGTTGAATGGGCAAGAGAGTTTTCATTTCTGCTTCCAATTTCCATGCAAAAGCTCGTGTGTGTGTGTGTGTGTGTGTGTGTGTGTGTGTGTGTGTGTGTATGTAGTCTCTCAGTTGTGTCTGACTCTCCACAACCCCATGGACTGTACTCATAGCCCACCAGGCTCCTCCGTCCATGAGATTCTCCAGGCAAGAATACTGGAGTGAGTAGTCATTCCCTTCTCCAGAGGATCTTCCTGACCCAGGGATGGAACCCGGTCTCCTGCATTGCAGGTGGATTCTTTACTGTCTGAGCCATCAGGGAAGCCCTGCAAAAGCTCTTACAGTAAAGCAAAAATTACCCAGTTTTTGCTTAATAGGTTATTTGTATTTCAGTAGAGCTATAAAATCAAAGTCTACTAGGGCACCTGCTGGCCCATAAAGCATCTATGTATGGACTCAAAAAAGGCTATCTTCTCAGGGGAATGTGGTTTGCCTAATGCAGAAAGGCTGAACCTCCACCTCAACTGATCCCTCAACTTTCTTATTCAATAAACAACTGATACAACTCTATTTATTGTCTGAAGTCTATTTAATCTCTGAAGTCTATTAAATGACTCACACTTTCCCATTTGTATCCAGTATAGAATTCTTCGAGGAAAATGCCAGTGTCCAGTCAAACTTTTAAACTCATAAATTCAGCAAAAATATTAGCTTTCTTAAGTGTTTGTAAATGGGGACTTACATTGATTCATTGAGGAAAAATGAATTAATTTAATTATGGGAAAGGTTGTATTAGTTATAGTTAATAGGACTTGGAAATGGATTTAAAGCTTCGATACTTTAAGATGTCAATTCTACTCAAGTTGATCTATAGACTTACTGCAATCTCAATCAAAATTAAAGTCAGATTTCTCTGTAGAAATTGACAGGCTTTACAAAGTTCACATGGAAATACAGAAAACCTAAAATAGCCAAAACAATGGGAAAAGGGAAATCAGAACACTTGTCACCTACATTCAAGATTTATAGAACTACAGTGAAAGCAATATATAGTATTATCATCAAATAGGCACACAGACCAATGAAACAGAATAGAGTCCAAAAATAAACCCACAGACATAATGTCAATCTATTTTCAACAAAGGTGCAGAGGGATTCAACAGGGAGAGAATAATCTTTTCAATAAATAGTGCTGGAACAAACAAGAACCATAATCAAAACAAATATAAATAAAAACAGAAACAACTTCTACACTACATACAAAAAATGAAAACAGAAACAACTTCTATGCTATACACAAAAAATTAACTTAAAATGGGTCATAGAGCTAAATGGAAAACCCAAAAGTTTTTAAAACCTTTAGAAACCTTTATGCTTCTAGAAGAAAACATGAGAAAACCTTTGTGACTTGGGTTAGGTGAAGATTTCAAAGAGGTCACAAAAGCATGATTCATAAAATAAAACTGGAGTTAAAATTTGCTCTTCAACTATACCACCAAAAAAATAAAATAAAATAAAAAGATTCATACGACAAGAAAATATTTGCAAATCACATGTCTGATAAGGTACTTGTATCAAGAATATTTAACGATTTTCAAAATTCATTAATAATAATAAACAACTGAATTTTTTAACTGAGGTAAAGATTTGAACACTTTACCAAAAAAGGAAATTTTACACAATGTTAAGAGAAAAATGAGATTTTCTTTTCTCCCCCCTCCCACCAGGCTGCCACATCACAATGGGCAGAGTTCCATATGCTATACAATAGGTCCTTGTTGGTGGTCCGTTTTAAATATAGTAGTGTGTACATGACCCATCCCAAACTCCCTAACTATCCTTTCCCCCTGGCAACCATAAGTCCATTCTCTAAGTCTGAAAGTCTCTTTCTGTTTTGTAAGTAAGTTCATTTGTATCACTTCTTTTTCCACATATAAGGGATGTCATAGGATATTTCTCCGTCTCTGTCTGACTTACTTCATCCAGCCTGACACTCTCTAGGTCCATCTATGTTGCTGCAAATGGAAAATGAGATGTTTTACAGACTGACTAACATAATTCCATCTCTGATAGTGTCTGATATTGTCCCTGATCTTACCAGATGAAAATTATCTGCCAACATATGCCACTTACTTTCTTGTGTTACACTGACTTGAAGATAGGACTCACTTCAGCTATTAGATTTTAAACTTGAAATCAAAAATTATATCAGATTTATCTTGACATCCCTCAGTCTTTCACCTATCACAGGTCCCCGAATGATGCCTGCTTCACTGACGTAAATAGTGAGTTAAGGTGAGTGAATGGTGGGTATGCATGGAAATCCTTTTGTAAGTGAATGTTTTATTGAAGACATTGCAGAAAATTATAAGTGTCATTTTATAATTTATTTTATGTGTTCTAGAAAATTTTGAATTTCATTAAGGAAAGTAAGTACCTGTCTTCTTCCTTCCAAATTTAAAGCTTTTCCATTGAACTCAAGTTTGCATTAAAAAAAAAAAAATGTTTTTTAAAAACCATTATCTGTAGTTAATCACTGTTTTCTAATTTCCTTTCTCTTGCAGACCTCCAAGTTGTAGAACTCGGTTCCAGGCAGTGCCGGCTCCTGAGAGATAACAAAGCTATGCTATTATGGAAGTGAAGAGGAAACAGAAGGCTTGGGAGAGGGAGGGGAAGAAAGACCACATGAACTTCATGGAAATCCAGAGTCCCTGCATGGCATGTATCGTCCCAGAGACCAGTGCCAGGAGGGTTCTGGCCTCAGCTGACATCCTGAAGAAAGGCAGACGCCTGGGCCACAAGAACCTCTGGAGGGCAGGCATCTGTGTCGACGACCATCTTTTCTCTCCCAGTCTCAGAGCAACAGAGAACAAACTCCAAAAGCATCAGAGTGATCTGGGTTTTTCCACGTCTAAAGTGTTGCTTCAGGTGGGCCACAGTGATGCCAAAGAAAAAATAAAGGCTGTCTTCCACAAAGCAGGATGGATTTTGAAAGTGGATATAGGTGACTTCGGAATGCCAGGCTTTCTTGATGCCGGAACATTAACAAGCAGACAGGGACCAACTGACCCCTAGAGTCTGTTAACCTCCAATGAATATTAACCGGACACAGACATACAGATGCTACCCCACTCTGGTAAACTCTGAAGTCTGCCTCAATAAACCTTATTTTATTACCATTATGTTTCCAGAGCTCCGCACCAAACAGACACCCTGGTTCATTTCTCATTTTCCATTTGTTATTTGTTAAACTTGTAATTTTGAATGAAGCATGAAATCACAGAAATGTGTGTGTATATGTGCATACGTGAAAAGGAGAAGCACAAACTGGCAATTTTAGACTAACTTTGCTAGGGCTTTGCTTCCTTAAATCACTGAAAATCTGATAGGACTTCATTAAATAGATTAACTTGCCCATCCCATTTGTTAAGACCTACAGGATATTGTGATGAGGTGTTTTGGAAAGTGACAACAAAGTTGAAATAAGTAGAATTCAGAGGGGGAAAAAGAAACAGATTAATTATTTAAAAAGTGCAGTGAACTGACTGCTACTGAATTTCCTAGCCTGTGTGACCACCTAACTTTTCTGAAGAAAATGACTAACATGTTGTTATGAGGAAATGTTGTACTCAAATAAGTGGCTATTGATTTAGAATGAGGATACTGTGAGCATCTTTGAAGGAAAGAGCAGGAAGCTTTTAGAAAAGGAGAGATTCACACATAAAAAAGAAAAAAATAATGCTATTTGCACCAACATGGATGGACCTAGAGATTATCATACTAAGTAAAGAAAGTCAGAGAATTATAAAAGTCATGACATCACTTATAATTGGAATTTAAAATATGACACAGAAACAGACTCACAGACATAGAAACCAAATCTATGGTTACCAAAGCGGAAAGCGGGGGAGGGATAAGCTGGGAGACTACATTTAGCAGATATACATTACTATATACAAAATAGATAAATAATAAGGTCCTACTGTATAGCACAGGGAACTATATTCAATATCCTGTGATAAACCATAATGAAAGAGACTATGAAAATGAATATATGTATGTATAATTGAATCATTTTGCTATAACAAAAAACACATTGTAATCAGCTATATTTCAATTAAAAAAAAAAGAAAAAAGTAAAGGAGAGACAGATCTCTAAGGGAGGGCCCAAGGAGACTGAGCAAAACTGCCAATAAGGCAGGAAGGTGGGATTCAGTTCAGTTCAGTTGCTCAGTCGTGTCCGACTCTTTGCGACCCCATGAATCGCAGCACGCCAGGCCTCCCTGTCCATCATCAGCTCCCGAAGTTTACTCAAACTCACGTCCATTGAGTCGGTGATGCCGTCCAACAATCTCATCCTCTGTCGTCCCCTTCTCCTCCCGCCTTCAGTCTTTCCCAGCATCAGAGTCTTTTCCAATGAGTCAGCTTTTCACATCAGGTGGCCAAAGTATTGGAGTTTCAGCTTCAGCATCAGTCCTTCCAATGAATATTCAAGACTCATTTCCTTTAGGACTGACTGGTTGGATCTGCTTGCAGTCCAAGGGACTCTCAAGAGTCTTCTTCAACACCACAGTTCAAAAGCATCAATTCTTCACCGCTCAGCTTTCTTTATAGACCACCTCTCACATCCATGCATGACTACGGGAAAAACCATAGCTTTGACTAGACAGACCTTCGTTGGCAAAGTAATGTCTATGTTTTTTAATGTGTTGTCTAGGTTGGTCATAACTTTCCTTCCAAGGTGCAAGTGTCTTTTAATTTCATGGCTGCAGTCACCACCTGCAGTGACTTTGGAGAACCCCCCAAAAATAAAGTCTGTCACTGTTTCCACTGTTTCCCCATTTATTTGCCATGAGGTGATGGAACCAGATGCCATGATCTTAGTTTTCTGAATGTTGAGTTTTAAGCCAAGTTTTTCACTCTCCTCTTTCACTTTCATCAAGAGGCTCTTTAGTTCTTCTTCACTTTCTGCCATAACGGTGGTATCATTTGCATATCTGAGGTTATTGATATTTCTCCCAGCAATCTTGAGCTTGAGGCAGGGTTCAAGCTCAGCAGAATTCTGTTTTTCTCCATCAGGAACAGAGGGAGGGAAGGAGAAGAGCTGTAATGGAGAAAGGCAATCCCACACAGTCCGAATATTCTCTGAACAAATGCATGCGTATGTGTGCATCTTTATATGTACGTAGATACACGCGCGTGTGTGTGCGCACGTGCACATATTCAGACTGCTTCCATTTAATGAGAACTTCTTTCCAGTGAGTTCCGGCCAGTAGATCCTGGCTGGCTACCACCAGGGCATGGGTACATGCACTTCAGACTCAAGAAATACTGGGAATCTCACTCTTGCATGTTCTATACATTTTGTTAAGCACTTCTATCCATCCGTTTACCTGACTGTCCCCAAACACAGGCCTTAACTGTGACAGTCCGTCTTGTGCCACGAGCTATAGTGTGAATCCAGTCTTCTAATGTCACACGTGAAATGTAACTTACTTGGCTATGGTTTAAGACTTCCCCTGGGAAGCCCCACACTGTGGCCTGTATACCACAAGTGCTTTGGGAGGCCCAGTCTCTAAGTATCGGGTCACCCTTCATGTAGATGGGAACCAGGCCCCCAGATGCTCCCTCTCGCCTTAAGGCTCGGGCTACACCCAGGTCTTCCAGTAAGAAGGAGGCTCATTAAACCACACGTGGACAAAGACAGCTCTACTACACCCAGCCTCTCCCACTGTCAAGTACAGCCCGCAGTTGCATCCACGCGGCAGTGACAGAGGTGCTGCTACTGACCACCAAGCTGAAAGCATTCACAACTGACTTCTTACAGGAAGTGTGCCGCTGACCCCTGGCCCACAGCAAAATCACACATGCTGGGAGCAGGCTGCAGCTGTGTGCCACCTTAGACAGCCAAGACACACCTCTCCCTCCCCCAGCTTTGGAGAGCAGACCGCTTCCTGGGGAACCGAGGCTGTGGGCACACCACTCCCCCAACATCTCCCCAGGGGCACGGGCTGTGTGCTCCGGCACACTGGGATGCTCTAATGCCTGCCTCTCCTCGCTGGACCCCAGGAAGAACGGGAGGCCCTGCTAAAACTCGCCTGTGTTTTTTTCATACTCTGAGATGGAATCTTGTTCCACCCATCTAGAGAGAAAAGTGCTCCAAGTTCCAGCCTTGGATTTAGAAAACTAGTTTTTAATAACCCAAATGTGCAGGAAAATACTCCAATGGCAATCTGGGAAAATAAAATATCAATGCTTCAGTTGATTTCTCCAGAAAGCCTGTTTAAACCTGTTTAATCTTCCTTGATATATCCAGGAAAAGCCATAATTGAAAAATTCAGTCACGTGACGTTAGAATTCAGAGGTTTGAATTCGTCTGTTGAATGAGCAAAAAGCAAGGTCTGGAAAGAAAGAAAGACTTTAGCCCTTAAAGTGAACCTAAAGAATGTACAAGAAAACTGAAAACTGTGAATTTTCAGTATCACAAGTTAAGGAAGACAATGACTCTAAAACAAAAGCGGAGGATCAAGCTTTTCCTGGCAGGGCTGGTTAGTTCCAAGACCTCTCCACAATTCACAGAACTGCTGCCTCATTTTCCTGCTACAGCTGAAGGCCGGTGAGTCAGTTTTTAAGACTGACATTTTTTTCTCGTGTTTGAAGACAGGCAGAAACATCAAGCAAAACTCCCTGCAATTTACTTACCACACTACAAAACAAAAAAGATGTGTTCTAACAAAACTTGCTGGTCTATTATGACACTTACTTTGTGGGGAGGGTCCAAGGGATTGGCAGAGAAGTAGTGATGATGGGCAGTGAGATAAACTAAAGAAAATATAGACCCAACCTGGCAGTTATCTGAACACAGTCCATCTTCTGTGCATCTGTTTTGCAACATCTTAAGCTCAGGACTGCAACCCACTGCACATTCTCTTAAAGGGAAACATTGTTGAAGGGGAAAAACACCTTAACAGTGTTTTGCTTTTCAATATTTTTATTTTTCTTAACTGTAAATGAATACAGAATTCATATATTTCATTTCATCATTGAAATCTACAATGGATAACCCTGCTCTCCCCTTTCATACCCAGTGCAGGAATGATTTAATCAAAACTTGAATCCAGGATAAACTCATAGTTGATGGGTGAGTTCAGGTGTCAAGTTTTCTTTTTTTAATTGGAGGATAATTGCGTTACAATGTTGTGTTGGTTTCTGTTGTACAACAATGTGAATCAGCTATGCATATACATATACCCACTCCCTCCTGAGTCTGCCTCCCACGCTGGGCATCCATCCCATCCCTCTCGGTCATCGCAGACCATCCCGTTGAGCTCCCCGTGCTATGCAGTCGCTTCTCAATAACTATCTACTTTACACATGGTCGTGTCTATATATCACTGCTATTCTCCCAATTCACCCCACCCTCTCCTGTCCCCACTGCGTCCACAAATCTGTTCTCAATGTCTGTCTCTCTACTGCTGCTCTACAAATAGGTTCACTGGTAACATTTGCCCAGATTCCACATCAAAACTACAGTGAGGTATCATCCCACACAGTCAGAATAGCCATCAACCAAAAATCTACAAACAATAAATGCTGGAGAGGGTTGTGGAGAAAAGGGAATCCTCCTATACTGTTGGTGGGAATGCAAATTGATACAGCCACTACAGAGAACAGTAGGGAGGTTCCTTAAAAAAATGAAACATGTTAACTACACCATACGACCCAGCAAACCCACTACTGGGCATATATCTTGAGAAAACCACAACTCAAACAGACACATGTACCCTAAAGTTCATCCATTTATATTGTGAATTATATTTTCTGAGCCATTCTGGATTACTCTTAACCTTCATGGATCTCCCTGAACAAACTGGAAGCCAACTTACAACCTCTACCGATGAAAGCAAACTGAGGATAACTTACTGTCTTTTCAGTATCACTGCGCAGAAACACATGCAGTGTTTCACAATTCACAGCGCCGCTTCAAGTGCAGTTGAGATGAGTGAAAATGGAGAGAATGAAAAGACACTGAAATGGTTCCCTAAAAATTGACTGCAATTCTTTATTCTCCTGCCACTCAGAACATAACCACCGGGGCCCTAAGTCTAATTCTTCCACACTGTTTCTATCCACCCTAAACTTGCCTGTTCCCCTTGGGCATGAAAAGATAGAAGAGGAAAAACTAAACATGAAATAGAGTTAAATGCAAGAGGACCTATGGTCTGAATGGTTAAAATAACACTTCAAAGAAATACTAGAGGAGTGAGTTTCTTCAAGTGCCCTTATTTTGAGCATAAGAAATCCTTATTATTCCCAAATGCGAAAGTCTTCTATAGTCAGCCATAGTCCCGTACCAACTATGGACCTTACACTTTACAGTATTTTAGAGTTTCACATTTTTCATGTCTCATATGTATTCTAATCATGATGAAATGGAACCTGCCAATGTTAAGTGACTTGCCCAAGGTCACAGAGCAAAGGAGAAGAGTCTCCTGGGAAGAAACAACGAAAGCTTTGGCACCCAAATGATCACTATAAAGGCCACACAGATCACCCAGAATAACTGAGGGGTTTCTTTCAGGATCCTCATTATGTTCTGCTTAATGTTTAAAATACAAATCTGAACCAAGTGATTATAAGCATTGGTCTGGAAGCAGCTTTAAGGAACAGATTTAGTTTGTATGCGGGCTGGATACTGCTCTATCAGTCTCTGCTAAGGGGAACTGCAGTACCTGTACGTCTAGTGAATTAACTGAAGAACTTAGACTTCCATGAGGAAAGAAGGAATTGGGGAAATTTACGTAGAAAGGGCAGGGAAAAACTCTATAATCATTTAAGGAAGGAAGAACTAAGAATTCTGTGGAGGTCACGCATCACGTTAATTCCCCTCCATCTCTTGCTTAGTCCGAACTCTTAAAGCTAAAGAATTCTAAGAACAAAGGAGGGGCGTGAGGGGCGTGTGACACCAGGAACCCATGCTTCTCGCTTGGACTCTGTCACTCCGCAGGGAGTGCCCTGGAATGCTGTGGGAGAGGTTTATATTGTCAAAACAACTAAGGGCCTTCTGGTATTTAATCGGCAGGGTCAGGAATGCTAGGAGTCTTACGATCCAGTGGACAGTCCTGCACCAAGAAAGAACTATCCTGCGTCACATGTGACTTTCAAATGCCCTGCTGGACAGTGATCGCAGGTGAGACACCCGTTTGTAATCACTGCAACCTGATTCAGTGATTCAGAGCCTGATTCAGTTTTAGACTTAATACAAATACTTAATACAAAGTATTTTGCATACAAAGAATTTCCCAGGAACACAACTATAATATAAGTGGAGGGAAAACTGTACTTTGTTTTGTTCGAATATTCACCGTCCTGGAAATTCAAGTCCTATGCAGCAAGGCAGCAGGAAGTCCAGGCAGCCTGATTTCCATGTGCAGGGTCCCCATCCATGCTGACTCTGCCCATCAGAGCAGCCATCCAACTTCTTCCTAGTGCCATCTGCTTGAGTCATGTCCCAACATTTATGCATTGAAATACTTGTTATATAAAATATACTTTCCTTTTATTTTTTTTATCTCACAGTTGGAGCATCATGTTGATGTTTAACATTATGTGCACAAGTTCCCTGGTGGCTCAGATGGTAAAGAATCTGCCTGTTGGAGAAGGAAATGGCAACCCACTCCAATGTTCTTGCCTGGAGAATCCCAGGGATGGCGTCGCACAGTCGGACACAACTGAAGTGACTTAGCAGTAGCAGTAGCAGTAGCAGACAGCATATTAAAAAGCAGAGACATTACTTTGCCAACAAAGGTCTGTCTTGTCAAAGCTATGGTTTTTCCAGTAGTCATGTATGGATGTGAGAGTTGGACTATAAAGAAAGCTGAGTGCCAAAGAATTGATGCTTTTGAACTGTGGTGTTGGAGAAGACTCTTGAGAGTCCCTTGGACTGCAGGGAGATCCAGCCAGTCCATCCCAAAGGAAATGAGTCCTGAATATTCATTGGAAGGACTGATGCTGAAGCTGAAACTGCAATACTTTGGCCACCTGATTCAAAGAACTGACTCATTTGAAAAGACCCTGATGCTGGGAAAGACTGAAGGTGGGAGGAGAAGGGGATGACAGAGGATGAGATGGTTGGATGGCATCCCTGACTCAATGGAGATGAGTTTGAGTAAACTCTGGGAGTTGGTGATGGACAGGGAGGCCTGGCGTGCTGCAGTCCATGGGGTCGCAAAGAGTTGGACGTGACTGAGTGACTGAAATGAACTGAGGTAGGTTTATTTATTATTTTTGCTGATTGCTGGTCAGTTGTGCATCATTATTTAATAAATCTCTTAATTTTTCTTGTCAAAAAAAAAAAAAAAAGAATCTGCCTGCAATACGAGAGACCAGGGTGCAATCCCTGGGTTGGGAAGATGCGCCTGTAGAAGGGAATGGCTACCCACTCCAGTATTCTTGCCTGGAGAAGTCCATGGACTGAGGAGTCTGGCGGGTGACAGAGTCCATGGAGTTGCAAAGAGTCAGACACGACTGAGTGACTAACGCTTGGTACTGCTTACACAAGCAGGGGATATTATCCGTGAATTTCATCATGGGATGATAAATGGAACAAATTTGTCTGATAAGGTTGAAAGCCAGGGTTGTAGCCATTGTTTCTTCTCTGGAAAATCTATCATTCCTGGCTTCTTGGACAAGCTATCTCCTGACCCTCCTGAGCCCCTTTCTTACCCTATTTTACTGACTTCTTTATACCCAACTCTAAGCTGCAGTGCTCCCGAGTTTCATCTGCACCCCCGCCCCTTTTTAGCTGACTTATGTCCCCTGCTTACTTTGACAGCTTTGACTCACACTTATTTGCCAAATGGCTATATGTCTAAAATTTAGAGCACATGTTTTTGCACTTTTTCTAAAATACAGAAAGCAGCATTAAAGATTTAATGTTAAGTGTTGCTTAACTCATTAATTTTACTTAAGTTATATAGCTTATAAAAATGGTTAATTTATACAACTTTATGCACAAAATTGCTAAATAAAAGGTTATTTAAGAAAATTTGGAAGTAACCAGTTAAGGAAATGGTTTGGTATTTTTATTGTGCAACCATCCAAAAGTGATTTTGCAGCCATTAAAGTTATGCTAATGGAATGTCTTTATTATAATAAGACTGCTTCTCATAGCGTTAAATGAAAAATCAGGATCTAAAATTATCTTAACCATATAAATTATGCAGGGAAAAATGACTGGAATGAATCCACTAATGGTGGTTATCTCTGAGCAAAGGAGTATAGATGATTTGTATTTTCTCCTTCATTTTTTTTTTTCATTATCTTCATGATTTTCCACCATGCTCGTGTTTTTCCTAAAAGGAATTACTTTAAATCCTTTTCAAGTCTTGTCAACAGCATCTGGACCATCATCCCATTATATTTGACAGCCTTCCTTCCTAGGTATTTTCCCCTCCGTCCATCTTCCATGCTGCATTGAGATGAAGGTTTTCAAAGCATAGATTTGTCCCTTGCCACTATTCCCCTAGCAGGGTAAAGGTCGAGAAACAAATGCATAGGCATGTCATGAAAAGATCAGAAAACTGCTCTCCCAAGTCTGTTTTTTCAGCCTCGTCCCCTGCAATTTCGCACCAACAAACAGAAACCTGCCACTTTTGCTTGAACACACCGTGGACTGTGGCATTTTCTGCAAGGCTGTTTTTCTCTGACAAGAATGTCCTTTTTCTCTTTTGCTGCCAGGTCAAATAGCACATTTATCCTTTAAGACTCTATTGAAATGCCATTACAGCCTGGAGCTTTTGCCCACAGAGTTAGCAGCCACTCAAACTCTCTTCCCAAATATCGTTGTGGATGCTCTGTGTTAGCACTTATCTCTTGCTATAAGACAGAAATGACTGCAAGAGTTCCTCTTCCTGGGAAAACACTGTGTTTTAGTCACCTTTGAGTTCTGAGCCCTGATGCTGAGTTTGCGTGCAGGAAGTACTTGACGAGTGACCAAATTAATATAAGTCGCCAAAAGCTGCAGGAAGAAAATCTTCAAGCACCTCACACACCCAGCTGACTTGCAGGAGCTGAAGCCAAGTTTCTGACAAGACAAAAGGTAGAAGGAATCAGAATGTGCCAAAAGAAGAATACTAAGTCAAGTTAGTTAGGAGGAAATGGCAGCTGGATCAATCAAAGATTGATATAACTGATAGAAAGTGTTAGAAAAGATGAACTAATCTTTTACATTAAAATAATACTTTGTGCCTATGTATTTACAATAGATGAGTCTTTGAGAGTTGTGCTTAACACTTTGGTTAAATCTGTGTCTCTGAGTAGTAAAGCAAAGCACTTACGGGAACCACTAGGGAAGCCAAGACACCAAATTAATAATCACGGTACCATCACTTTGCACATCCAGCTTTTACAATCTTAAAGCCCGGACCACATTCCAGATCAACTGAAGTGTAATCAAAGGGGTGCGGCCCAGATGTCAGTATCAACATTTTTTAAAAGTTCCCACTGTTGAGAATCACTTGTGTACATGAAAACATCTTTCGTCAGCTACAGATCAAGACTCACAGAAGGAAGTGAATACCTTCATAATTATTTTCACTGTTAACCTCATTCCTATAAAGTGACATGCGTGCGTGCTAAGTTGCTTCAGTTATGTCCGCCTCTGTGCAACACTGGACTGTAGCCCACCAGGCTCCTCTATCCATGAGATTCTCCAGGCAAGAAATGGAGTGAGTTGCCATTTCCTTCTCCAGGGGATCTTCCCAACCCAGGATCAAACTCGGGTCTCATATCTCCTGCATTGGCAGGCAGGTTCTTTACCACGAGGGCTACCCGGGAAGCCTGCGAATGGTAATTCTGTTTTCAGTTTTTTTAAGGAACCTCCATACAGTTCTCCAGAGTGGCTGCATCAATTTACATTCCCACCAACAGTGTAGGAGGGCTTCCTTTTCTCCATAGCCTCTCTAGCGTTTACTGTTTGTAGATTTTTGGATGATGGTCACTCTGGTGTGAGGTAATATACCTCATTGTAGTTTTGATTTGCATTTCTCTAAAAATTAGTGATGCTGAGCATCTTTTCATGTGTTTGTTGGTCATCTGTGTGACTTCGTTGAAGAAATGTCTATTTAGGTCTTCTGTCCAGTTTTTAATTGGATTTCTTTTTTTTAATTAAGCTTCATGAGCTGTTGATATATTTTGGTATATATTCCTTGTCAGGTGCTTCGTTTGCAAATATTTTCTCCCATTTTGAAGACTGTCTTTTCTTCAGTCTTTGGTTTCCTTTGCTATGCAAAAGCTTTCAAGTTTAGGTCCCATTTGTTTATGTTTGTTTTCATTTTCATTACTCTAAGAAATGGGTGAAAAAAGATCTTGCTGAAATTTGTACCATATGACCCAGCAATTGCATTCCTGGGAGTATACCTGGAGAAAACCATAATACAAAAACATACACGCATCCCAATGTTCACTACAGCACTGTTTACAAAGTCAGGACATGGAAGCAACCTAAATGTCCATCAAAAGAAGAAATGGTAAAAAAAGATGTGGTACTTATATACAATGAAATATTACTGAACCACAAAAGGGAACAAAATTATGCCATCTGCAGAGACACAGATGGAAACAGAGACTGTCCTACAGAGCGAAGTAAGCCAGAAACAGAAAACAAACACCATATAATGTTGCTTATATATGCGGAATCCAGAAAAATGATACAGATGAACTTGCTAACAAGTAATGAGTATGTGTTGAGTGACACACCTGGTCCTCTTAAAAGAGAGGATGAATGAATGAATGGTTAAATCAATATTCATAGTCCAAAGTCGATACTTCTTATTTTGAAAAATCATAATGGTATAAAAATCGCCCCCTCCCCATTCTGCTTGGAAAATTTGGCATCTGTGTTATTTTATTTACATGAATTATGCAGTCTTGAGTGGGAGAGCTGCTTACAGGTGACAGAGGATGAGGGCCTCATTAGGAACTCCAGTGAGAACCATATGAAAGGGAGATTTAGATTCTTTAACAAGCACTGAAATTAATTCCAAAAACAGCTTAGGAGGTAATCAGTTGGTTTTTCCTTCGTGAATTTCCTTTCAGAAAAAAATCGTCTCCTTCATGTCCTTAGGGATCTGGCTGGCTGTGGGCATTTGCTGCTCAGCAGCCACCTCAGTACAAACAAGACTGACTTGGCAGACTGCTTGGCTGGTCCTGGGAGAGACGCTGCTATTTGTCAAAAGTGACATTAGGATGAAGTCTGAGGACAGGGAATTACAACTGGATATCTGTCTTCAGGACTTTCAAATGTGACTAAAATTGGAAAACACAAGGCTTTTCATAGAACTGTATAGGCAGACTTCCTCACATTCAGCAGTTTTGATACTCTGGCCTTTTTACCACCACATTTTGTTCCCGTCTCTGCTACAAACATGTACCTCTTACTGTCTACACACTGATTGTGAACAAGTCTTCATTCCGTCACTAAATCCAGTTCAGAGCAAGGAGATGTCATCTTATTCTTTGTATTCTTAACACCTAGACAGGACCTAAGGTTGACAATGTGTCCAATGGTGACGGGGGTTTAGTCGCTAAGTTGTGTCTGACTCTTTGCGACCCCATGGGCTGCAGTCCACCAGGCTCCTCTGCCCATGGAATTTCCCACTGACATTCTATGGGCTGAGAGTGGACCAAAGAATACTGGGTGGGTAGCCATTTCCTTCTCCAGGGGATCTTCCTGACTCAGGGATTGAACCTGCCTCTCCTGCATTGCAAGCGGATTCTTTACCAACTGAGCATTAGGGAAGCCCTATGTGTGCAATACCCATAAACAAGTAAGAAGAGGATAAGAGGGATGTGAGCTTTGCTCAGGATGAGGAGGTTGGAAGCAGGACAAGAGGAGCCAGGAGAGCTGTAGACTGTCCCTCTAATGAAATGAAGGAGACCACATTCAGAGTAACAAGCCTCAACCCAACCGGGGTCCTGGCCACTTACTTCCCGAGAAGAAACTTACCTTTAGAGCAAGGCTTCCCAGTTTCTAAGGTGCACATAAACCACCTGGGAATCTTGCTAGAATGAAGCTTCTGATTGAGGAAGTCTGAGTCAGAATCCTAGAGCCTGGTCTTCTAACAAGCTCCCAGGGGATTACAGATGCGCTGGTCCACAGTTCAGACACACCTCAAGCAGCAAGGCTGCCTCAGGACCTGTGCTCTGAATGTCTGTAACTCATGAATTCAACTGGGGTCGTGGCAAGAAGTAGAAAAAGCAAATTCAAACAGGTTAACTGAGCAGCCCTAATGTGAGCAGCATTCAAGGACGCCAACAAGAGAAGATTAAGGACCTTAGGACTTGGAACCAAGAGGATGCGCCAACACAAGCCCCAGACCAAAAGCGGCAAAGGGAGGGAGAGGCAGTTTACTAGGACCGAAGAACTTCGAGGCTGGAACAGGAACAATAGCCCAGGGTCATGAAAAACGATATGTTCCTGGGTATCTTGAAAGGAGGAGCTAAAGCATCTCCCAGGGACAAGGACAGAGAATGGAGATCCCAGCCTCACTCCCTTCCCATCCTCTGATCCCCTCCCTTGCCTCCCACTGGTTGGACGCAACTGAAGGACCAGGGGACCAGGGGATGAGCCTCTAGAGCCACCCAGAGCGAAGAACAGAGGACGGAGTGACCAGCACAGGGAGCCAGCGAACACCAGGAACTTCAACCACCTAGCAAGTCACTATTTCCTGTGGTTCAAAGTAAACACTCTTAAAACAGGAGTCCGGACCTGTCTAAGGGGGCTACATGAGAAAAACTGCGAGAGTCTGTGCTGATTCTGTAGGCAATCTTTAAGAGGAGAAGATTCTCAAGGGGCTTGGAAAACAGGGGCAGCTTTAAAGATAAAAGAAAAACAAGCTGACTGCCTGAGGCAAGGGCAGAAATGAAGTCCTGGGAAGCCATTACAAGACCAGCCCAGGGAGTTAGGAACAGAGGGGCCCCAGGATCCCTCAGAGAAACAGGACCAGCAGGTTGGGGCTGGGGGCAGGCAAGCAGACCAGCCTTCACTCTAGTCTTAAGAGAAACTTTGTCTAAAACCCTCCAACCCCTTTTTAAAAGTTAGATGCAATATCACTGGTGGAATTTCAAGATATGGGGAAGAAAGCAGGCCTGAGGAAAATAAGAAACAATAAGCATCGTAAATGCTAGCTCCTAAAAAAATCCAACCAGAAGTTTGTTAGAGACATATGATAAAAATTATATATGTGTGTGTGTATACATCTATACTCACACACAGAGAATATACACATGGTTCCTCATGAGAGCTCTAATCAAGGCTCTCAGGAAAACACTAAAAAATGGGAAAAGCTACATCCTCATTAAATGGATTTTCAACATGCGAAAAACCAGCATCTTTCACACTAAAAGACAGTGTCACCTCCCAACCCTGGGGGATATGATACAGTCCTGGTCAGTGCTAAGCACAGCAGTCCTTCTCGAGTGTGGAGGGCAGTCAGAGATGGCTGGGCTCCCAAGGAAGTGAGAATCCAGTCTGGACCTCGACTGATGAGTCAGATCTGGTTGCCCTTTGCCAGGATGTTATGATATATCGTTGACGAAAGCGTCCCCTCTTCGCCACCTCCACCTCCTTCCCTAAGTCCATATTCCAAGAGATATGAGGTGGCTAGTTTACCACTTGCCCCAGGGGGAACTGTCAGAAGGGGGAAAAAAAAAAAGAAAACCAGTAAATAAAGATTCCAAATTCTTGGCTTTAGTTCAAATGAGAGACAGAAATAGTTTTGAAAAGAAATATGAACTGGCAGAACGAGTTTTGTTTGTTTGTTTTACCACCCCACTGCAAACTGGGGGAAAGGGAAGACTTAAGAAAAAAGCACTATATGCAGTTAGAGGCTGCGCGACGCGTCCAATCCCCAGAATAAAGCCCCCACGCACCAGATGAGAGTCGGGATCACAGGCTCCCTACAAGTCTGGGAGGCTCTTGGAGGATGCTTGCTCCCTGCTTCCCATCTTTAGTCATTAAGGAAGGCAGATGCAGAGACTGTGAGAGGGCAAGAAGAATCTGGAGAGCGGAGCCTGGGGGGCTAAGGCGGATGGGCTCAGGGGTTCCCTGCCTTGCTGAAAGATGCCAATTTTAGCTGAGAGATGGAAAGAGGAGACTGACTGATTCTATGTCTAACAAGACACTCCTGGCTTGAGGTACAGGTCCTGATGGCGGGCGATGCCCAGCAGGTAGTTTAGACCAGGAAGCCAGGTGGGAGCCACCGTGTGCCCACAGATCCACGCCTGCATCCCAGGAGCGCTGCCTCCGAGTCCACTGGGGTCAGGGTCAGCTCCGGGCCCCAGGAAGTCAGGAGAGGGGAGCGGAGTCCAGAACCGAGGTCCCTGATGCCCCTATGGAGGCGCTGCTTATAGCACTAGCAGGGAGGGGAAGGATCCCGAATATTCCTGACCCTTAACCAGAAGCAACCTGGCCCGAAATCAGATGGGGTGGATGGGCTGTGGCCATGACTCGATTCATTTCTTCTGCTGTCATAAACGGGGGCTTGAAGTTAGAATACAAACTGTGTTGCCAGGAATAATGAACGCTATATCCTGTGACTGTGAAGTTCATATGCATTACAAGTGGTTGATTTTTCTCAGCCTCCAACCGCTTAGATGTTCTATGTGAATATTCAGTGAAGGTCAAATCCTATCCAGAAAGTGCAGCCCCGTGGCCTGACCTGTGCCAGCAATGGACAAGCAGATCCTGGCTGGC
The DNA here is from genome assembly GCF_963930625.1 of Muntiacus reevesi. NCBI lineage: Eukaryota > Metazoa > Chordata > Mammalia > Artiodactyla > Cervidae > Muntiacus > Muntiacus reevesi. The sequence continues at coordinate 37,988,997 of NC_089252.1, read as the reverse complement.
CCTCTGGCCTTCATCTCAGTCCCACCTGAGCTCTGACTCAGAGCTGGAAGGGTCTCGCAGGCCCAGCCCAGGTGCTGTGAGCAGCAGCATTGCCTGGAACCGGCTCCCCGGCGAGACCGGACCCTTCTGCTCGCCTTTTCTTCACAATTATCTCTCAATACAGCTTCGTATTCCTGCTGCAGCTTCCTGAACTGTCCCAGTTCTTAAGGATCTCTTCTACATAAGCTGGGGGCTTTTGAGTTCCCTGAGAGTGACACCCTGGCTTTTTTCTTGTAGAGGGATGGTTGCGTTTCTGCCAGAGAGTTGTTAGAAAACTTCACACCAGCCAGAGTAATTATGAAGCGATAAATAACTGTCAGAGGCACTACTAATGGATTTTCATCCCTAAATAAACATCTTTCTTGATAAGGACTTGTTCAGTTGCCAAGCTGCGTGCGACTCTTCGCAACCCTGTGGACTACAGCACGCCAGGCTTCCCTGTCCTTTACTATCTCCCAGAGTTTATTCAAACTCATGTCCATTGAGTCAGTGATGCAGTCCAACCATCTCATCCTGATAAGGAGGATAATGGTCAAAATGCTTCACGAGAGCAAGAAAATATTTCTGTGACTGAATGTGACCTTTGCTCTAGCACCATAGCAGACCTCATTTATAAAACAGCTGTTTGGGGATCCTGGTATAACTGTACCCTGGGAGCCACATGCTGAAATTTTGTGGAACTCTGATAAGAACAGCATGGAGAGCTCTGAACATAAACACAGTATTCATACTCGGTTGGCAAAAACCAACTTGTGCAATGGTATAGATTCTCATAATCTTGCTCTATCCAAGAAAATGTGATAAATGGTTTCCATTCCTAAAAATGCCCAGTTTGCCAGCACTATTATTCATTTTCTATCATGGAAATTCCACAGCGCTGATCAGCAGCCCGAGGAGGACACTTCTGCTTGCTTTGCAGAGCTCCCATGTCCATCTGAATACTGCAATTTGCGGAAATTTCCCAGATAACGTGATATACGATTGGCTCAGCTGGTAAAGAATCTGCCTGCAATGCGGAAGACCTGGGTTTGATCCCTGGGTTGGGAAGATCCCCTGGAGAAGGGAAAGGTTGCCCACTCCAGTATTCTGGCTTGGAGAATTCCATGGACTGTACAGTCCATGGGGTCACAGAGTCAGACATGACTGAGTGACTTTCACTCACTCACCTATATGAATACATGGTGCATCCTTCAATAATATCTGCATCCAAACTACATTTGATTTTTTAACAGCCTACTAACAGGATAAAGAAATTTAAGAGGCAAAATGGATGTCCCCCCCAAGGAAAAGACATGCAAAAAGGCAAAATGGTTGTCTGAGGAGGCCTTACAAATAGCTGAGAACAGAAGAGAAGCGAAAGGCAAAGGAGAAAAGGAAAGTTATACCCATCTGAATGCAGAGTTCCAAAGAATAGCAAGGAGAGATGAGAAAGCCTTCCTCGGTGATCAGTACAAAGAAATAGAGCAACACAATAGAAAGGGAAAGACTAGAGATCTCATCAAGAATGTAAGAGATACCAAGGGAACATTTCATGCAAAGATGGGCACAGTAAAGGACAGAAATGGTATGGACCTAACAGAAGCAGAAGATATTGAGAAGAGTTGGCAAGAATACACAGAGGAACTATAAAATAATAACTTCATGACCCAGATAACCACGATGGTGTGATCACTCACCTAGAGCCAGACATGCTGGAATGCAAAGTCAAGTGGGCCTTAGGAAGCAACACTACGAACAAAGCTAGTGGAGGTGATGGAATTCCAGTTGAGCTATTTCAAATCCTAAAAGATGATGCTATTAAAGTGCTACACTCCATATGCCAGCAAATTTGGAAAACTCAGCAGTGGCCACAGGCCTGGAAAAGGTCAGTTATCATTTCAATCCCAAAGAAAGGAAACGCCAAAGAATGCTCAAACTACCACACAATTGCACTCATCTCACACGCTAGTAATGTTCAAAATTCTCCAAGCCAGGCTTCTACAGTACGTGAACCGTGAACTTCCAGATGCTCAAGCTGGATTTAGAAAAGACAGAGGAGCCAGAAATCAAATTACCAACATCTGTTGGGTCATCGATAAAGCAAGCGAGTTCCAGAAAAACATCTATTTCTGTTTATTGACTTTGCCAAAGCCTCTGACTGTGTGGATCCCAACAAACTGTGGAAAATTCTTCAAGAGATGGGAATACCAAACCACCTGACCTGCCTCCTGAGAAATTTGTATGCAGGTCAGGGAGCAACAGTTAGAACTGGACATGGGACAACAGACTGGTTTCAAATTGGGAAAGAAGTAGGACAACGCTGTATATTGTCACCCTGCTTATTTAACTTATATGCAGAGAACATCATGGGAAATGCTGGGCTGGATGAAGCACAAGCTGGATTCAAGATTGCCTAGAGAAATATCAATAACCTTAGATACACAGTTGACACCACCCTTATAGCAGAAAGCAAAGAAAAACTAAAGAGCCTCTTGATGAAAGTGAAAGAGGAGAGCGAAAAAGTTGGCTTAAAATTCAACATTCAAAAAACTAAGATCATGGCATCTGGTCCCATCATTTCATGGGAAATAGATGGGGGAACAGTGGAAACAGTGACAGACTTTATTTTTTGGGGCTCCAAAATCACTGCAGATGATGACTGCAGCTATGAAATTAAAAGACATTTGCTCCTTGGAAGAAAAGCTATGACCAACCTAGACAGCATCTAATAAAAAGCAGAGAAATTACTTTGCCAACAAAATTCCGTCTGGTCAAAGCTATGGTTTTCCAGTAGTCATGTATGGATGTGAGAGGTGGTCTATAAAAAAGGTTGAGTGCTGAAGAATTGATGCTTTTGAACTGTGGTATTGAAGAAGACTCTTGAGAGTCCCTTGAACTGCAAAGAGATCCAATCGGTCAATCCTAAAGGAAATCAGTACTGAATACTCACTGAAAGGACTGATGCTGAAGCTGAAACTCCAATACTTTGGTCACTGATGCGAAGAACTGACTCATTGGAAAAGACCCTGATGCTGGGAAGGATTGAGGGCAGGAGGAGAAGGGGACGACAGAGGATGAAATGGTTGGATGGCATTACTGACTCAATGGACTTGAGTTTGAGTAGGCTCCAGAAGCTGGTGATGGACAGGGAAGCCTGGAGTGTTGCAGTCCATGGGGCCGAAAAGAGTTGGGCACGACTGAGCAACTGAACTGAACTGAAGTGAACTGAACAGGATGGACCCTTTATGTCTGCATGATTCCAAGTCATGGACATTAAAGGAAACACTTCTACTGGAACATTTGGGTAAGCAAGCTTTGGACCTGGACTGGAAAAAAAAAATTATCATAACAGAATTTCAGCCCAGCACCTCAGAGCTTCTGACCGCTGCTTAAGCTGCAGAGTTAGGCCAGCATTCTGCTTAGAGATGTGAAGTGATGATTCTGTAAGAGGAAGGGAGAGATACCCTGATAAAGTATAGTCTTCCAAACCTGTCAGAATGAACTGCTGTGACA